>NW_020649304.1:526632-838849 GCF_003573695.1 Papaver somniferum
GTCATTACCAAACACTTTGATAGAAGATCCATTAGAGAAATGCCTAGCTCACTTTGGGATTGATTTTGATGATGATGATGTGATTAATGAGGTGAATGCTTTGTTAGATTCAACCCCTTTGTTAGACACTAGTAATGGATGGAAACCTAAGTTCGAACCTTTACCCGTTCCCGAGTCTACCCTAGTTCCTTCGTTGGAAAAGCCTCCCAAGTTGGACCTTAAACCATTACCAGATACCCTGAAGTATGTGTTTTTAGGCCCTCTGAAACTTTACCTGTGATTATAGCATCCGACTTGGATAGTGATCAGGAAAGTAGGCTAGTGACTGTCCTTCAGAATAACAAGGAAGCTTTAGGGTGGACCATAGCAGACATTAAGGGTATAAGTCCTATTGATTGTATGCATCATATCTATTTAGAGAGTGACACCAAACCTTCTAGGGAGATGCAACGTCGACTGAACCCTAATATGAAAGAAGTTGTTCGAACCGAGGTTCTGAAGCTGTTAGATGCAGGCATTATCTACCCCATTTCAGACAGTAAGTGGGTCAGCCCCGTTCAGGTTGTTCCCAAGAAATCCGGTATTACTGTAGTCCAGAATGATAACAATGAGTTAATCCCAACCCGAATGACCACGAGTTGGCGTGTCTGTATTGACTATAGAAAATTGAACAAGGTCACTAGGAAGGACCACTTTCCCCTTCCCTTCATCGACCAAATGCTAGAGAGATTAGCTGGACGTAGCCATTATTGCTTTTTAGATGGATACTGCGGTATAATCAGGTTCCTATTGCCCCAGAAGACCAAGAGAAAACCACTTTTACCTGTCCCTTTGGTACCTTTGCGTATAGACGCATGCCTTTCGGCCTATGTAATGCCCCTGCGACCTTTCAGCGTTGTATGAGCATATTTTCTGACATGGTAGAACGGTTCTTAGAGGTCTTTTGGATGATTTTTCAGTGTTTGGTTCGTCTTTCGATGAGTGCTTGCATCATTTGTCATTAGTTTTGACTAGGTGTAAGGAAAAGAATTTAGTGCTTAATTGGGAGAAATGTCACTTCATGGTTCGTTCAGGAATTGTTCTAGGGCATATCGTATCTTCAAAGGGTATAGAGGTAGATAGAGCCAAAGTTGACCTTATTAAAACTTTACCGGTCCCAAAAACCGTAAAAGGTATTAGGTCATTCTTAGGGCATGCTGGTTTTTATCGTCGATTCATTAAGGATTTTAGCTTGATTTCTAGACCTCTTTGCAATTTGCTTGCAAAAGATGTTAAGTTTGTCTTTGATGATGCTTGTTTAGAGGCTTTCGAGAAGCTTAAAACTTTACTCACTACCGCCCCCATAGTCCAGGCACCCAACTGGAACCTACCCTTTGAAATCATGTGCGATGCTTCAGATTATGCTATTGGTGTTGTGCTAGGTCAGCGAGAAAACAAGTTACTTCATGTAATTTACTATGCTAGCAAAACTCTGAATGATGCCCAGTTGAACTATACCACTACGGAGAAGGAACTGTTAGCCATTGTGTTTGCCTTAGACAAGTTTAGACCCTATCTCTTAGGTTCTAAGATCGTAATATATACTGATCATGCTGCTTTGAAATATCTTTTGTCTAAGAAGGATACGAAACCTAGATTGATTAGGTGGATCCTGTTGTTACAAGAGTTTTCTCCGGACATTAGAGACAAAAAGGGTGCAGAAAATAGTAGCAGACCACTTGTCTAGACTTGTTGTGGATACCCTTAATGATTCCCTTCCTATAAGGGACAGCTTTCCTGATGAACAATTGTTCTTTGTTACCCAATTACCTTGGTATGCGAATATAGTGAACTATCTTGTTACTGGTCGAATGCCCCAACATTGGGGTAAACAAGAGCGTTCTAGATTTTTAGCTGAGGTTAAGCACTTTTTGGGATGATCCTTATTTGTTTAAGTATTGTCCAGACCAGATTATTAGGAGATGTATACCTGAGAGTGACCAGTCCAGTATTATTTCCTTTTGTCATGATCATGCGTGGGGGTCTTAGTGTTAAGAAGACTGCTGCTAAGATATTGCAGTGTGGATTCTATTGGCCTTCGTTGTTTAAAGACTCCCACAGTTATTGTGTTACTTGTGAACATTGCTAGAAATTAGGAACCATTTCCCGTAGGAACATGATGCCCTTGAACCCTATTTAGTTGTCGAGGTCTTTGATGTGTGGGGTATTGACTTTATGGGTCCGTTCCTAATTCTTTTGGTAACCTATACATCCTTGTCGCTGTTGACTATGTCTCTAAGTGGATTGAGGAGGTTGCGTGTAAAACCAATGACCATAGGGTTGTGATTGATTTCTTGAAAAATAATATTCTTACACGTTTTGGTACACCGCGAGCTATAATTAGTGATGGTGGGTCGCACTTTTGTAATGGACCTTTTAGGCTTTTGATGAAGAAATATGGTATTACACATAAGGTAGCTACCCCGTATCATCCACAGACTAGTGGTCAGGTTGAGGTTTCCAATAGGGAGATAAAACGTATATTAGAGAAAACAGTTAATCCTAATCGGAAAGACTGGTCGTCTAGGCTTGCTGATGCCTTATGGGCTTACCGTACTGCGTTTAAGACCCCCATTGGAATGTCGCCTTATCGGCTTGTGTATGGAAAGGCATGTCATTTACCTGTCGAGTCAGAACATAGAGCTTATTGGGCTGTTAAGCAGCTAAACTTTTCTCTTGACAAAGCAGGAGCCCATAGGAAACTCCAGCTCAATGAGTTGGACGAGATTCGTATTGATGCTTACGATAGTGCGAAGGAGTATAAGAAAAAAATGAAACTTGTGCATGATAGAAATATTTTAAGGAAGTCATTTTCTCCAGGTCAAAAAGTTCTTCTGTATGATACCCGCTTGCATCTTTTCCCTGGGAAGTTACGTTCTCGGTGGACGGGTCCTTTTATTGTTCGCACTGTCTTTCCTCATGGAGCTGTTGAGATCGAGACATCGGATGGTAGTAGTTCTTCGAAGGTTAACGGTCAGAGATTGAAACCCATTTTAGAGCCCTTTCCAACATGTGATGTTGAGGAGGTCTCTCTGGAGGACCCTGTTTACCCTTGATTGACCATCGAGGCGATTGTATGTTGTATATTAGTTTTTGATTTCTCTCTTCACCTAGGTACTATCTTTCTGACTTCTCTCTTTATTGATTCCTCATGATAATTCACTTTTTGGTATTGCTCTTTCATTAGAAACATTGAGGAAAATGTTAGATTTAAGTTTGGGGGTGGGGAAGAACTTTTTAGTTTAGTTGCACTTTTGAAACTTCTAGCGTCACATGGTACCCGGTTAGCTGAGTTTACATACTGTTTCTCACTGAAAAGATAGAAATTGGAATGCTAGGGATAACAACCTTTTGAGACATTAGAGAAAAAGACATTGAGATCCTTGAAATTCAGGAGAGAACTTTTTCCTTTTAGAGGGTAACCGTGATGGACCTAACCATACATGATGGAAAGGAAAGGAGGTCAGGAAATGTCAGAAAGACAAAGCAACCTCACAATGTAGTCTTAGTTACTGGATTGCGACTCTCTCTCAGTAGAAACTTATCATCATCAACAAGCGGAGCGACATCAAAATCTATGAAGAAATTTGAAGACGTTTTAGGTTTAGAAGCAACAATAGAAAAGAATAATTCAAAAATCAAAGTTGAAGTTATAAGAGCAAATGATATAAGTTGTTAGAATCCATGATACCAAGACATCACAAGTTGCGAAGATCCAAGTTTTGAAAGTCCTTCTCTCATGGCCAGGTAAATTGTTGTCTTGTAATTTTTGTTTCCAAAAAAAAAATGAAAAAAAAAATGAAAAAAAAAATGAAAAAAAAAAATTGAAAAAAATCATCGTTACGTTTTGTTCAATAAGGCCAAAGGGAAGTAGAAATTTATAAGTCAAGCAAGAAATCGAAGAGAAGAGTTAATTTTCAAGGTTCTATGAGGTTCGATAGTTTATCATCAACAGTTGAAGACCGAAGAAGACGTTGTTTCTACTGAGCACTATGAAAGAGTCGAAGAAAGATACATTTGGTTGCTTTGTTAGTCCGCTTTCAATCTGGAACAAGATCTTTCTAGCACTGGTTTAACTCATCACACGTAATTAGTCCAGCTGTATCGCAGATGTCCCTCTCATCTTTATCTCTCTCCTAATCTTATCCAGCTGTAAAGCAGCGGATGCATATTACAATGTTTATCTAGCTGTGTAGCGGATATGTCTTTATATAGCAGTGTTGCGGATGTGTCTCCCCTTTTCTTCAGTCAGCTTTAGAGCTGACACCTTTAATTTCTCTGGCATTCTAGTTACTTGGAGATAGGTTGAGAATATGTATGTCCTCATAGCTCTTTGGATACTTGTGACCAATTAGAAGTCATGGTTTTGTGGGTACACCTCTGGTAAACCCTCCCGAAATTAACTCGGTTTTATTTTTTATTAGTTTTGCTCGATGACTAACAAATAATAAGTTTGGGGGTATTTGATAGACGCATTTATGTGTCTAATTTGTCCTCAATATTTCGTATTGTTGGTACTCGTTTTCGTCCTTATTATGGTGTTTTGTGTATTTTTAGGTATTTTTGGAAAATAATATTGTTGGAAAAATCGGCTCGAAAAATCACTCGGAACACCCCCCGAGGACACTTGCTATACGGAGCCCAGATTTGGTTAAGGGGCACCTCAATTACTAAGGGGCACCCCAAAAAGGCAGTTGCTATTCGCACCCCACAGCTGGTTAGGGGGACACCATCTTCTTCATTTGAAACTTAAAAATTGGCGGGAAAAATGTGGCAGCTCTCTGAGAATGTTTCGATCGAAATTTGAAGATGTTCTAGGTGGACTAAATGGCTGAAACTTCATGGGTAGTTGTGATATGTCATAAAAGAGCTGGTATGGGTGTTTGTTTCGATCAAATTTGGCTGGAAAATCCGTGACAAGGAATCATGGCAGCCCGTGCTTGAGAAGAATAGTTCATGGGTTTTGGAAGATTTATGCGTGTTCTGCTCGTGTATGATGACTCTAGCAACACTCTGGACCGTGAAGAAGATAAATGAGGAGATTTTGCAGCTGTAGAAACACGTGAGAAGGTAAAACATGGAACAAAATATTCCCAGAATATTTTTCTTCACTGCCGAGTTTAATGAAAATTTGTGAGAGTTATGGCGTGATATTTTGCTGCTGTTGAGTATATATAGGGTGAGGGGATCATAGAGAATGGAGACGGAGAGATTGGGAGAGAAAAAGAACACCACAGAGCGAAAAATCAAATTTACAGAGCTGCCATTTCTGCTGCTGCAAAACTAAAGATCACGAAGAACGGACCTGCACCAGCAGTCGTTTTTGAATAGTGACATCAACTCATTTTGTGGGTCGCAGTTTACAGGCAGACTTAAAAACGCAACAGCAACAGTAACGTCTCTTTGTAACGGTTTTTGCAACAGTTATAAGTGTTGCAAACCCGATTTTTATTATAATTCTCCCTTATTCATCATTTGTAACCCTTTGAGCATAAATGAAATCAACTTTTGAGCGTGTTTCCAACATGATGAGCGGCTAATTCTCTCGTAACCAAGTCAATGGATGAAGCTATTCACACATGAACAATGGGTAACTATTTCATTTTCTCTAATATTTAATTATAATTCACTCAACCACTGCTTTTGCAGAGTTCTTAAAAGTTTACATAATTTTTTTCATTAGTTGTGATTCAATTAGATAGATTATGCTTTGGTTAGATAATCTATGCTTAGGGGATACAATTAATTTTTGAGAATATGTTTGATTATTTGTGGATTAAGAAATAAAGTATTAAAAGGATAATTAGAGTTATGAAATATTTGACATCATTCATGTGTAATAGTGGATTCTAGTGTCTTGGTTATTTTCCAATCACTTGAAATCAATTTTGAGTTAAGTTTTCTATATTTTTAAGTTCTATTAAGTCTAGAATTCATTGCCTTCACAAGCCTCAACGAACTCTTTACTACAACATCATTGAAAATACCATCAAGTCACCTCTTGTCGTGTCATGACTGGTAACTGAGTCGCCTGGTAACTGAGTCGCCGATCCCTGAGCGGATCGTTTGCTTCTACCACCTTGATATCTGGGTTGAAGTATGAGATTGGGAGTTAGAAATCGATATTGTAACCGAGAGATTAATCTCCCAATGTGGTCGCCAATTGTTTGAGGGTGAAAACAGTTTCTGCTGGTTTCGGTAATTTCGTGTGTTGTGGGTGAGAAACGAGTTTAAACCCTAAACAATGTACTGCAAGGGAATACTTTAGATTCGAGAGATCAGTTTGTACAAATCCGTCCTAAACCAAGAAATGGCCGTTCCAGACTTGCTTCGGTCACAAAGTGAAGGAGAAGGGTTGGTTTTGGGGAGGGAAGCGAAGAGAGTGTTGAGACCAGAATAGTTAATTCTGGAAGAGTAGTTGTTTGACTTGTATCAGAAAGTGAAAGCTAACATATAGGAAAGCTAACAAGTGATTTCTGAGTGTTGTATGCTCCTGACCAAAAACTTGTTGTTCGGTGGAAATAGGTAAGACCTATTTATACAAGTCGAAGTGAAACGTACCCTTGTCCCATAAGAAATAGAAACTGATGAGTAAATGAGAGGAGGTGGTAACCGGTAACGCCTAGAATTGATGTTCCATAATGAAGGAAAGTGTTTCACCATTACTCCCTGTATTTACTAACCACCTCATCCTTATGACACTGACTTGTAACGGGCGTAGTGTACGCCGCACGCTGTAAACCGCCAAACCAATACCCTAATGAGCATCCCCAAGTTTGTGACATGTGTTGATGTCTCGAGTGTTTTCATGGAAAACATGTAGCATGTTGTTGCTGTTTGGCAAGTTGATCTTGGGAGACTTGCCAGCTCGGTGGTGACCGTCGACGGTCGAGATTTTGCATCTTGAGAGGAAGGGTAGTTGTTGATTATTGCAACCCTTCGTTTGGTAGCCAGCGGCATGAAAGCATGGTCGGCATGGCTTTGACATGGTTAGGCGTGGCCAAGCTAGGATTTTTGGATAGTTTGGGAGCGGCCAAAATTAGGGCTTGGCGTTGGGCCAAAGGTTGCCACACGTTAGTTGGTGATCTTGGACGGCTAAGATCTGCATCTTAGATGGCAGGGCGGCCGTTGATTGTTGCAACCCCTGGTTTTAGAAGCCAAGGCGTGAAGGAAAGGCTGGCATGGTTTACATGCTTTGGCGCGAAGATGTGGTTGGCACGGCATGCCATTGGCACATGTGGCATGGTTGGGATGCCGTGGCGCGGAGATGCGGCGCGGCATGCCATTGCCACATGCGGTATGATTGGCATGCCTTGGCGCGGAGATGTGGCCGGCACGGTATGCCATTGGAACATGTGGTATGGTTGGCATGCCTTGGCGCGGAGATGCGGCTGGCACGGCATGCCATTGGCACATGTGGTATGGTTGGCATGCCTTGGCGCGGAGATGCGGCTGGCACGGCATGCTATTGGCACATGTGGTATGGTTGGCATGCCTTGGGTGGCGAACTTGGAAGGCGGAGATATGCATCTCAGATGGAAGGGTAGCCGTTGATTATTGCAACCCTTCGTTTTTGCAGCCAGCGTCGTGCATGGCTTTGGCATGTGTTAGGCGCGGCCAAATTAGGGTTTGGTGCAAACTGTGATGTTTGTCCTTGGGCCGGAAGTTGCCATGCGTTGGGTGGCGAACTTGGAAGGCTGAGATATTCATCTTAGATGGAAGGGTAGTCGTTGATTATTACAACCCTTTGTTTTGGCGGCCAGCGTCGTGCATGTGTTTGGCATGTGTTAGGCGCGACCAAATTAGGGTTTGGTGCAAACCGTGATGTTTGGCCTTGGGACGGAAGTTTCCATGCGTTGGGTGGCGAACTTGGACGGCTGAGATATGCATATCATATGGAATGGTAGTCGTTGATTATTGTAACCCTTCGTTTAGGCAGCCAGCGTCGTGCATGGCTAGGCGCGGCCAAATTAGGGTTTGGTGCAAACCGTGATGTTTGGCCTTGGGTCGAAAGTTTCCATGCGTTGTGTGGCGAACTTGGACGGCTGAGATATGCATCTCAGATGGAAGGGTATCCGTTGATTATTGCAACCCTTTGTTTTGGCATCCAGCGTCGTGCATGGCTTTGGCATGTGTTAGGCGCGGCCAAATTAGGGTTTGGTGCAAACCGTGATGTTTTTCCTTGGGCCGGAAGTTGTCATGCGTTGGGTGGCGAACTTGGACGGCTGAGATATGCATCTCAGATGGAAGGGTAGACGTTGATTGTTGCAACCCTTCGTTTGGCAGCCAGCGACATGGTTTAGGGTCGGCATGGCTTTGGCATGGAGGCGTGGCTGGCATGGTTTTCCATTGGCACGACAGTGCGGCTGGCATGGTTGGCATGCCTTGGCGCGGAGATGCGGCTGGCACGGCATGCCATTGGCACATGTGGTATGGTTGGCATGCCTTGGCGCGGAGATGCGGCTGGCACGACATGCCATTGGCACATGTGGTATGGTTGGCATGCCTTGGGTGGCGAACTTGGAAGGCGGAGATATGCATCTCAGATGGAAGGGTAGCCGTTGATTATTGCAACCCTTCGTTTTTGCAGCCAGCGTCGTGCATGGCTTTGGCATGTGTTAGGCGCGGCCAAATTAGGGTTTGGTGCAAACTGTGATGTTTGTCCTTGGGCCGGAAGTTGCCATGCGTTGGGTGGCGAACTTGGAAGGCTGAGATATTCATCTTAGATGGAAGGGTAGTCGTTGATTATTACAACCCTTTGTTTTGGCGGCCAGCGTCGTGCATGTGTTTGGCATGTGTTAGGCGCGACCAAATTAGGGTTTGGTGCAAACCGTGATGTTTGGCCTTGGGACGGAAGTTTCCATGCGTTGGGTGGCGAACTTGGACGGCTGAGATATGCATATCATATGGAATGGTAGTCGTTGATTATTGTAACCCTTCGTTTAGGCAGCCAGCGTC
The DNA here is from genome assembly GCF_003573695.1 of Papaver somniferum. Taxonomy (NCBI): domain Eukaryota; kingdom Viridiplantae; phylum Streptophyta; class Magnoliopsida; order Ranunculales; family Papaveraceae; genus Papaver; species Papaver somniferum. The sequence continues at coordinate 535,630 of NW_020649304.1, forward strand.
GTGCATGGCTAGGCGCGGCCAAATTAGGGTTTGGTGCAAACCGTGATGTTTGGCCTTGGGTCGAAAGTTTCCATGCGTTGTGTGGCGAACTTGGACGGCTGAGATATGCATCTCAGATGGAAGGGTATCCGTTGATTATTGCAACCCTTTGTTTTGGCATCCAGCGTCGTGCATGGCTTTGGCATGTGTTAGGCGCGGCCAAATTAGGGTTTGGTGCAAACCGTGATGTTTTTCCTTGGGCCGGAAGTTGTCATGCGTTGGGTGGCGAACTTGGACGGCTGAGATATGCATCTCAGATGGAAGGGTAGACGTTGATTGTTGCAACCCTTCGTTTGGCAGCCAGCGACATGGTTTAGGGTCGGCATGGCTTTGGCATGGAGGCGTGGCTGGCATGGTTTTCCATTGGCACGACAGTGCGGCTGGCATGGTTGGCATGCCTTGGCGCGGAGATGCGGCTGGCACGGCATGCCATTGGCACATGTGGTATGGTTGGCATGCCTTGGCGCGGAGATGCGGCTGGCACGACATGCCATTGGCACATGTGGTATGGTTGGCATGCCTTGGGTGGCGAACTTGGAAGGCGGAGATATGCATCTCAGATGGAAGGGTAGCCGTTGATTATTGCAACCCTTCGTTTTTGCAGCCAGCGTCGTGCATGGCTTTGGCATGTGTTAGGCGCGGCCAAATTAGGGTTTGGTGCAAACTGTGATGTTTGTCCTTGGGCCGGAAGTTGCCATGCGTTGGGTGGCGAACTTGGAAGGCTGAGATATTCATCTTAGATGGAAGGGTAGTCGTTGATTATTACAACCCTTTGTTTTGGCGGCCAGCGTCGTGCATGTGTTTGGCATGTGTTAGGCGCGACCAAATTAGGGTTTGGTGCAAACCGTGATGTTTGGCCTTGGGACGGAAGTTTCCATGCATTGGGTGGCGAACTTGGACGGCTGAGATATGCATATCATATGGAATGGTAGTCGTTGATTATTGTAACCCTTCGTTTAGGCAGCCAGCGTCGTGCATGGCTAGGCGCGGCCAAATTAGGGTTTGGTGCAAACCGTGATGTTTGGCCTTGGGTCGAAAGTTTCCATGCGTTGTGTGGCGAACTTGGACGGCTGAGATATGCATCTCAGATGGAAGGGTATCCGTTGATTATTGCAACCCTTTGTTTTGGCATCCAGCGTCGTGCATGGCTTTGGCATGTGTTAGGCGCGGCCAAATTAGGGTTTGGTGCAAACCGTGATGTTTTTCCTTGGGCCGGAAGTTGTCATGCGTTGGGTGGCGAACTTGGACGGCTGAGATATGCATCTCAGATGGAAGGGTAGACGTTGATTGTTGCAACCCTTCGTTTGGCAGCCAGCGACATGGTTTAGGGTCGGCATGGCTTTGGCATGGAGGCGTGGCTGGCATGGTTTTCCATTGGCACGACAGTGCGGCTGGCATGGTTGGCATGCCTTGGCGCGGAGACGTTGCTGGCATGGTTTTCCATTGGCACGGTGGTGCGGCTGGCATGGTTGGCATGGTTGGCATGCCTTGGCGCGGAGACGTGGCTGGCATGGTTTTCCATTGGCACGGTGGTGCGGCTGGCATGGTTGGCATGCATTGGCGCGAAGACGTGTCTGTCATGGTTTGCCATTGGCGCGGAGACGTGGCTGGCATGGTTTGCCATTGGCACAGTGGCGTGAAAATTAGGGTTTGGCATATACGAAGGTGATGTCGGTCAACACTAAGGGTTCTGCCGTGGAACATGACACACGTATATAAAAAAAAGGTACCTTGGTAATTATTACATAGGCATGCTGATTGATTCAATAAATGCGCTAGTGGTTGCAGTGACGTCATGTCAGATGTATGGTTTTACGATTTTAACCCTAATCTAAAAACCACCATCAACAGCTGCGTAACCCTATATTCCTTTTTCATTTTCTGAAACTCTTTCCAAGACTATTTGTTGAGTTTAAATTGTGATTTCCTCTCACAAACCCATATTCTTATGGATACTCCAAGCATCATGTCTTCTGATGGAAAAGATGTTAATATGATTGTTAAGCCATCAATCATGAAGGAAAAAGAAAAATCTCCGTTGCCTCCAACTTTGAAAAGAAAAATAAGGAATGTGAGGAAGCCAAGAGCCGTTCCTTCAAATTCTCGGAAGTTTTCTGATGTTCTTGAAGAGTTAAAGGAGACAAGGAAGGAGATTCAGCAAATAAAGGCTTTTGTTTTGAGATCTCTTGAAATTCAGAAGGCCCTGGTTCGACATCTTCAGCCTAGAAGGTTTGTTGGAATTGACTCCTTTCTTCACGAACCATATGTACCCATGGTTGTTGACGACAAGGAGTTTGGGGACGATAAAGAATTTTTCAGAGGCCTCAACGTCTAGTAAATCTTCTGATGAGAATTTTTTTTCTTGTTTTGTTTAGAAGAATAACTAGAATTTGGAATAGCCATTATTGTGATTACACATAGCTAAGTCCAACGTTTTCATCTTCATTATTTTTTGGTTTATTTGTTTAAATTCTAAAAATTGTTTGGAAGATGATTTTTGCAGTATTAATCTTTATGGTTTTATATATTGCAATTTGTTATGAGATATGTGTGTTTGCGTCCGTGAACTATGATCGTCCTATACCTTGTCAAAAGTTAAGTCTTTCATATGTCAATATGCATGTATTGATAAAAGAATGAATGGACTTTTGACATTACAAAAGTTTTAAGCCTATTGTATGTCATTATGCAAATATTGATGGAAGATAGGATGAACTTTTGTTTACGAGGATTATGTCTATTGTATGTCATTATGCAAATAGTGATAGAAAATAGAATGAATCCTTGTCTATTCCGCAGTATTGATCTTCCCTGATTCATATTTTTATGTATATACTGTGCGGCTCTGTAAGTTCTCCTATGTTGAGCATTTCCGATTAAATTAATCATGGGTTTTCTTGTGGTTAATTTGGTTGAGTATTTTTGGATTCAAATTCATATTCGTATGTAATTTGTTATGTCCAAAGAAATCCTTCTTTTCTTGTAAAAGTAAGGTCGTTCTTGTTGTTCTTTCGGGAATGACTTTTTATGGGGGAGAGTTCTTAATTGAACTTGTGCTTAATTTCCAAATCTTTGTGGGGAGTGCGGTTGTGGAATATTATTGGAGTTTTCTTGTATCTTTATAAACTCCTTGATGAAAGCATTTAGCTTCGGCTATATGATTGCATCTAAAAAGTTGATATGTGCTTACTTTTGGTCATGAAATGTCTCTATGAAAATTTCATTAGGATCCCACTAGTTTTCGTGCCTTTGCCAATTTTATTGACAAAAAGGGGGAGAATTAATGTGTATTTCACACTATAAATACATATGGTTTTCGGATCATTATGTAAGGAGGAGTAGTTTCCATGTGATATGGAGTATTGACTAAGGGGGAGTGATAATATCACCATAGTATTGTTGTCAAAGTTGTGATACAATTGAACTTTGATGTTGTGTAATAATACTATGAACAAGTCATTATACACGGTTTGTTTATAGTTCGTCTGACCAGTTTCGATTAACCATTCATAAACAAGTCATTATACACGGTTTGTTTATGGTTCATCCTAACCAGAGTGTATATTTTGTTGTAGGGCTGCACATACTCCGGTACGGCCCGGTTCTCTTATGGAACCGGTCCCTTTACTTGGTGTTGTCCGGTACCTCCTTTTGAGGACCGATACCTGTAACTTGTGTTGTACATGTACCCGAAAAAATTACAAAATATAATACAAGATTTCCATAAGTTCAATGTTCAACAATCCAAAATAAGTTCAGGTTGCATACATACTTAAGTTCAACATTTCCATAACTTCAAAACAACAATCCAAAATAAGTTCAGTATGCTAAAATGTAAAAACAACATTTCCACAACCATAAGTATGTCTACGAAAAGTCGATAAGAAACGAAATGCGATCATTGCAAACGAAAATCGATGCCTGCACAACCTGCACTTGCAAGTTGCAATCCTAGGCCACAAATCTGTACTTTCCTCTCCTATAAGGCCATTGATTGGATAACACAACCTCAACCTGTGTAGATTGAATATTTTCAGTCCATTCATTTCCATACATTACATAGTAGCAATGAGATTTTGATATAGAAATGAATCCAAATTATGTTTCAACAAGGACAGTGTTAGAGCATAGATCGGTCAACCTCGCATGCGTTGCTATCCCAAGCATGTTTGTCAATGTTAGTGATCAAAACTATAAGTCTTGATTTCTAGCCTACATAGCTAAGTCTCGGACTAGGATAGAAAAGTGTAGTTGAGCTCAAGGACTTCATGGAAATTATTCATACAACGAAGAAGATCTATACAAGGAACCGTGGAAATTCATCAACAAAAAGGTATGTGGAGACTTGAACTTATCTATCACTCAAAAATCTATCTCTTCTATCTCCTACTTCTTATGAGACAAAAGTCGTATGCTATATAGATTAGATCATACACATTTGACATTTCGAGCTGAGCATTCATTGCTTATCTTTTATCTCGAAATCGTGTGTTGGCAAAGCATTTTGCTTTGATCAAGTTTATCTTCACCTAATGCCGAAAGTCATGAAAAGTTTCAATCACTTTGAGAATTGCTCTGACGTGAACCGGTCTGTGAATAACGGCTACATAGCGTCCTCTGAGAATGTCTCAATGATTGAAATGAGAGTTTAGATTACATAACCATGTATTCCTTGAACCGTATTTTTCGAACTTTGTTGATCAAGAGAAATCGGGAGGATTGTGGAATTGGCTTGCCAAGTACGCGAACCTGGTTCGCAGACTCAGTCCGTGAACTGTCGGAAGTTCTCGACCGAGAATTTCTGCTGAATTTTCCAAAACTCGTTTGTGTGCTAAGTTCGCGAACTCAGTCCGCGAACCCAGTCCGCGAACTGGCGGAAGTTCTCTTTCCGAGAATTTTTGCTGAGTTTGGAAAACTCAACCGATTAACTTAAGTCCGAGAACTTGTTTGTGAACTTAAGAGGTTATGATCTAAATATGTGCTCTAAACATGAAATATTAAATTACTAAGGAATGCTTTATGCAAACCGTGGCTATAATGTTCATGAGCCGATTCAATCGAATCGAATCATCTTTGTTTCAATTGTGTCTTGTGTAGTTACATAAGATCTCATAGCAATTGAACAACTCTTTAACTAGTTCATTTGATTCAATTGAACTATTTATGGTGAAGAAGAACAAGGTTAATATGAAATGCTCATATGGTTAACCTTTTGGCTTACTATGTTGAACCAACATACACGTACACGTTTGGGCATGGTTTTCACGAACCCAGTAAACGTCTACCCAAGTGTGTGTGACAAGCTAAGTTTTCGATCTAATGGTTGAGAAATATTAGATTAAATCTAAATCAGGTTTTCATCTAACGGTGAATAAGGATTGCTTTGTAACTAAGGCAAAACCCTGATTTGAAGGCTATATAAAGGAGACATCTAGCATTGTGCAAAACTAATCCCCACACGTTTGTGTGCTACTAGTGCGCCCGCTAAAGTCGATCTCCATTAACCTTTGATTTTCTTCTCTAAAATCAGGTTAACGACTTAAAGACTTCATTGGGATTGTGAAGCCAGACCGATACTACTTTATCGTAGTTGTGTGATCTGATCTTGCATCTTCTATCGTACGAGTACAATAGATTGATTGGCTTGAGATCGTGAGAGTTCTCTGATAGGCAAGATAAAGAAGTCACAAACATCTTCGTCTCACTGTTTGTGATTCCTCGACAATCCGCTTGTGTAGTCAGGAAGGATTGTAGAGAGGTGATTGATTAATCTAGGTTGTTCTTCGGGAATATAAGATCGGATTATCAATTGGTTCCTGTTCACCTTGATTTTATATCAAAAGACGGAACAAAACCTAGGGTTTATCTGTGGGAGACATATTTATCCTTTTATAGACTTTTCTGTGTGAGACAAATCTGTTTATTATCAAGTCTGTGATTTTGGGTTACAACAACTCTTGGTTGTGGGTGAGATCATCTAAGGGAATCAAGTGTGCAATATCCTGCTGGGATCAGAGGCGTAGGAGTATAACTGTACCTTGGATCGGTGGGAGACTGATTGGGGTTCAACTATAGTCCAATCCGAAGTTAGTTTGCAGTAGGCTAGTGTATGTAGAGGCTTAATACAGTGTGTATTCAATCTGGACTAGGTCCCGGGGTTTTTCTGCAGTTGCGGTTTCCTCGTTAACAAAATTTCTGGTGTCTGTGTTATTTCTTTTCCACATTATATTTTATATAATTGAAATAATACAGGTTGTGCGTTCGTGATCATCAATTGGAAATCCAACCTTTGTTTGTTGATTGATATTGATTGATCATTGGATATTGGTCTTTGGTAACGTCCAAGTATTCCTTGTATTTGATAAAGACTCACTATTGTTTTTAGCTTGAGTAAAAATTAAATCAAGAGAGAGATATTAACTCCTTGAGATACTTTTATCTAGATTGAGTCTGACTCTCTAGTTGATTCTCTAGCAAAGTATTTCGGAGTTAGTCCATACAGATTGCTAAGCGAAATATTGGGTGGTGTTGTTAGACCCCCGCTTTTTCAATTGGTATCAGAGCAGGCAAACACGTTTAAGACCTAACAAGTCCGTGTTTGTAGCGATCTGACTCTATGGATTCTAAAGTCTCAATTAACGCTTCACCAGGTTTGAAAAACAACCGCAAGAAAATGTCTGACAAACCGATATTTCTTTAAAAAGGGTTGGATGAACAAATCTGGATCAACTATGATCTTGTTGCTGAAATTGGAATTCTTAAGGATTGAATATCTGGAAATACTTCCCTTGAAAGTTTGAAAAATCTCAGTTGTTCCTCTCTCATGAAAAGTCATAAGTCAGATAGTAATCAATGGCAAGATGTTGAGAAAACTGATATCACAAGGAACCAGTCAGACAATCTTCAAAGCATAGGCTCATGTTGTGGTCCATCCGATCATATACAGCAAGTTTGTATGTCCTTTCAAAAGAGTCTTAATGTTGCAAGTAATCTTTGTAAGAAATCTAAACAACTGTATGACTCTCTAGAAGTTCATACAACTCTACCAGGAAACTCTAAATCGAGAAGTACTAGTAGTATGGGTGCCTTTGCTTTAAGATCTACATCTCTTTTTCAATGGTTTCTTGATAGTGGATGTAGTCGACATATGACAGGAGATATCACTTGGTTTGTATAATCAGTTGACTATGAAGGAGGTCCTGTAACGTTCGGAGATGTAAGTTGTTGCTATATTAGCAAAAAGGGAACAATCAAGCAACCCGGTGTTCCAGAAATCCATGATGTGGTATACGTCAAAGGTATGCCTGCTAATCTTCTTTCTATTAGTCAAATTTGCGACAAGGGACATCGAGTTGTCTTCAATGCGAATGGATGTGACATTGTTGACAAATCCGGGAAGGTAATCTTTCAAGAAACTCGTGGTAAAAACAACTATTATCTTCTTGATACTCAGTTTAGCAACCGCTGCAATTTGACTAAGGTGGAATCTACACATCTTTGGCATGAGCGTTTTGGTCACATCAATTATCGCCTTCTAACTAAGATCATTAACAAATAACTTGTTAGAGGCATTCCCAAAATCAATACAAAGATTGAAGGTGTATGTGGTGCCTGTCAAAAGGGTAAGCAAACGAAAATTCACCACAAATCATCACGAGATATTCTCACTAAAGCTCCACTTGATTTAATTCATATGGATCTCTTCGGACCAATTCAACAACCCACTGTTGCCGGCAAGAAGTATGATTTAGTTATGGTAGATAATTACACCAGAGTCACTTGGGTTGCATTCCTATCTCATAAGAATGAAACCCTGAGTGAATTCAAGATTATTGTTAAAAGGATCCAGAACGAACAAGGTCGCAAACTAAAGAAAATTAGGAGCGATCGTGCCACTGAATTCAAAGACACCAAGGTATTCGAATTTTGTGACGAACTGGGGATCATTCAACAATACTCACCACCAATTACTCCTCAAGATAATGGAGTTGCTGAAAGAAATAATATGAACATTCAGGAAATGTCCAGGGTAATGCTCCACAACAAAAACTTACCTTTAAGATTTTGGGGAGAAGCTGTTTTTACAGCATGCTACTTGATCAACCGTGTGTATTTGAGGTCTAAAACCCTTAACACTCCTTATGAGTTATGGTATGGAAGAAAACCCAATATACATTATCTCAGGGTTTTTGGAAGTAAGTGCTATATTCTGAAAGATCAAGAACAGAAAGGGAAATTCGACACCAAAAGTGACGAAGGAATCTTTATTGGCTACGCTTCTGATAGTCGTGGTTTTCGAGTTTTTAATCTTAGATCTCAATTCATGATGGAATCTTCTAATGTTATCATCGACGACATTAGTAACTTTCGTAAAGATAGTCCTCCTGTTGAATTGCCTCCAACAAAGACAATTGAGAAAGTCAAAGAAATTCCAGAATCAGTTGAAGTTATCCCAACTGTTACTGATCCTGACATTTCTAGTGAGGAGGATAAGAGCACTGATCAAGCCATTCCTGATGAAAAATTACGTGTTCCTCCAAGACATCTTTGGGTTCAAAGGAATCATGACCCCAACAACATTATTGGGGGAAGGGATTCTACAACCAAAACAAGAGGTCAACTTCAAAATATATGCAATTTTGGTTGTTATCTTTCATAGGTGGAACCAAGGAATATTGATGAAGCTATGAAAGATCCCTTTTAGGTGAATGCAATGCATGAAGAGTTCAATCAATTTGAAAGAAAAGATGTCTGGGAACGTGTACCTTGTTCTCCAAATGTCAATATTGTTGGTACCAATGGATATTCAAGAACAAGTCTGATGAGTATGGCACAATTGTCAGAAATAAAGCTAGACTTGTCGCTCAAGGATATTCACAGATTGAAGGAATCGATTTTGAAGAAACCTTTGCTCATGTGGCACGTCTTGAGTCCATTCGACTTTTATTGTCCCATGCCTGCTTTCTCAAGATTAAGTTGTTTCAGATGGACATAAAATCAGTGTTTATGAATGGAATTTTAAAAGAGGAAGTCTATGTTGCTCAACCTAAAAGGTTCGAAAACCCTAATTCCCTGATCATGTGATGAAGCTCAAAAAGGCGTTATACGGATTGAAACAAGCACCAAGATCCTGGTTTGAGAAACTCACTACCTCTCTTATTAGAAAAGGATTTTCAAGAGGAGGAGCTGATAAAACATTATTTACCAAATGGAGTGAGAAAGATGTTGTCATTGCTCAAATCTATGTAGATAATATCATCTATGGATCAACCTCTGAAAATTTTATAAAAGACTTTCAAGTCTCCCTTACTAAAGAATTCGAAATGAGCAATGTTGGTGAGTTAAAAATTTTCTTAGGATTACAGATTCAACAACATAAGGAGGGTATTTAATTATCCCAAGAGAAGTACGCACGTAATCTTATGTCAAGATTTGGTCTGGATAAGTCATCTCCTAAGCTGATTCCTATGCCTACTACTGGTAAATTGCAAAGGGATGAGAAAGGAGCAAAAGTGGATCAAAAATTATATCGATCCATTATAGGTAGCCTTTTGTATCTTACAACTACTAGACCTGATTATTTCAGTGTTGGTTGTTGTGCCAGGTTTCAGGCGGATCCAAAAGAATCTCATCTTGCAACTGCGAAGAGAATCATACGATATATAAATCACACTGCTGGGTATGGTCTCTCGTACACTTTTGATACTAATGTTGATCTTTCTTCTTATTCTGATGCTGATTGGGCAGGTTGTGTAGAAGACAGAAAAAGTATATCAGAGGGCTTCTATTATGTAGGTCTCAATCTTGTAGCATGGCATAGAGAGAAGCAAAATTCTCAATCTCTGTCTACATGTGAAGCAGAATATATTGCTGCTGGATCATGTTGTACTCAACTCCTATGGATGAAACAAATGCTTGTTGATTATGGAATTGATACTGGGATAATGAAAATCTTTTGTGATAATTCCACTGCGATTCGAATTACTGAGAATCCTGTTGAGCACTCAAGAACAAAGCACATCGACATAAGTGATGTTTTTTCAAAAGTTGTTGTAGATTGTGGTAAAAGGGGTTCTTTTCGAACTTGTGAAGGTAACTCTTTTTTTTTTAGATTTAATAAAAATAAAGCAAATTAATTTTCAAAGAGTGAGGTCAAGATTTAAAATGGACTAAGGCTCCGGATTCACTATTACTTCAAGTTGATTGGTTACAAATATATTTCATAATTATTATCTAGCTTTTTTTCCATTAAATCACTTATTAATATATAAGGTGTCCAAATATTAAATTGTAATCCTTAACCATGATTTATCAAAGAATTCATTCTAAGCATAAATCATCAAACTGATTCACAACTAATTAAGAAAACCATTTTTATCTCGTTTTTTTATTGATCCAAGTGAATTAAATAAAATAAATAATTAAGAAATTATAAAAATAATTTACTAATCAAACATGAGTGAATAGATCCTCCGTCGCCTCAGTCACCAGGTATTTTAGCCGCTCATCATGTTGGAAAACCTCTCAAAATATTTCATTGATGCTCAAAAGTGTTTTACAATGAAGAGAAAGACAAGAAAATGATATAAAACAGGATTCTGCGACCCACAGAAGGCGTCCAGAGTCAACGACAAAGCTGAAGTGCTGTTGTCGTTGGGAAACTACGACCCACAGAAGACAGTCGATGTCACTGTTGATAAACGACTGTCCCTGTGAGTATTATGTTCTTCGTGTTCTTCCTTGCACCAGCAACAAGCTTCTCTTCTCTGCGTGATTTTCTTTTGATTCTCTCGACTCCTAAACTTTCCCCAAGACTCCCCAAACCTTCCCAATGAACGATACTTGTATTTATAGTGTTTTGGAGCAAGAAATCCGACCATTGATTGCGTATATTTTCTCTTTAATTCGATTATTCTTTGCTGCCCAAAAATGAGAATATTTACCATTTATAAAATTTCCACACATTAACTCGCTCCCAAAACGCTCCAAATTAGTTTCTTCATGCCTCAGAAGCTTTCCTGCACCTCCACATCACTCCATGCACAACACAAACACACTTGAGCTCGTGTTCAGTGTGTGTTGCTCTGTTTTGAGTTTGGTGAATCGAACCGAGAATTTCAGCCTAAATTGATCAATTCTGACACCCATACTGTGTTCCTTAAGTTATATCACATCTTCCTACCAAGTTTGAGCCATTGAATCGCACCACAACACCTTCATTTTGTCGATTGAAATTCTGCCAGTTGATGAACCAATTTTCCCGCCAATTTTATTTTTTTAAATCGTGAAGAAGGTGTCCCCTTAGCAAACAGTGGTGTCCCCTTAGTAATTAGTTTACCCCTTATCCAAAAGCGAGATTCCGAATAACACTTGTCCTCCGGGTGCCAAAATCAACTTTTCGAGCCGAATTTTCCAAAAATGTTTATTTCCTAAAAATACATAAAAACACAATATTAGTACAAAAATAGAGTTCCAACAATACGGACATTGAGGAAAAATTAGACACAAAAATGTGTCTATCAAATACCCCCAAACTTATTATTTGCTAGTCCTCGAGCAAAACTAAAAAAATAAAACCGAGTTAATCTCGGGTGGGTTTAACAGAGGTGTACCCACAAAAACCAAGACTTCTAATTGGTCACAAGTATCCAAAGAGCTATGAGGACATACATATTCTAAACCTATCTCCAAGTAAGTAGAATGCCAGAGAAATTAAAGGTGTCAGCTCTAAAGCTGACTGAAGAAAAGGGGAGACACATCCGCACGACAGCTAGATAAAGAGATATCCGCTACACAGCTAGATAAACATTGTAAGATGCGTCCGCTGCTTTAAAGCTGGATAAGATTAGGAGAGAGATAAAGATGAGAGGGACATCTGCTACACAGCTGGACTAATTACGTGTGATGAGTTAAACCAGTGCTAGAAAGATCTTGTGCCAGATTGAAAGCAGACTAACAAAGCAACCAAAATGCATCTTTCTTCGACTCTCTCACAGTGCTCAGTAGGAATAACGTCTTCTTCGGTCTTCAACTGTTGATGATAAACTCTCGAACCTCATAGAACCTTGACAATTAACTCTTCTCTTCGATTTCTTGCTTGACTTATAAATTTCTTCTTCCCTATGGCCTTATTGAACAAAAAGAACGTAATGATGTTTTTTTTTTCATTTTTTTTTTTTTTACAAGACAAAAATTTACATGGCCATGAGAGAAGGACTTTAGAACTTGGATATTCACAACTTGTGATGTCTTGGTATCATGAACTTCAACAACTATATCATTTGCTCTTGTAACTTCTTGTAACTAAGTCTTCAACTTTGATTTTTGAATTATTCTTTTCTATTGTTGCTTCTAAACCTTAAACGTCTTCAACTTTTTCATAAATTTTGATGTCACTCCGCTTGTTGATGATGATAAGTTTCTACCGAGAGAGAGTCGTAATCCAGTAACTAAGACTACATTGTGAGGTTTCTCTGTCTTTCTGGCATTTCCTTCTGACCTACTTGCCTTTCCATCATGGATGGTTAGGTCCATCACGGTTACCCTCTAAAAGGAACAAGTTCTCTCCTGAATTTCAAGGATCTCAATGTCTTTTTCTCTAATGTCTCAATAGGTTGTTATCTCTAGCATTCCAATTTCTATCTTTTCGGTGAGAAACAGTATGTAAACTTAGCTAACCGGGTACTATGTGACGCTAGAAGTTTCAAAAATGCGACTAAAATGTTTCTCTCATACCCCCAAATTTAAATCTAACATTGTCCTCGATGTTCTAAAGATAAAATTAAAAACATGAAAAAGGAGAAACTGTTACCAATTAAGCAAAAGAGATAAGGAAAGATATTACCATGTCGCATGAATATTGGGTTACCTCCCAAGAAGTGATAAGTTTAAAGTCTTCATCCAGACATCAAATACCACAAAAAGTATTGTCACCTTCCAAAGTCATATACCAATAGCCGAAAAAGCTGCGGGTCCTCGGAACCAAAAAGAGCTGACACAAATATAGAACTACCATCTTGGATTATAAAAATGAGCAACCAGAGCCTAACTTAGTCTAGGGTTTTTCTCAAGGCAACTAGATTTATCTGGGGTGTCCCTTTGGGCTCTATATGAGTGTCTAGGAAATTAGGTTCAACTGGATGACTTGTTTCTAAGAACTGGATTTCCTCATGGAAAGTACCGGGAGGATCAGGTAGCAGAGTTTGAAGAAACTCAAGTAAGACCTTAGAGGCACAAAGCTCGAGTCCCAAGTTAGGGACTTCAATTAGGGATGCTTTCCAATCACTAGAATCATCATTACCCCCCAAACTTAGGGTGAACACTATCCTCAAATGTACCAAAATATATGGGATGGATTCTAGGGTCCATAAAGTCAACACAATGTCTAACTTCTCTTGGGGACTGGTCATCTAAACGAACAACATCATCATATAAAGGATTATCGAAGAAAATCTCTATCATAGTCTCATCAACTAAGGTGTTCCTCATGCTTATCTCCTCCGAATCAGTAAAGGGTTCCTCAAATAAAGGATTATCAAACATACTGCAGGCTAACTGATCAGGAGCTATAGTGCTAATCATGTTCACCACTTCTAAATCATCTATTTCAGAAGACTTAATGACATTAAATACATTTAGCTCAGAAGTCATATTACCAAAAGATATGTTCATAAGTCCGGTTCTACAATTGATGACAGCATTAGATGTGGCAAAAAATGGGCGACCTAGAATCACCGGGATTTGAGCACCTGGGTTCTGAACAAGCTGGGTATCTAGAAAAACAAAATCCACTGGGTATATAAACCTATCTACCTCAATGAGAACATCTTCTATGACACCACGAGGCACTTTGACAGACCTATCAGCTAATTGAAGTGTCAAATTGGTCGGTTTCAACTTACCAAGACCTAGCTGGGTATACACATGATACGGGAGTAAGTTAACACTAGCTCCTAAGTCAAGCAATGCCTCATCAACTACATGATTACCAATAACACAAGATATGGTGAGGCATCCAGGGTCTTTATACTTAGGGGGTGTTTGGTTCAGAAGAATTGAACTTACTTGACCATCTAAAAAGGCTTTCTTATGGACATTCAGCTTACTCTTTCTTGTACAAAGATCTTTAAGGAACTTGGCATAAGAAGGCATTTGCCTAATTGATTCTAATAATGGAATGTTGATGTTCACCCGCTTAAATGTTTCCATTATCTCGTTGAAAATCGACTCCTTCTTTGTTGGGGCTAACAACTGGGGGAACGGGGATCTGGGAGCAAAGTCGGGCTCATCAGGACCCCCATTGGTCTCTTTGGAGACTCTATCAATCTTCTCATTTTCTGGCTCATAAGGGTGAACTACAGCATGTTCACTATCAGGCATGGCAACCTTATTGTCAACTTTCTTTCCACTCCTAAGGGTTGTAATAGAGTTCCCATGATTGTACGATTTCTCTGCTTTAGGATTGTGTTGAGTTTGACTAGGAAACTTACCTTTTTCCCTCAAAGACTCATTTATATGACTAACCTGGGTTTTCAACTCGGAAATAGCCTGAGAGTTAGCCTGACCTCTTCTCTTATTTTCTTCTATACCTTGAGAAACAGATTGATGAAACTGCATAGTGTTGCGAGTTAACAAAGCAAGAGACTCTTCTAAACTCAATCTTCTTATCCGAAGGGTTTCTGAAACTGTTCCAGGGCTAAGGATTCTTGGATAGACAAACCTGGGGGAGTTTGAGAGTTTACTAGACTGACCTTGATTATGGCCCTAGACCAAGAAAGGTTGGGATGGTTTCTCCATCCAGGGTTATAGGTTTTGAATAAGGGTCAAACTTCTGACGGTTATCGAATCTAGTGTTGTTATAAAGAGCATTGGCTTGCTCTTCAACAGTATGTCCTTCCGCACCAAAAAGGCTCTCTTATACCCACTAGTACCCACTAGAATGACCTTCCAACGCTTCTAACCTTTTGGCTATGGCTGCTATTTTACATCTGACTCCTAGGATCCTTCTACCCTATTGACATTTTCTCTACCTTAGCAAGAATTTTTTTTCTGGGTTCCCTATTATTTTACCATTTGGGTCTTATTGGCGATTTCCATTCAAAATGTCATCGCCTCATCAACAGTTTTATTCTCAAACCCACATGTGCATAAGGACTCAACCATGGTCGTTGTTGAATAGTCTAAACCCTCGTAGAGGATCTGAAATAACCTAACCTTCTCTAAACCATGATGAGGACATTGAGAAATTAAGTCATTGAACCTTTCTAAATACCTATATAAAGATTATCCCTCTTGTTGAGCAAAAGTACAAATTTGTGTCCTAATAGACGATGTTTTGTGCCTTGGGAAAAACTTATGTATAAAGGCAGATGTAAGTTGTTCATAGGTTTCCATTGACTCAGAATCCAAACTATACAGCCAAGATTTGGCTTTATCTTTTAAGGAAAAGGGGAATAACCTAAGTTTCAGTGCATCATCACTAAGGTTTTTAATTTTCAGAGTACTACATATTTCCTCAAATTCCCTAACATGAAAATAGGGGTTCTCATTCTCTTTTCCTAAAAAGGTTGGGAGCATCTGTAAAGTCCCAGGTTTGAGTTCATAATTTGCCTCGGTTTCAGCTAACTTGATACAAGACGGACGAGAGGTCCTAGTTGGGTTCAATAAAGCTTTTAAAAAGTTGCCATTTCTGGCACTACCAAAGGACTAGGAGAAATTTCTTCACAAAGACGCAGATTCTCAAAACTGAGGTTTCCAAAAACAGGGCTCTCAAAAGAACAATCTTGGAGCTCCCTGCTTATATCAGAAGAACTACTAGGTTTTTCGCTAATCAATCGACCTAGAGTATCTCTTTTCCAAGCCCTATTAACAAAATCGGGCATACACTAAAAAAAATCAAAAAGAAATAAAAATCATAACAGGAAGGTTCTAGCAATCACACAGTAGGCTTACTCGACTTTACCACAGCAAACCTAGAGATTTATAGCAAACAACAAGCATGATGGCTCACTTAGATTGTTTCTAGACTAGCTTATATATCTCGAAAGGGAATTCGTTACAATTTAAGAAAACCCCTCTGGAATCAATCCGAGTCAAAGTAAGTTGAATCGAGGCGAGGGAAGCTCAGTGGAGCTTTGATACCCAAGGCCTCACCGCAGTACAAGGCGGTGCAGTCACGCATTCAACTCACAGAAACCGTCATGAACTTCGAAGTATGCTAAAAGAATAAGCAATATCCTTCGAAAATTTTTCCTAACAAGCTCGATACCCTATAGGTCTCTTTCTAATCAGATTTTAAAGCTTGGGTTCGCGTTAGGTTTTGTTCTCCTAAAGCGGGCAAGAAGGGAGCAGTGATGAAATCCGAACCCTTATCTTGTTTAGGCCAGGCCTTGCCCTTTACTAGGAAAATAAAGACAGTCCAAATTCGTCCTCAATCAATGATCACCTTAAGGAATACAGTAACTCGCTTACAGGAGATTCGCGAGTGTTTCGATTGGACTTACCTCCCGTACCAGACGGGGGATGAACCGTTGTCGTCGACTCGGGCCACGACTCCTATGCCGTGTGCGAACCCGAGGGGCCGAGGTGATATTGTAATCACCGTCCTTCCCTGCACACAGTTTGTATTTAACAACCCTTCCGTAGGGTTTTAAAAGAAAATAATAATAAAGTCCAAGAGTCCAGTCCAAAGTCCAAATAAAGTAAAGTGCAAAAGAAAAAGAAAAATACCCTAAAAATATATATATATATATATATAAATCTCTCTTTTTTTTTCTCCCTTTTCTATATATAAAACAAAAAAAATTCCTCTTTCGCTCCTTTCGCTTTAAGCTTTTCCTTCCAAGGTCCTTAGTACTCCACTCTGAACCTGCAAATCAAAGAAAAAAGAAACGTATAAAGGAAAAAAAAATAATAAACCTAAAAAAAAAAAATTCTACCTAAGCACAGGTCCGCGTCGGCGGCGCCAAAAATTTGATGTTTTTTCAAAAGTTGTTGTAGATTGTGGTAAAAGGGTTCTTTTCGAACTTGTGAAGGTAACTCTTTTTTTTTAGATTTAATAAAAATAAAGCAAATTAATTTTCAAAGAGTGATGTCAAGATTTAAAATGGACTAAGGCTCCGGATTCACTATTACTTCAAGTTGATTGGTTACAAAAATATTTCATAATTATTATCTAGCTCTTTTTCCATTAAATCACTTATTAATCTATAAGGTGTCCAAATATTAAATTGTAATCCTTAAGCATGATTTATCAAAGAATTAATTCTAAGCATAAAACATCAAACTGATTCACAACTAATTAAGAAAAGCATTTTTATCTCTTTTTTTTTATTGATCCAAGTGAATTAAATAAAATAAATAATTAATAAATTATAAAAAGAATTTACCAATCAAACATGAGTGAATAGTTCCTCCGTCGCCTCAGTCACCAGGTATTTTATCCGCTCATCATGTTGGAAAACCTCTCAAAATATTTCATTGATGCTCAAAAGTGTTTTACAATGAAGAGAAAGACAAGAAAATGATATAAAACAGGATTCTGCGACCCACATAAGGCGTCCAGAGTCAACGACAAAGCTGAAGTGTTGTTGTCGTTGGGAAACTACGACCCACAAAGACAGTCGATGTCACTGTTGATAAACGACTGTCCCTGTGAGTATTATGTTCTTCGTGTTCTTCCTTGCACCAGCAGCAAGCTTCTCTTCTCTGCGTGATTTTCTTTTGATTCTCTCGACTCCTAAACTTTCCCCAAGACTCCCCAAACCTTCCCAATGACCGATACTTGTATTTATAGTGTTTTGGAGCAAGAAATCCGACCATTGATTGCATATATTTACTCTTTAATTCGATTATTCTTTGCTGCCCAAAAATGAGAATATTTACCATTTATAGAATTTCCACACGTTAACTCGCTCCCAAAACGCTCCAAATTAGTTTCTTCATGCCTCAGAAGCTTTCCTGCACCTCCACATCACTCCACGCACAGCACAAACACACTTGAGCTCGTGTTCAGTGTGTGTTGCTCTGTTTTGAGTTTGGTGAATCGAACCGAGAATTCCAGCCTAAATTGATCAATTCTGACACCCATATTGTGTTCCTTAAGCTATATCACATCTTCCTACCAAGTTTGAGCCATTGAATCGCACCACAACACCTTCATTTTGTCGATTGAAATTCTGCCAGTTGATGAACCAATTTTCCCGCCAATTTTATTTTTTCAAATCGTGAAGAAGGTGTCCCCTTAGTAAACAGTGGTGTCCCCTTAGTAATTAGGTTACCCCTTATCCAAAAGCGAGAGTCCGAATAACACTTGTCCTCCGCGTGCCAAAATCAACTTTTCGAGCCGAATTTTCCAAAAATGTTTATTTCCTAAAAATACATAAAAACACAATATTAGTACAAAAATAAAGTTCCAACAATACGGACATTGAGGACAAATTAGACACAAAAATGTGTCTATCAATAAGGTACCATTTTATTCGTGATCTTTATGAAAATGGTATCATCAATATGGAATTTGTGCCTTCCGAACAACAATTGGCTTATATCCTCACCAAACCCTTATACACTGCAACTTTTCAACACTTGTGGCAGTTTATTGGTGTTGTTTTGGTTCATTAAAACGTTTCATTGACTCTTGCCTCTATGCTTATCCTTATCTTTTGGGCAATTGAGTCTGAAATCCCAGTAGATACTTTCCAGTTCAGTTTCTGTAGGATTGTTGTTGTTATCTTTTTAGTATCTCTTTACTGTTTCAAAATCCTTCTTTTCTTTCGAAATTAAGGTCGCTCTTGTTGTTCTCTCGGGAATGACATCAAATGGGGGAGAGTTCTTTTGAACTTGATCTTAATAGTAATATCTTGCCGGGAGTGCGGCTGTGGAATTTTATACGGGTTATCTTGTATCTTAAAACTCCTTGATGAATGCTGTTAGCTTCGGCTATTAGATTTCATCTAAATTAAGTTGGTATGTATTTTTCTTTTGGTCATGAAATGTCTCTTGTGGAAATTTGATTATGATCCCATTCTTGTACCTTTTCCAATTTTATTGACAAAAAGGGGGAGAAATATTGTAGTTCACACTACAAATACATATGGTTTTCGGATCATTGTGTAAGGGGGAGTGGTTTCCATGATCGAGATGGAGTATTGACTAAGGTGGAGTGATACATATCACCATAGTGTTATTGTTAAAGTCGTGATACAATTCGACTTTGATGTTATATAATAATACTATGTCATTGTATAATAATGATCGAGAATCTCGATTTCTCTCATTGTTATAGCTACGGATCTTCAACAACGATGGTGCTAAACTTACAACCTTTGGGATCATTGGAGTACTTGGAAGGACGAATATTTCAAGGAATGTGGAAGATTAGACTATGGAATAGGAGCCACTAAAGTTTATCTATTTTGTATTTCATATGTATTAATAGTTTTGTCACTAAAATTGACAAATGGGGAGATTGTTAGAGCATAGCTCGGTCAACCTCGCATGCGTTTCTATCTCAAGCATGTTTGTCAATGTTAGTGATCAAAACTATAAGTCTTGATTTCTAGCCTACATAGCTAAGTCTCGGACTAGGATAGAAAAGTGTAGTTGAGCTCAAGGACTTCATGGCGATTCTTCATACAACGACGAAGATCTATACAAGGAACCGTGGAACTTCATCAACAAAAAGTTATGTGGAGACTTGAACTTATCTATCACTCAAAAATCTATCTCTTCTATCTCCTACTTCTTATGAGACAAAAGTCATATGCTATATAGATTAGATCATACACATTTGACATTTCGAGCTGAGCATTCATTGCTTATCTTTTATCTCGAAATCGTGTGTTGGCAAATCATTTTGCTTTGATCAATTTTATCTTCACTTAATGCCGAAAGTCATGAAAAGTTTCAATCACTTTGAGAATTCCTCTGACGTGAATCGGTCTGTGAATAACGGCTACATATTATCCTCTGAGAATGTCTCAATGATTGAAATGAGAGTTTAGATTACATAACCATGTATTCCTTTAACCGAAGTTTTCGAACTTTTTTGATCAAGAGAAATCGGGAGGATTGTGGAATTGGCTTGCCAAGTCCCGGGATTTTTCTGCATTTGCAGTTTCCTCGTTAACAAAATTTCTGGTGTCTGTGTTATTTCTTTTCCGCATTATATTTTATATAATTGAAATAATACAGGTTGTGCGTTCGTGATCATCAATTGGAAATCCAACCTTTGGTTGTTGATTGATATTGATTGATCCTTGGACATTGGTCTTTGGTACCATCCAAGGATTCCTTGTATTTGATAAAGACTCGCTATTTTTTTTAGCTTGAGTAAAAATCAAATCAAGAGAGAGATATTAAATCCTTGAGAGTACCTTATACCTGTTTGCATTATCCTGCCACCAATCCAATATGTCAAAGTCATCATCTTGATCTACTTCACGCATTTTGCCATCCATCACATCTGTCAAGTACCTATCTAACTCCATTGTTCTTGCTTCTTCAACACAACTTGGGTTGTCCCAATGCTATCTCTTCCTTGATTGAATTCTAGATTTCAAGCCTTGAGATTGCGTGCTAACTGAACTGGCAACTACTGGAGCAGCACTAGATGACCCTTCCCCATGAGTTGAATACACTGACCTATAATCATCAAAGAGTTCCTGAAATTCTAATTTCACCTTTCTCATGATTCTTTGAACTTCCCACAAATTTTTCTCAAACAAACAGTTAAGAGTAAATTCTAGCCCCTTTAGTTTCTCTTTTGGATCCAACAGTTGAGCAAAAAACATAACAGAATTCATTTTCTCATACACACCCCAATACTTATTGTACTTGGCAAACATAAGACGAGACATACGTGCAATAAATGGATCTGATGCTACATTTTCTCTAAATTCAATTAATTGTTCATGGATGAATACCAATTCCCATAAGAAATAATGAGTAGTGACTTGTGTAGAAGAAAAAAAATTCACAGTTGCATCGAAGAATACCTTTAAACACTTCACAAGACCTCTAGCATATTTCCAATCTTCTGTATAAGGAGCATGAGTCTGTACTTTCTTTTTATTCTTATTATTTGTCTTGTTTTTTCCTGCTGTATCTACCTCTTCTTCCATATCCTCAACCTCTTAATCTTCTTCCATATCCTCAACCACTTCTTCCACGATATAATCACTAGCTATAGCTTCCTCAATATCAGCATCACTTGGTAAAATAGATTCCTTGTCTTGTTCAAAAATAAGCCTCTCTTGAAAGTCCTTATCAATTTGTGCTAACATTGCAAAAACGTTTTCATATCTTTGAGCAGCTTCTAACATCAAGTAAGTGATATTCCATCGGGTGGATACATCTAAAGTCAGTGCTTTCTTGTAATCTACCTTTGCTAGGGAAGCACATTGTTTAAACTTTTCATACCTAGAAGGAGAACCAATAACATATTTTACAACTGACCTTATCCTTTTAACTGATTCATTAAAGAGTCGTACTGCATCTTTTATGACAAGAGCAAGAACATGGGATGAACACCTCACCTGATAACAAATAATCAAGAAAAATTAGTCATAAGATGCCTGTGACAAATTCACACACAAATTCAGAACTATTAAGAAGAATCAGAACTATGTTTAATTATTTATAACTAATACTAAGAATGGATTGATTGAAAATGATAATATACCAATGAATAGTGTATATTGCTTGTGGGCATGTAATCATTGATCTTATATCACCAAAAGAACCAGTACATTAATGAAATTGTTTCTACTTACTACATACTCAACAGTCAACCCAAATTACACTAAAGCAAGGTCAAAAACAAATCATCTATGATTATTAATGAACGTGTATGAATAATAGTTAAAGTTAATAGAAGAGACCAGAATGATGTGAAATGAGAATCTTACGTGTAAATATTTAGCTCTGATTGGTGATCCTGTCCAGATAGTAACAACTTGCTTCAGATGATCCATAGCTACTATGTTGGCGCTGACATTATCTAGAGTGACACCAAATATATCTTTTAGACCCCAATCTTTCAAACAATCCACCAGCTTCTCACCGATTGCATTACCTGTTTGACCTTCAACTTGACAAAACATGAGTATTCTCTTCTACAATTTCCAATTCTGATCAATGTAGTGAGCGGTTACACAAATATAATTAAAAATATTTGTTGATGTCCATGTGTCAGTTGTCAAAGATACCCTCTGCTTAGATGTCAAGAAGTAAGTTTTTAGGTTATTCTTCTCTTCTACATACATCTTTAACATATCCCTATAAATTTTCATACGTCCTGGAACCTTGAACCTAGGTTGTGCCCCTTGCATCATTACCATAAAGCCTGGCCCTTCTACTTTTCTAAAAGGCATTTCATCCGTAATTATCCACTCAACAAGACGCCTTCTTAACCTATCATAACTGTAAGTATGAGCAATAAGTTTACCATCCTGTCCTGGTTTTGGGGTGGCATCAACAGAGATGGTTGTCCCTTTTCTTTTTTCCTGTTAGGATTTTTTAGACATCTATTCAAATGCTTTCGTAATCCAGAAGTGCCATTATTGTCATTGTGAGCTTTGTATTTCTTGTGGCAATGATGACATTCAGCAAAATCATCATCTATCCTATTCATTTCCAACCAAACAGTTGATCTCACTTTGTCGTGCTTCTTTTTGCTATCACCAACTTCAACTGCTTCAGCTGTACTTGTTGGAGTTGCAGTTTCAGATTCATTTGTGTGAGATGCAGCTTGAGAGGATGATCCAACTTCTGTTTCTTGAGTTGTACTTGTACTGGGAGATAAATTTGTGGTTGGAGTTGAATTTGATGTGGTCATCTAACAAAAATAAAACAGAACCAATTACAACCAATTTGAAGTGCTTTGTACTTGGAGATGTAATAAAACCCATTTTCAAGCAAGACACACTTCACCACACAGTTGCAGTAAATATAAACAAGAGAAGAACGAACACTAAGCTAAATAAAGTATCAAAAATGGTGGAGAATGAAAAACGAAACCCACTTTCATTTTTGTTAAACTCTGATGCACTAGCTCATTTTTGTCACACAGTGGGTGTCATGTACAGTTACAGTTAAGTGTTTACAAGCTTAAGGTGGATCTGATACTACAATGTTGGGCAGGCAAGTTCTGTCTAAATGGCAACAATCATGAATGCGCTACCTACATTATTGTGCTTAGCTAACATAGAAAATACATTAGAAATATGTCAGTAACATTAATTAGATGTGTTAGTCTGGTTAGAATGAACAGAACAACAATGAAACAGAACTACAATTCCTTATTATTTTTCATTAAAATTCCTAATTACATTTTCAACAAAATGAAAGACTCAAAGAACAAAACAGTATATAAACAGAAAAATAGAGGAACAACTAATTAGGAGGAGCAATGCAGACACTTCAAGAAGGAACCAATGTTCCAACAAAGCAAAAACCCAAGTCCTAAAACTAAAAAAACTTTCTGACTCATTAATCAATCAAATTAACAATCAATGAGCTTCTTCTTATGTTCATCTTGTATAGGAACCCACCAAACTCTTAAACTTCTATCAAGACCTCCACTGTAAAGCAAAAAACCACCACCAACACTATATAACGAAGCTTGTAAACACTTAACTGGTCCTTCATGGCCATATATTGTTAATCAAAGAAAAGATATTGAAGATACATAAATCATTTTTAAAGATGATATAGAAGGTATAAGTAAACGAAGATGTAAGTAAATTCATTCATATTTAAAGTCAAATATTTGTGTACACACTGCCAGTACTACTACTAGTCACAATTAAACATGATAGCAACCACCAACTCCTTAGTTACAGCTCAACAACCAATATTTATCATTCAAAGTTAACCCGACATTTCATGTAACTTCAACTCCAGTTGCAACAGTTCTCAACCCATTGATCAAGACAATTCAATCAAACTAACCCATTTCAGTTCATAAAGCTCAACCCCTGCATAGTTCTAACACATATCATCTTCTTAATAACCAACACAACCTAGCTTTATCACATCCTCAGTTCAAATTAAACAAAAAATTGACAAATTAAACAGAACCCAAATTTAAACATGCATGGAATTCGTAAAAGACGAAGTAAACACAGATGATGCAATCGAATTAGCATGCTTCCCATAAATCAAATTATACCCATAATCTGAAAACTCAAAAAAAATTAAATCAAATCATACCCATAATCTAAAAACTCCAATAATCAAATCTATAATCAGCCATGAGATGAATGAAGAAGAAGATTAAGTAAATTACCAGTGACAGATTGAATGAGAGACGACAAAATAGAAGTATCAGTGATAGATTGATAGACGAAGAAGAAATTGATAGCCTCAGCACTTCTCCTGCTTCAGTATAAAGTATAAACACTAGGGTTAGTTGATTATTGATTAATCAAGCGATGTCATTCTAGGGTTTGGTTTTAAAACAGAAACAAAAAGGAAATCGAAAACATTAGAGAATCGATTTACCTTTTGTGTAGTAACTAGTAACTACTAACTAGTAAGACTTGGTGATGATGGTGATTTCCTGATTGGTGAGCGTAGTTCAGAGAAATTAGTTGAAGAGGCTGCTATTCGGAGAGAAAAAAAACGAAGAAGAAAGAAAAAATAGAGAGAAAGAGTTACTCAGATATTAGATATTAGGGTTCTCTACACTGGATGGACGGATATGATTAAAAGTGTTAAAGATCTCAACGGCTCAAATTAATCGGGACATTTGGTCCGGTACAGGCCGGTTCTCCCCCCAGAACCGGTGCTTGTACTGGTCTATTCCGGTTCTTACTCTTCTGTCCCGGTCCCTGTACCGGTTACTCCGCTACCGATTCGGTTACGGTCCGGTATTTTCGGTTCCAGGCCGGTACAGGTACTCTTGACCGGTTCTTGTGCAGCCCTATTTTTTTGTGTTTATCTCAAGTCGATTTTTCATCTAACGGTGGAAAAATATTGCTTGATTCCAAAGCTACGTTAGCTTAAATCTAAAGCAACCTTAGAACTTGAAAGTCTATAAAAGGAGAACCTCAAGCAATTGGGATTTTTGAATCCCTGACACTCTTCTTGTGTATCTTAGTTCTATTAGAACACTGCTTGGTCGAACTCGCATGTGTTTCTATCTCAAGCATGTTTGTCAATGTTAGTGATCAAAACTATAAGTCTTGATTTCTAGTCTACTTATAGCTAAGTCTCGGACTAGGATAGAAAGTGTAGTTGAGCTCTAGACTCCATGGCAATCATCATACAAAGACGAAGAACTACTCAAGGAACTGGTGGAACTTTATTGACTAAAAGGTATGTGGAGACTTGAACTTATTTATCACTCAAAAATCTATCACTTTATCTCCTATCTTGAGACAAAAGTCGTATTGCTATATAGACTATGATTATACACATTTGCTATTTCGAGCCGAGTTTATCTCGCTTATGCATTTCTCGAAATATGTGTTGGTAAGCTTTCTCTTTGGCCAAGTTCATCTTTACTAGTGACGAAAGTCATATGAAGTTTCAACTACTTGAAAATTTCTTTGACGAAAAATGGTTTGTGAATAACAACTATATAACGTCCTCTAAGAATGTTTCAATGATTGAAATGAGAGTTTAGAATATATAACCATTGTTGGATATAAACATTGTGTGATAACTCATACGTTTGTAAGTCCTTATTCCTTGAACCAAAGTATGCGTGCTTTGCTGCTCAGGAAAACCAGAACTAAAATCCGCGTACCAGTACGCGCACCATCGGAAGTTTACGTCCCGTGAAAAACTGCTGGAGTTTTTGAACTGAAAACAAACTTATTCCGGGTACTTAAGTCCGTGTACCAAACCGCGTACTTAGGTTGGTTATTTTTTAAAAAGGATTATTCGTGAACTTAAACTTATATAAACTAAGGAATGCATAATTGCAAACCTTTGCTATAAAGTTCATGAATCAATTCAAGTGAATCAAATAGTTTTTTCTTCGATTGTGTCTTGTATACTTCTATAAGATCTAAGCAATTGAACAACTCTCTAACTAGTTCATTTGAGTCATTTGAACTAGTTATGGTAAAGAAGAATATGGTTGATATGAAAGTGCTCATATGGCTAACCATTTGGTTAACTATTGTTGAACCAACTAAATGTACATGTTTGGGTACGGTTACAAAAACCTAAAACATGCATTTCATTTGTGTGTAACAATCTAAGTTTCGATCTAACGTTTGAAAGATATTAGCTTGAATCTAATCAGGTTTTCATCTAACGGTGAGTATTGAATGCTTTTTTACTAAGCTAACATTGATTGCAAACCCTGATTTGAAAGACTATATAAAGGAGAACTCTAGCAACTGGGAAATATAATCCCCACACCTCCTGTGTGATACTAGTTGTATAAGCTAGAGTCGAATCTCCTTTAACCTTAGGTTTCCACCGAGACCCTGTAGGTTAACAACTTGAAGACTTCATTGGGATTATGAAGCCAGACCCAACTATTTTCTTTGTAGTTGCGTGATCTGATCTTGCTGTTTCTACCATACTAAGTGTAATCGTAAGATTGGCTTGAGATTGATTTCTCCGATAGGCAAGATTAAAAGAAGTCACAAACATCTTCGTTTCATCGTTTGTGATTCCGCAATATCTTCTTTCGCTAGTCGAATAAGATTATTGTGAGGTGATTGACAATTCCAAGTTGTTCTTCGGGAATATAAGTCCGTGTTATCAGTTGCTTCCTGTTGTAGATGGGGAAAAACGATTTGCTGGTTTTTAAGGAATTGAGGAGACGATCGTACGGAGGAGACTCCTCGAACCGAGAGAAATGTTAAACCTCACACAGATGCACCGCTGCAAAGGGGGTGCTTTAGATTCGAGAGATCAATCTGTAGTACTCTGGCCTAAATCAAGACAATGACTGTTCCAGAGTAAATTCGGTCACAAGAGAGGATGGGTTGAACTGTAGGAGGGAAGCTGAGAAATGTGTGGAATCAATGGTAATCAAAGATTGTAGGTGTTTGAATTCCGAATACGATAAGCTCTGAGTGATTGAAATTGCTCAATTGAGAGTAGTTGCTCAATTGATGAGTTGATGATCTCGTGTTGTCGATATTGATGATGCTTCAATCATGATTCAGAGACTTATTTATATTGCTGGAATTGTAGACACCATGATTCCATGAAGTGTGACAGTTGACAGAATCAAGGAGTGGGGAAGTGGAGATCGTGTTTGAAACCAGTTACTCAACGTGTGGAGACTTGGTCGATTTTCCACCCACTATCTCGTGAATTCCTTCAACTGATTGCACGACTTGCTCACATTCCATCGTGTGTTTGAACACACGTGCCGTAGACTGCCATACCAAAACCCTAAGTGATATCCCCCCAAGTGACACGATTGACGTCTCGTGGTTTGTTAGTCAATTGATGACTTCGTGGTTTGATGGGACGATGAGTCCATGTAGTCGTTGAGTTGAACATGATGTTCTGAAACTCATGAATTTAACATGTTATGAGACAGAGGTATAGTTATTACGATGAAGTGAGCAAGTATTTATCATTCGATGGATTGTTGAATATTGATTGTTGAACCAATATTGAGCAAATATTCCTCATCTGAGCAAGTGCTGCTCATGTGATGAATTGTTGAATATTTGATCGTCTGAGCATGTGTTGCTCATCTGATGGATTATTGGCAGCGTACCAAAAATATTAATTAGAATACTGGTCGTTGAACCAAGCATAATTAATAAACTTAATGACCATGAGGCCGTCGTAAAATTATTAAGGTTGGAATCTGGAATGATGATCCTTGGATTCAGAAACCCTAATTTGATCAATTGATGATCAATTCATGGTTCGTCAGAATTTCAACCATGGGACGAAGGAGGGAACAACTACATGGGACCGTGGATCAACCATGTAGTGTACATATGCTCACGTGAGCAAATACGAAGAACTCCTGAAGAGTTTACGATTTGTTGGTGGAAGAATGATTAAATGCTGGTTTAATCATTTATTCAGAAATGCTCGTCTGAGCCTTAGGTGGGAAAACCTAATTAATTATGACGAGGTGAGGGACCGACCATGGAGTCATGAAACCGACCCTGGGTTGTCCCGTGACCGCCTGACGATCACTTCATGAAAATCCAAAGTGTTTGGGAGAGTTTTGGACCTAATACGAGCAATTGTACAAATTAGGTCAAAACTGTGAAAATTGATGGGATCGGCTTCTGTAAGCCAAAGATCCAATCTTAGTCGGTCAAGATAGCGTGCTCGTGTCCCCAAGGCGTCCGCGTCTCAGTCCTGAGAATTTTGATATTTTCTGACGTGCGATTGAGCATCCATTATATATATAACCCTTCCGTAGGGTTTAAAATCAAAATAAATTGTCCAAAGTCCAGTCCAATGAAAAGAAATACAAAAAATAATAATAATAATTACGAAAAAAAATGGAAAGTCTCTTAAAAATAAATTTATGCCTATTAAGGTTTGCACTAACCAATCTAAGTGGATGGGAACATCTTGGTTATGTCTTTTTTTTCTTCTGTTTTAGCTTTAAGCTTTGATTCCAAGGTCTTTAATATCCAACTTCAAACCTGTAATACAAAGACACAACCAAAGAGACGTAAAAAGAATAAATGGAATAATAAAAAATAATAAAAACCTAAAATTTCTACCTAAGCACAAATCCGCATCGGCGGCGCCAAAATGATTAAAGTTTTTTGATGGGGTTGTAGTAAATAGGATTCGTTTCAGACTTGTGAAGGAAATAGAATTTTTAGATTTAATAAAAATATATATATAAAAATATTAACAATGGGCGAGAGGTACTGGGACTAAGGAATTGGCCGAATTCACTACACAGGGTTCATTCATATATTCTTTGACAAATAAAACTCAATAAAATTAACATGGACTCTGATTTTGCCAAGATAGATTCTTAAAACATTGATTGTAAGTCCTAAGCATGATGTATCAAAAAAACTAAGCTAAGCATACATCATCAAATTAAATAACGACCAATTAATTCAAATCATATTTCAATTTTAGATTAATGCAAAAGTCATAAAAAAGAATAAAATAAATTACCCCAAGGATGAAATTCAGCCTCCTCCGTCGTCCCGGTGTTGGGTTTTAGCTCCTCATGATGAAACCACGCTCAAAATATATTTTTATAGATCAAATGGTGTTTACAATGGAGAGAAAAGGAGAAAATGGTGTAAAACTGTAATCTGCGACGCACAAAAAGCGTCACAGAATGAACGATAAAATACAAGTGCTGCTGATGTTTAGACTGCACTGCGACCCACGGCTGTGCGTCTTAGACACTGTTGATAAAACACTGTCCTTGCGAGTCTGTTCTTCGTGTTCTTGGTGTTCTTCATCATCAGCAGCAGCAGAAACAGAGTTTCATCAACTCTTGATTTCTGCTTCTCTAGACCTTCTCTCGACCCCAAACTCTCGACACCCCTCTATGCTAACCCAAGAGTTATATTTATACACCTTTGGACCAAGAATAACTTCTCATAAATCCAAAAAATCTTCCCATTACTCGGCAGTGAATGAAAATATTCCCGATATATTTTTTTTATTCTTCTGTCTTGTTACGGGATTTGTTTCCTGGTTTATCTCTTTCACGCGTCTTCTCTGAGCAGTAGAATTTGTTTCCAACCAATACAGTCGACCCATGCACGTATCTTCCATCCAAAAATTCCGAGAATAGAATTTCTTCCCTGTTTTGAGAATATCTTCCCTGTTTTGCATCCCACGATTATCCAGCCCAAATAACTCGATTCGAACACCCATATCATCCATGTTAGGCTATAGCAGGTCCAACCCAATGAAAACTAGCCCTTGAATCTCCTTATATCACGTCCAAAATTTGCTACAACAATTACGCAGGTGAAGAACTATTTTTCCCGCCAAAACTCGGTTCAAATAGGGAAGAAACTGGTAGCCCCCTATCCAGAGTAGGGGTGCGAATAGCAGCTGCCTTGGGGGTGACCTGGGGGTGCCCCTTAGTAATTAGGTTACCCCTTATCCAAAAGCGAGAGTCTGAATAACACTTTTCCTCCGGGTGCCAAAATCAACTTTTCGAGCCGAATTTTCCAAAAATGTTTATTTCCTAAAAATACATAAAAACACAATATTAGTACAAAAATAGAGTTCCAATAATACGGACATTGAGGACAAATTAGACACAAAAATGTGTCTATCAAATACCCCCAAACTTATTATTTGCTATTCCTCGAGAAAAACTAATAAAAAATAAATAAAACCGAGTTAATCTCGGGAGGGTTTACCAGAGGTGTGCCCACAAAACCATTACTCCAGAGCCTAGCTTATCTATGCAGAACCTTGGAAGGCACTAAAGAATCTCCTTGGTTGGCATACTTATTGACTATAGGAGGAAGTACCCTGATGCGAAATTCCAATTGTTGTACACAAGTTTGCACTCAAGCATACTAAAATTCATATAAAGTGACAGAGCTCTACTCAGATAGTTGCACTATGGACATCATATTCGGAGTCAAACTAATTATATGGATAGAAAAAGGATATGGAAATAGAAAAATGTAGATGGTTTTGATGTTAACCAAATGATCGATGTTTCACATATCTGTCTGAAGGCCACTGCCAGAATGAACCTATCCTAATGGACTGAGATACCGGTCTGACTAATATCAACACAAACTGGAAAATACAAGGGAACCAGCAGTTGACTACACAGAACAATAACCTTTTTTTTTTTTAACATAACGACATGAATAGATCTTTTTGATCCAAGCGCATGCTTCTTGTCAGCAGATTACACGATAGTTCCCACGGGTCCTGCATTCCACGTATGCTTAGGCGACGGAAACAGGGAGAACACACACATATTTCTATCCAAGTGTTAATACTTATTCCGATTGGTCTAACTGGTTCGGTCTTTTTTTTTTTTTAGTAACTCAGTCACTCTAATTCACCCTAGCAGTGGTAACAACTTGAATCGTGTGCCCCACCTAATCACTTAGAGAAACATAGTTTAAAAAGAAAAAATAAAATAAAAAAAAAGAAATGAAAAGGACTCAAAGAGATATGGTGAAACTATCATGTTATTACTAACACCTGAGCTCTGTGCTTTTATAAATAGACTTTTTCGATGTTTCCATCTAATCAGATTGGTTCCTCAACTCCTATAACCAAGATGTTCCCATCCACTTAGATTGGTTAGTGCAAACCTTAATAGGCATAAATTTCTAGGCTCTGGAGTTTACTAATTGCAACTAAAAAGTTTCTCCCATACCCCCAAACTTAAATCTAACATTGTCCTCAATGTTTTAAAGATGAAACTAAAAGCATGAACAAGGAGAAACTGTTACCATTTGAAGCGAAAGAGTTAAGGAAAGATATTATCGTGTTGCATGAGCATGGATACCTCCCAAGAAGTGCTAAGTTTAAAGTCTTCAGCCAGACTTAGGAAAGGATAGTCAACTCGAACCATAAAGTAACAGTCGAAATAACTGTGGGTCTTCAAAACTAAATAGAGCTGACCAAAGGAAACTGCAATGAACCAAGAAAGTGAACAAGACTAGCATGCCCTTACTTAGTTTCCTGATTAAGAAATTTATATATAATTGTGGTTCAGGTTCAGGTTCTACGAAAGGGTCTAAATAGAAAATTTTCATTGGCTGTGTTTCTTTATAGGTGGGATCCGAATCATTAGGTCCTAGAGTCTGGAAAAACTCAAATATGATCTTAGAAGCGCACAATAATAACCTAAATAACTGAGGATCCTCTAAGTAAATAAGATTTGACTTACATAATTGACCACAATGAGAGTAGTGGTCATTCTTAAGCAAATGTGTCGATTCTAATTTCCTAAAGCATTTAGGTTTAGTCTCACAACTTAATATTCGACACATTTGGAATATAAACGTTCCCACATTTGGAAGAAAACTATTTGGTGGGAAAACAAAGTCAATCTGGAGATCATAGCCTGGGCAAACCACATCAACCAGAGGATGGGTTTCTAACGACTGAACTTCTTCCTGAACATCATTAGGTTCGGGAAAACGAGTATGAAGGTAATCTTGTAAAATTGTCGAGGCAGAGATATCAAGTCCTAAGTGAAGGGACTTTCTGAGAGTTAAAGGTAAGGCACTAGGAAGGTGATAATCACCCCCAAACTTAGAGTTTTGGGTATCTCTAGATAGACTAGCTACAATTTCCCTAATTTCTAGGTCATCAAATTCCTGGAAATGGTCAATTGATTCTTCTAAGTCAGGTTCATCCTCACTCATCTCTACGAGTTCATCTTCTTCGTCTAAGACGCACAGCCGTGGGTCGCAGTGCAGTCTAAACATCAGCAGCACTTGTATTTTATCGTTCATTCTGTGACGCTTTTTGTGCGTCGCAGATTACAGTTTTACACCATTTTCTCCTTTTCTCTCCATTGTAAACACCATTTGAGCTATAAAAATATATTTTGAGCGTGTTTTCATCATGAGGAGCTAAAACCCAACACTGGGACGACGGAGGAGGCTGAATTTCATCCTTGGGGTAATTTATTTTATTCTTTTTTATGACTTTTGCATTAATCTAAAATTGAAATATGATTTGAATTAATTGGTTGTTATTTAATTTGATGATGTATGCTTAGCTTAGGTGTTTTGATACATCATGCTTAGGACTTACAATCAATGTTTTGAGAATCTATCTTGGCAAAATCAGAGTCCATGTTAATTTTATTGAGTTTTAAATTGTCAAAGAATATATGAATGAACCCTGTGTAGTGAATTCGGCCAAATCCTTAGTCCCAGTACCTCTCGCCCATTGTTAATATTTTTGTATATATATTTTTATTAAATCTAAAAATTTCATTTCCTTCACAAGTCTGAAACGAATCCTATTTACTACAACCCCATCAAAAATCTTAATCAGTTTATCTATTACCATTTATGAGACCAGTTGTGGATTTGATCATGAAATAGGAGTAATAAGATAATATAGTTATTGCTATTCTATGAGATAAAGTTGTGGATTCGATCATAGAATCAGAACAATTGTTATTGTCATTCCATGGGACCAGTCGTGGATTCGACCATGGAATAAGAGCGATTGTAATTAGGAATAATTAACTTTGTGGCTCTATCCTAGCAGAGAAAGCTGTCTAGGAGCATTAATTATCCTGATACGAGCTTGCCGGTAAGTCATATCCTTTATATAGTCAGGGTAAACTTGTTGTTTGTTCCTGAAGACATTATCGCTCTATACTAGCAGAGCAAGCTGTCTAGCAGCCATCCATCTCGTGATGCTATATAGAAATAATCACTGAAAGTATTCAGTATTCATGAGATATGTCGTTGTCCAGTCGTGAGACTACATATCTACATGTACTCTCCGTTGAGAATTTGATGAGAGACCCGTGTCTCGATACTCACGTCTGATTGCTGAGTCAGAGCTTCGTATAATTATGAGTTTACGAATTTAGCCTTTTTCGAAAATCCACCATCTACATTAAGTCCCCTGTTTACTGAGGAAAGTTATGTTCCTCAGTCGGATTATGAAAAATTCATGAATTTTGAGAAATTTGATGAATTTAGGGAGTTTCAATGAATTGAAGGAGTTTTCATGAGTTCAGAGAAGCAAAAAATATTAAAATAATAAAAACAAGGGCGTGTGGGACCGTGGAGGCATGACCGGCCGGCTTGGGCCCGTCCCACGAGTTTTCATAATTTTTTAATATTTTTTAGGTATTTTTGATGATTTGAGGGAATTTTTCCTAATTTGAGAGAAATACCATGAAATCAAGGAATTTGATGAATTCAAGGAAAACTAATAATAAAATAATAAAACAAGGGGGCGTGTGGGACCGGCTAGGGCATGGCCGGCCGGCCAGGGCCCGGTCCCACAAGTTTTCATAATTTATTTTATTATTATTTGATGATTTGTGCAAAAATACCATGAAATCAAGGAGTTTTTTCATGAAATTAGAGAAATAATAATAATAAAATAATAAGGAACCGTGGGTGTGGGGCCAGTTAGGACCAAGGCATGGCCGGTTGGTCAATGGTCACGCCCCACACTCCTTTCCTTAATTTTATATTATTTTTATGGATTTATGGAGGTACCATGAAACCGAGGAGTTTCCTCGAGACGAAGGAGATTTGATAAAATGAGAGGATTTTCATCAAATCATGGAAAATAATAAAGATGCATTAAAAATATAAAACTGGCGTGGGATCGACCACGACACGGTCGGTCGGTTGTGTGTCCGTGCTCCCAGCATCCTGGTCAATATTTTTAATTATTTATTATTTTCTTCTCTATTTTGCATAGGTTCATCGTTTCGTTGTATTTTTGAAATACTCGTTCGTGCGGTGACTGTTAGTGTATCATCGTTGAATACACCTTCACCATTTGAATTGGGGCTTACTTAGAGGTAGCTCACACGCCCGGTTGTTGATTATTTATTACTAATTGTGGAATTCAGTGGAGAATAATTCACAAAACTGAGTAATAAGACGTTTATTATTAATTCATAGGATCAGCTGAGGATTCGACTACGAATTCAGAATAATAGAGTGACCATTACCATTCCATGGGATCGGAGATTCGACCATAGAATCAGAGTAATTAAGGTTTATCTATTACCATTTATGAGACCAGTTGTGGATTCGATCATGAAATCGGAGTAATATGATAATATAGTTATTGTTATTCTATGAGATCAAGCTGTGGATTCGATCATAGAATCAAAATAATTGTTATTGTCATTCCATGGGACCAGTCGTGGATTCGACCATGGAATAAGAGCGATTGTAATTAGGAATAATTAACTTTGTGGCCCTATACTAGCAGAGCAAGCTGTCTAGGAGCATTAATTATCCTGATACGAGCTTGCCGGTAAGTCATATCCTTTATATAGTCAGGGTAAACTTGTTGTTTATTCCTGAAGACGTTATCGCTCTATACTAGCAGAGCAAGCTATCTAGGAGCCGTCCATCTCGTGATGCTATATAGAAATAATCACTGAAAGTATTCAGTATTCATGAGATATGTCGTTGTCCAGTCGTGAGACTACATATCTATATGTACTCTGAGAGAAAGTACTCTCCGTTGAGAATTCGATGAGAGGCCCGTGTCTCGATACTCACGTCTGATTGCTGAGTCAGAGCTTCGTATAATTATGAGTTTACGAATTTAGCCTTTGTCGAAAATCCACCATCTACACCTGTTCACATTGATTTATCAAAAGACGGAACAAAAACTCGTAGGTATTTTTGTGGGAGACAGATTTATCTATTACCGTAGACCTTTCTGTGTGATACAGATTTGTTTATTAAAGTATTCGACTTTGGGTCGTAGCAACTCCTAGTTGTGTGTGATATCAGCTACGGGAATCAAGTGTGTAGTATCCTGCTAGGACCAGAGACGTAAGGAGCGCAATTGTACCTTGGATCAGTTAAGATTGATTTGGGTTCAACTACAGTCCAGACCGAAGTTAGTTTGTAGTAGGCTAATGTCTGTAGCGGCTTAATACAGTGTGTGTGTTCAATCTGGACTAGGTCCCGGGGTTTTTCTGCATTTGCGGTTTCCTCGTTAACAAAACTTATGGTGTCTGTGTTATTTCTTTTCCGCATTATATTTTGTTATATAATTGAAATATCACAGGTTGTGTGTTGAATTGATCAATTGGGAAATACAACCATTGGTTGTTGATTGAAATTGATTGATCCTTGAACATTGGTATTTGGTACCCTTCAAGTGTTTTCTCTTGTATTCGATAAGACTCGCATATTTCTATTTGCTTGAGTAAGTATTGAATCGAGAAAATGAGATATAACTCTTTGATATACTTTTATTAAGATTGAATCTGTCTGTCTAGTTGATTCTCTTAAAAGTATATTGGAGTTAGTCTATACAGATTGCTAAGCGAAATATTGGGTGTGGTTGTTGTACCCCCGCTTTTTTAGAGTCCTCCTCTCCGTTAACCCTTTTTAGGTTTAGCGACAAAAAAAACTTCGCTTAGGGATTCGTGAAGCCAGGTCCGACTGTCTTTATCTTGATAGTTCGTGTATTCTGATCTTTGCACTGATTTTTGAGTCTCACTCTGATCAGGAAACATTGATAAAAATAGCAAAGTTTTTCGTATTAAACATTATGATTCCACAAGTTAATTCCTCCATAACGATTATTCTTTGAAATCAGAGTAGGTTTTACTTGTGAAAAAGTGGGGGTACAACAACCACACCCAGTATTTCGCTTAGTAATATGTATGGAAAAACTCCAATATACTTTCTAGAGAATCAACTAGACAGTCAGACTCAATCTAGACAAAAATTATATCAAAGAGTTTATATCTCAATCTCTCGATTTGATATATACTCAAGCAAATAGAAATCTACGAGTCTTTATCAAATACTAGAGAGATAACTTGGATGGTACCAAAGACCAGTATCCAAGTGTCAATCAATTTAAATCAACAACCAAAAGGTCGGATATTCTAATTGATTGAACAACGCACAACCTGTGATATTTCAATTATATAACAAACTATAATGCGGAAAAGAAATAACACAGACACCAGAATTTTGTTAATGAGGAAACCGCAAATGCAGAAAAGCCCTGGGACCTAGTCCAGATTGAACACATACTGTATTAAGCCGCTACAGACACTAGCCTACTCCAAATTAACTTCAGTATGGACTGTAGTTGAACCCCAATCAATCTCACACTGATCCAAGGTACAGTTATGCTCCTACGTCTCTGATACCAGCAGGATACTACGTACTTGATTCCCTTAGCTGATCTCACCCACAACTAAGAGTTGCTACGACCCAAAGTCGAAGACTTTAATAAACAAATTTGTATCACACTGAAAAGTCTACGATAATAGATAAATCCGTATCCCACGAATATACCTACGAGTTTTGTTCCGTATTTTGATAAACCAAGGTGAACAGGAACCAATTGATAAACCAGACTTATATTCCCGAAGAACAACCTAGTATTATCAATCACCTCATAATAATCCTAATCGACGCAGCGAAAAAAAATATTGTGGAATCACAAACGATGAGACGAAGTGTTTGTGATTTCTTTTATATCTTGCCTATCGTAGATATCAATCTCAATCCAATTATTACAATTGTACTCGTACGATAGAAACAGCAAGATCAGATCACACAACTACGAGAAAGTAGTATCGGTCTGGCTTCACAATCCCAATGAAGTATTTAAGTCGTTAACCTGGTTTAGAAGAAGAAACCAAAGGTTAAAGGAGAACCGACTCTAGCTTAGCACAAATAGTATCACACACAAGGTGTGGGGATTAGGTTTCCCAGTTGCTAGAGTTCTCCCTTATATAGTCTTTCAAATCAGGATTTGCAATCAATGTTAGATTGGTAATAAAACATTCAATATTCACCGTTAGATGAAAACCTGATTTAGATTCAAGCTAATATATTTCAACCGTTAGATCGAAAACTAGCTTGTTACACACAAATGAAATGCACGTTTTTAGGCTTGTGTAACCGTACCCAAACTTGTACATTTGTTGGTTCAACAATATTCAACCAAATGGTTAGCCATATGATCACTTTCATATCAACCATATTCTTCTTCACCATAACTAGTTCAAGTGACTCAAATGAACTAGTTAGAGAGTTGTTCAATTGCAAGGAAATCTTATGTAACTACACAAGACATAATCGAAGCAAA
The DNA here is from genome assembly GCF_003573695.1 of Papaver somniferum. NCBI lineage: Eukaryota > Viridiplantae > Streptophyta > Magnoliopsida > Ranunculales > Papaveraceae > Papaver > Papaver somniferum. Next base: position 573,376 of record NW_020649304.1, read on the forward strand.
AACGATTTGATTCACTCGAATCGGTTCATGAACAATATAGCCACGGTTTGCAATTTGCATTCCTTAGTTTATATAAGAATAAGTTCACAAACGTCGTTTTTAGATATAACCTACTCAAGTTCGCGGACTTAAGTTCCCGGACGGAGTTCAAAAACTCCAGCAGAAATTCTCGGGACAAGAACTTCCGCCAGTTCGCGGACTTGACTCACGCCACCATGCCGGTTCTGTTGATCAACAAAGTTCGCAAACTTCGGTTCAAGGAATAAGGACATAAACATATATGTGTTTCCACAACAATGCTTATATCCTCCAATAATTATATAATCTAAACTCTCATTTCAATCATTGGAACATTCTTAGAGGACGTTGATATTCTATAGTTGTTATTCACAAACTATTTTTCGTCAAAGTAAGCAATTTCCAAAGTGATTGAAACTTGTCATGAATTTCGTTACTAGGTAAAGATGAACTTGGTTAAATCGAAAGCTTACCAACACATATTTCGATAAATAGATAGGCGAGATAAACTCGACTCGAAATAGCAAATGTGTATGATCTAAGTCTATATAGCAAAACGACTTTTGTCTCAAGATAGGAGATAAATAGACTTTTGAGTGATAGATAAGTTCAAGTCTCCACATACCTTTTAGTCGATGAAGATCCACCGGTTCCTTGAATAGTCCTTCGTCTTGTATGATGATTTCCATGGAGTTCTTGAGCTCAATTACACTTTCTATCCTAGTCTGAGACCTTATCTATAGTAGACTAGAAATCAAGACTTATAGTTTTGATCACTAACATTGACAAACATGCTTGAGATAGCAACGCATGCGAGTTCGACCGAGCAATGCTCTAACAATATCCCCCTTTGTCAATTTTAGTGACAAAACTATCAATACATATGGAATACAAAAAATAAATAAATTAACTTTTGTAGCTCCTATTCCATACGCCTAATCTTCAACATTACTTGAAATCTACGTCACTTCCAAGTACTCTAATGATCCCAAAGGTTGTAAGTTCAGCATCATCGTTGTTGAAAATCCATAGCTATAACAACGAGAAAACAAGAGTTCTCAATCATTTTTATAGAGTGTCATAATATCATTACACAGCGTCAAAGTTCAATTGTATCACAACTTCAACAACAATACTATGGTGATATGTATCACTCCCCCTTAGTCAATACTCCATCTCACATGGAAACCACTCCCCCTTACATAATGATCCGAAAACCATATGTATTTGTAGTGTGAACTACATATTAATTCTCCCCCTTTTTGTCAATAAAATTGGAAAAGGTACAAGAACGGGATCCTAATGAAATTTCCGAAAGAGACATTTCTTGACCAAAAGAAATAAAAAATATATCATCTTATTTAGATGCAATCATAAAGCCGAAGCTAAATGCATTCATCAAGGAGTTTTTAAAGATACAAGATAACCCCTATAATATTCCATAGCCGCACTCCCCACAAAGATTTGGCAATTAAGCATAAGTTCAATTAAGAACTCTCCCCCATAAAATGTCGTTCCCGAAAGAACAACAAGAGTGACCTTAATTTCGAAAGAAAAGAAGGATTTCTTTGGACATAACAAATCACATACAAGTATGAATTTGAATCCAAAAATATTCAATTAAACTAACCACAAGAGAACCCATGATTAATTTAATCGACAAATGCTCAACATAAGTGAACTTATGGAGAATTAAAAACATACAATTAGATTAATCATAAGAGAACCCATAATTAATTTAATTTAAATACACAACCAAACTAATCACAAAAGTAATCAATTTAATTGGTCATGCTCAACATAAGAAAACTTACGGAACAACAACTAAATAACCAAACAAGATGATTAATTTAGTTAAATATGCTCGACATAAAGTACCTCACGGAACAACAATATAGCTAGACATAAAAATAATCAACTTGGTCGTTCAATGCTCAACATAAGACACTTTACGGAGCCTCACAGTAATACATAAAATATGGATCAGGGAAGATCAATACTGCGGAATACACAATGATTCATTCTATTTTCATCATTATTCGCATAACGACATTCAATAGACATAATCCTTGCAAACAAAAGATTTTAACCTATCTTCCATCAATAATTGACATAATAGGCTTAACTTTTGTATTTGTCAAAAGTATATTCATTCTTTTATCAATTCATGCATATCAACATACGAAAGACTTTACTTTTGACAAGGTATGGGACAATCATAGTCCACGGACGTAAACACACATATCCCATAACAAATTTGCAATATATAAAACCATAAATATTAATACTGCAAAAATCATCTTCCGAACAAATTTAGAGTTTAAACCAATAAATCTAAAAACATGAAGATGAAAACGTTGGACATAGCTATGTGTAATCACAATAATGGCTATTCCAAACTCTAGTTATTCTTCTAAAAACAAAAAAAAAGAAGATTTACTAGGCAAACATAAACTCCTATAAAGAAGATGATCTGAAAAACACTAGATCCGGTCAGCAACCAGAGATTGAACATGGACGATCTCATCAGTTGCTTTCTTCAGTTCGTTTTTGAAAAACTCAAGATTCCTTGTTGCGATTCCGAATTGTTCACGTACGAATTCAAAATCTTGAAGAAGATTTCCTACTAGTTGTGATGATATCTGAACTGGTAGTTTGTTTTCATGATCAATGGCATGAAGGCATGTTATGAAAACAGGATTCTCATGAAACTCGATAGTCTTCCCTTTCTTGACTTCATCATCTTCGTTTCCTCCATTCATTGTGCACACAAAAACCTTTGACCTTTCAGAACAGTGTAACACGGGATGACACCCAAGTATATAAATAAGTTCTATGGAAAACCCTAGGAGAACTTGTACACGTTCGTGTGGGCCAGAAGTTCGTGCACTGGTGGTCACAGCCTTAAGATATGACAAAAAGGAAGAAGAATGAAGTTTGAGTGTCAAGACTAATAGTTGAGAACCAACTATTTGGAGGAAGTACACGCAAACAAAAAATTTTCTCAAGAACAAAGGATCATGATTATCTACAAGAGAAAAACGGAAGCGAAGCTCAACAGATTTTAAAGATCAACAACAACAAAGGAAGAGAATACATACAACCTTGACAACACTTCTCAAGATACACTTCTTGAGAACAATGCGCATCCTTCTTAAATTAAAAGAGGGATGCTGTAGTGAGCAGCCATGGTGTATTAAGATGAGCATTTTTCTCATCAATTTTGACTTCTTTTTTTTTCTCCTTCAGAAGGATTTAGAGACAAATCACATGATATAGTTGAATAAGTTTTATTAAGATATGAACTAGGATTACCTTAGTCAATCGCTTTCCATGTTTTTTTGATGCCATGTTTGAGTCTGTTTATGCTTATCTTAAGTTCTGAGACTCGATTATTGATATGTAAGCAATCTGAAGCTGAACTCTTGGATTTGCGGCCTTCTTCAGGGAGTGACAAGAAACTTGACCTTTCTTACTTTCTCCTATGTCTTTTCCTCTTTTCAGAGTTATTTAAGAAGTCAGTTACTATTCGGCCGTTCTTCCTTCTACCATTTTTTGTTTCAAAGGCACGATTAAGAAAAAACTTATCATAGTAGTTTTCTTGATTGTCGAAAGTGCCCTTTACTCCAACAATATGAGAGACAGGTTTGATGACTTCTTTAGACATCCATGCAAGCATGTTGTGTTTTTCATTCCTTAACCGAAAACGACATCTTCGCTCAAAATGTCCTTTATTTCCACAGTAATAGAAGTTAAAGGAATTATTCTTAACCGTTCTCGTGTGAGTAGATTTGGAAGAAGTAGAATCCTTGTTTTTAGGCACATTACAAGCTGCGAAAGTTTTTCACATGAAGAATTATCAACAGCTTTAACAAAATTGATCTTACTAGTTTTTGGAGCGTCTATTCCTTTATATCCCAGACCACGTGTATCACGATGTTCTTTACATGCTCCAATCATAGAAGACAATTTTGTAGAGCTAGAATTGAATCTTCTCAGACTCTCTTCCAGTGATTTCACTTTATCAAGAGCGGCTGCAAGGCCAGTCTCCAAGGATTTTTCTTTGGCAAGAAGACTGAGTTCTTTGTCATCAAAACATTTTTGTTGAGAGTCATATCTTGCTTCAGCTTCTGCAAGTCTTTCTTTCAACACAAAGAGATTTCGGAGAAGATTATCACATTCAGACCTTTTTGTGCGTACATCTTCCTCACGATCTTTAACGATAGATTCTAGGAGATTATATCCTACATCATATCCTTTAAAGAATTTTCTCAATTTTCTGTTTTCTTGACAAAGAGGAGTCATGTACTTACTCAAGCAAGTTGTTGACTTCTTTTCTTTCAAAGCATGGTAAAACAACTTGATATATTGAGAGACTTCCTCATTGATACTTTGTCCTTCTTCTGAATCATTGTCATCTGACAGTTCATCCAACTTCTCATCAAGAGATTTTTCCCAGTCGAATGCAGATTCAGTCAAGGAACAGGAGATAGAGTTTTTCTCAGAAGTTTCAGGACTTTGAAGCTCACCCGAGAGTCTCCGAACAGATGTTGCGTTATCAGAGATAGTGCTCTTTTCCAAAGAGTCAGATTTCCACAAACATAGACTTTTGAGGTCTTAAACGTGTTTGCCTGCTCTGATACCAATTGAAAAAATGGGGGTACAACAACCACACCCAGTATTTCGCTTAGCAATCTATATGGACAAACTCCAATATACTTTCTAGATAATCAACTAGACAGTCAGGCTCAATCTAGACAAAAAGTATATCAAAGAGTTTATATCTCAATCTCTCGATTTGATATATATACTCAAGCAAATAGAAATCTGCGAGTCTTTATCAAATACTAGAGAGATAACTTGGATGGTACCAAAGACCAATATCCAAGTGTCAATCAATTTAAATCAACAACCAAAAGGTCGGATATTCTAATTGATTGAACAACGCACAACCAGTGATATTTCAATTATATAACAAAATATAATGCGGAAAAAAGAAATAACACAGACACCAGAATTTTGTTAATGAGGAAACCGAAAATGCAGAGAAACCCCGGGACCTAGTCCAGATTGAACACACACTAAATTAAGCCGCTACAGACACTAGCCTACTCCAAATTAACTTCGGTCTAGACTGTAGTTGAACCCCAATCAATCTCACACTGATCCAAGGTACAGTTATGCTCCTACGTCTCTGATCCCAGCAGGATACTACGTACTAGATTCCCTTAGCTGATCTCACCCACAACTAAGAGTTGCTACGACCCAAAGTCGAAGACTTTAATAAACAAATCTGTATCACACAGAAAAGTATACGGTAATAGATAAATCCATCTCCCACGAATATACCTACGAGTTTTGTTCCGTCTTTTGATAAATCAAGGTGAACAGGAACCAATTGATAAACCGGACTTATACTCCCGAAGAATAGCCTAGTATTATCAATCACCTCACAATAATCCTAATCGACGTAGCGAAAAAAGATATTTTGGAATCACAAACGATGAGACGAAGTGTTTGTGATTTCTTTTATATCTTTCCTATCGGAGATATCAATCTCAAGCCAATTATTACAATTGTACTCGTACGATAGAAACAACAAGTTCAGTTCACACAACTACGAGAAAGTAGTATCCGTCTGGCTTCACAATCCCAATGAAGTCTTTAAGTCGTTAACCTGGTTTAGAAGAAGAAACCAAAGGTTAAAGGAGAATCGACTCTAGCTTAGCACAACTAGTATCACACACAAGGTGTGGGGATTAGGTTTCCCAGTTGTTAGAGTTCTCCCTTATATAGTCTTTCAAATCAGGGTTTGCAATCAATGTTAGCTTGGTAACAAAGCATTCAATATTCACCGTTAGATGAAAACCTGATTAGATTCAAGCTAATATCTTTCAACCATTAGATCGAAGAAAAAATGATTTGATTCACTCGAATCGGTTCATGAACTATATAGCCACGGTTTGCAATTTGCATTCCTTAGTTTATATAAGAATAAGTTCACAAACATTGTTTTTAGATATAACCTACTCAAGTTCGCGGACTGGGTTCGCAGACTTAAGTTCCCGGACGGAGTTCACAAACTCCAGCAAAAATTCTCGGGACAAGAACTTCCGCCAGTTCGCGGACTTGACTCACGCCACCATGCCGGTTCTCTTGATCAACAAAGTTCGAAAACTTCGGTTCAAGGAATAAGGACTTATACATATATGTGTTTCCACAACAATGCTTATATCCTCCAATGGTTATATAATCTAAACTTTCATTTCAATCATTGGAACATTCTTAGCGGACGTTGATATTCTATAGTTGTTATTCACAAACTATTTTTCGTCAAAGTAAGCAATTTCCAAAGTGATTGAAACTTGTCATGACTTTCGTCACTAGGTAAAGATGAACTTGGTTAAATCGAAAGCTTACCAACACATATTTCGATAAATAGATAGGCGACATAAACTCGGCTCGTAATAGCAAATGTGTATGATCTAAGTCTATATAGCAAAACGACTTTTGTCTCAAGATACGAGATAAATAGACTTTTGAGTGATAGATAAGTTCAAGTCTCCACATACCTTTTAGTCGATGAAGATCCACCGGTTCCTTGAATAGTCCTTCGTCTTGTATGATGATTGCCATGGAGTTCTTGAGCTCAATTACACTTTCTATCCTAGTCTGATACCTTATCTATAGTAGACTAGAAATCAAGACTTATAGTTTTGATCACTAACATTGACAAACATGCTTGAGATAGCAACGCATGCGAGTTCGACCGAGCAATGCTCTAACAACTTGTGAAGTGAATAATAATCTAGGATGCTCTTCAAGAGTCACAAGTACGGATTTTGAGGTTTGCAAGACTTAGTCTACTGCAAATGATTCCCTATTTCACCTTGATCTAACGATCAAGACGGAAATCACATATAAGCTTTTCCATGGGAGGCAAATTGGTTCAAAGTCTTCACTTAGGTTGAAGCAACTCTTGCCCTGTAAAAGAACTCAGCTAAGGGAATCAATTGCGCAGTGTCTTGCAAGATTCAAGAGGCGTAAGGAGCGCGACTGTAACTGAATTACTTTGATGGTGGATTCAGTCTCAACGACATTCCATTCCGAAGTATTGGTAGTAGGTTAGAGTGCGTAGCGGATTAATATAGTTTGGTGTTCAAGTCCAGACTAGGTCCCGGGGGTTTTCTGCACTTGCGGTTTCCTCTGTAACAAAATTTCTGATGTATGTGTTATTTCATTTCCGCATTATATTGTTTATTTATATAATTGAAATATCACAGGTTGTACATAAAATCAATCAAAGTAGATACGTCCATCTTATTTGTTGGATACGACTTGATTGATCTTTGGTATCGTCCAAGTATTATCACGGTATAATCAGGTTCACAGACTTGTTTCCATTTACATATTGATTATGAGAGAAAGAGATATAAACTCTTTATATAATCTCTGATTGAGATTCATTAACTTTTAACTATCCGAATTATACTTGATTTTAGTCCATACAGGTTGCCTACGTAAAAGTTGGTGGTATATTTTGGTACCCTCGCGTTTTCAGTGAGAATAACGTCAAATTGAATTGAAACGTAGTAACTTTAAGTACTAATTCATTCAGTTATATAACTTAATATGACATACGAATTGTACGCCTATGGTAATTCTCGGTGATTAAAGTTGTGCATGCACCGAATCTGAATCCTCGAAATTGATTAGGTTATTTATACCAGTCAACACTTCTAGAAGCATTCTTATACAATCTAAACTATACTATGTTTCTATATTATTGCATTACGATAAAATTGTCCTTGCATAATATATTTAATGGTAAACCACCACTCCAATCACAATTTATCCTCTCCTGGTAGTATCGTTCTTTATCTTCTTAATCTTTTAATGTGGCCTATTTAGTGCCACCAAAGAACTTGAAGATAAGAAGGATATGTCTTTGTACTACAATACATTATTGTTCTCCTTTTACCATTCAGTTATGAATTGTATTGTTCTTAATACAGTACTGACACATTTATTTTATAGGTTGAGCAGGTATTGTGCTTCTTAATATTTTGTGGAATATTATAGGACCACATATGCAGACATTGTCCTTCCATTAAAAGACGTAGCTGAATGAGTATGGGAAGATAAGGTGCATTTATAAACTTTATTGAATTTGGCGCATTTAGTTTTAAGTTATTTTATCCTTATTTTTCTCTATTCCCTATTTATAAGAAACAAATGTTTTATAGTTTCATTAATTTTAAATTTCTTTTCTCTTCTTGCTGTAGCCACTCATGGAAATTAACATTAAACCTCCTTATTGAAAAAGCGGGGGTCTAACAACACCACCCAATATTTCGCTTAGAAATCTGTATGGACTAACTCCGAAATACTTTGCTAGAGAATCAACTAGACAGTCAGACTCAATCTAGATAAAAGTATCTCAAGGAGTTAATATCTCTCTCTTGATTTGATTTTTACTCAAGCTAAAAACAATAGCAAGTCTTTATCAAACACAATAAATAACTTGGACGGTACCAAAGACCAATGTCCAAGTGTTAATCAATGAAATCAACAACCACAAGGTCGGATCTCTAATCGATTAAACTTTAACGCACAAACTGTATTATTTCAATTATAAAGATAAACAATATAATGCGGAAAATGAAATAACACAGACACCAGAAATTTTATTAACGAGGAAACCGCAAATGCAGAAAAACCCCGGGACCTAGTCCAGATTGAATACACACTGTATTAAGCCGCTACAGACACTAGCCTACTCCAAGCTAACTTCAGACTGGACTATAGTTGAACCCCAATCAGTCTCCCACTAATTCAAGGTACAGTTGTACTCCTACACCTCTGATCCCAGCAGGATACTGCGCACTTGATTCCCTTAGCTGATCTGACCCACAACCAAGAGTTGCTGCAACCCAAAATCGCAGACTTGATAATAAACAAATCTGTCTCACACAGAAAAGTCTATCAAAGGATAAATCTGTCTCCCTCAGAAAAACCCTAGGTTTTTGTTCCGTCTTAAGATATGAAATCAAGGTGAACAGGAACCAGTTGATAATCCGGCCTTATATTCCCGAAGAACAGCCTAGATTAATCGATCACCTCTCAACAGTCTTACTTGAATACAATGGAGGACGTCGAGGAATCAAAAACAGTGATACGAAGATGTTTGTGACTTCTTTATCTTGCCTATCGGAGAACTCTCACGATCTCAAGCCAATCAAAGATTTTACTCGTACGATAGAAGATGCAAGATCAGATCACACAACTACGATAAAAGTAGTATCAGTCTGGCTTCACAATCCCAATGAAGTCTTTAAGTTGTTAACCTGGTTTTAGAGAAGAAAACCAAAGGTTAGAGGAGAATCGACTCTAGCGAGCGCACTAGTATCAAACAGACGTGTGGGGATTAGTTTTGCCCAATGCTAGATGTCTCCTATATATAGTCTTCAAATCAGGGTTTTTCCTTCGTTACAAAGCAATCAATATTCACCGCTAGATGAAAACCTGATTTAGATTCAAGATAATATTTCTCAACCGTTAGATCGAAAACTTAGATTGTCACCCACACTTGAGATACACGTTTACTGGGTTTGTGAAAACCGTGCCCAAACGTGTACGTGTATGTTGGTTCAACATAGTAACCCAAAAGGTCAACCATATGAGCATTTCATATTAACCTTGTTCTTCTTCACCATAACTAGTTCAATTGACTCAAATGAACTAGTTAGAGAGTTGTTCAATTGCTATGAGATCTTATGTAACTACACAAGACACAATTGAAGCAAAGATGATTCGATTCGATTGAATCGGCTCATGAACTTTATATCCACGGTTTGCATACTGCATTTCTTTAGTAATTTAAGTTTCATGTTCAGAGCACATCTTTAGATCATAACCCACTCAAAACAAGTTCGCAGACTTAAGGCAACCGGCAGAGTTTTCCAAACTCAACAGAAAATCTCGGCAAGGAGACTTCCGTCATTTCGCGGACTAAACACGCAAACGAGTTTTTGGAAAATCCCAGCAGAAATTCTTGGCAAGAGAACTTCCGTCAGTTCGCGGACTGAGTTCGCAGACTTGGCAAAGCCAATTCCTCCGGTTTCTCTCAATCAACAAAGTTCGCAAACTTCGGATTAAGGAATATAACTTATGCACATATGTGTTTCCACGCAATGCTTATATCCATCATTAGTTATATAGACCTAAACTCTCATTCCAACCATTAAAACATTCTTAGAGGACGTTATATAGTTGTTACACTGTTTCTCGTCAAAGCGATTTTCAAAGTGATTGAAACATTATGACTTTCGTCATTAGGTGAAGATAAACCCGATCAAAGAGAAACGCTTTACCAACACATGATTTCGAGATATAGATAGGCGAGATATACTCGGCTCGAAATATCAAATGTGTATGATCCAGTTTATATAGCATACGACTTTTGTCTCATAAGAAGTAGGAGATAAAAGAGATAGACTTTTGAGTGATAGATAAGTTCAAGTCTCCACATAACATTTTGTTGATGAAGTTCCACGGTTCCTTGAGTAGATCTTTGTCGTTGTATGATGAATCGCCATGAAGTCCTTGAGTTCAACTACACTTTTCAATCCTAGTCCGAGACTTAGCTATGTAGACTAGAAATCAATACTCATAATTTTGATCACTAACATTGACAAACATGCATGAGATAGCAACACATGCGAGGTCGACCGAGCTATGCTCTAACAATCTCCCCCTTTTTCAATTTTAGTGACAAAACTATTAATACATATGGAATACAAAAAAGATAAACTTTAGTGGCTCCTATTCCATAGTCTAATCTTCAATGTTCCCTGAAATCTTCGTCCTTCCAAGTACTCCAATGATCCCAAAGGTTGTAAGTTTAGCATCACCATTGTTGAAGATCCATAGCTATAACAATGAGAGAAATCGAGATTCTCGATCATTATTATACAATGACATAGTATTATTATGTAACATCAAAGTCCAATTGCATCGCGACTTTAACAATAATACTACGGTGATATGTATCACTCCCCCTTAGTCAATACTCCATCTCACATGGAAACCACTCCCCCTTACACAATGATCCGAAAACCATATGTATATCTAGTAGAACTACACATTAATTCTCCCCCTTTTTGTCAATAAAATTGGCAAAGGTACAAGAACGGGTTCCTAATGAAATTTCCGAGAAGAGACGTTTCATAGACTAAAAGGAAAAATACATACCTACTTAATTTAGATGCAATCATAAAGCTGAAGCTAAATGCATTCATCAAGGATTTTTAAGATACAAGATAACCCCTATAAAATTCCACAGCCGCATACCCCGCAAGATATTACCATTAAGCACAAGTTCAAAAGAGCTCTCCCCCATTTGATGTCATTCCCGAGAGAACAACAAGAGCGACCTTAATTTTGAAAGAAAAGAAGGATTTTTAATTGGACACCAAAAACCATAGGAAAATGATTTTCTATATCCAAAACTCAATCAAATTAATCACACGTAATCCATGATTAATTTAATTGGAATACGCAACAAAATCAAACCACAAAAGTGATCAGTTTAATTGATTGTGCTCAATATAAGTAAACTTACAGAGCTACGACTAAGGTAGTCATACGGAGATGATTAACTTAATCGTTCACATACTCAACATAAGGAAAACCTTATGGAATATACGACTACATCAACCAATAGAACATAGTTAGTATAGCCGTTCATATACTCAACACAAGAACTTGTGGAATATATGAAAACTCAACTAGACTAATTATAAGAGAACCCATAATTAATCTAATTGGAATACAAACAACCAAACTAATCACGAAAGTAATCAATTTAATTGTCAAAAGTTTTGCTCGACAAAAGAAGGTTTTCGGAGAAAATAATTAAATAACCAACCAAGATGATTAATTTAGTTCATAATGCTACACATATAGCATCTTATGGAACAACCATCAAATCCAATAAGAATAATCGACTTAGTTGTATCTGCTCAACATAAGACACACAATGGAGCCTTCACGGTAATACAAAAAGAATGGATCAAAGAAGATCAATACCGCGGAATACATACAAGGATCTATTCTATCTTTCCATCACTATATGCATAATGACATAATAGACTTTATCCTTGTCACACAAAAGATTTTGTCATATTTTCCATCAAGTAAACGACTGCATAGGCATAACTTTTGTATTTGTCAAAAGTCCATTCGTCCTTTCATCAATACGAAAACCAATTCATGAACGACTTTACTTTTGACAACATATAGGACCTTCAAGTTCACGGACGCAAACAATACATATCCCATAAAAATATTGCAATATCACAAAATCATAAAGATTAATACTGCAATAACATCATCCTCCAAATATTTTTAGAATTTAAAACTAATAAACCTAAAAAATAAACATAAGAAGATGAAAACAAAATAGCTATGTGTAGTCACAATCTTCGCTATTCAAAACGCTAGTTATTCTTCCAACTAATCCAAAATAAGACTTACTAGGTAACCTCAGTTTTCCTTGATGATTTCATACCTTTGAAATGGTCCATCAAAATAGGAGTCACTGATATCCTTGATCCTGTTGACTGTAGAAACACCATGTTCAAAAGTTAGAATGTTGACTTTTCGATCAATAATGCGAGCATAATGGCGAGCCTTTGCGCAGTCAAGGATAACTTTTTTCTGATTCCTGATCAAGATATTCTGAGTACCAAGGATTTTTGCATGTCCATCAAAAAGCTGGTTCATCTGCAGTTGAAGGTTAGCAAGTTCGTTCTTGACTTCATTTTGAACACGAATCATATCTTTGACAGATTCTCCAATCCAAGAGTTATACTCTTTTCTTTCAACCATCTTCTTCAAAATATCTTGATGAGAAACACATATTTTTAGATCATCCTCAACCATAGGGTTAACTTCTTCTTTGGGAACATATTCCATAGAGTTCCTTTCTGAAGAATAAAGAAACACATATAAGACTTATATATATGTTTGTGAGTACCCTAGTTGTAAACCCTAAAGTTTCTTGAGGAGACACATACGTTTGTGGACCAGCCAAAGTACAAATGGCCCAAATTAGGAAAACTGCATACCATGCTTTCAAAGATTCTCTATCTCCAAAAGATCATAGTGACAAAGGAAAGAATTACTAACAACATAACATCATAAGATATACAAACTGGAGAAAAACAACACAATACTTGAGCATCTCACAAATCCTCATTCTTGTATCTCTCAAGTTAGACACAAGAATAGACTTTCTGCTACTAGGTAGCAGAGGAAGACACAGTCTCACCATAGGTTCTGAGAGAATAACAGTTATTTCCTCCAGGATATCTGAACTTAGCATTTCTTGTCCTTCCTTGGAAGTTTACAGATACGGGAGAACGTCTCACAGTCCCTCTGGGAATCACATGTGAGGAATATTTCTGATAACAAATTCTAGGACCTCGAGAAATGGGTTCTAGGGGATTTTCCGAAAATGGTCTCCATACCCTAGACTTAAATTTACCAGAGTTGTTCTTATAAGCACAGGACATACTTTCATAGGTAGTACGATTTATACCACTAGGATTTACCAGTGTCCTGTAATGATTTATAGGAGAGAGATCACTCTTATAAGATGCCTGGTTCCGTGTGGAAGCGAGGTTCAATGCAGCAGTCATCTGACTATTTACTCCATTGACAGTAGAAAGAAGCAATTTGTGAAGTTTAAAGACTTGTTTATTTCTGGAAAAACAATGAATAGCATGGTGATTTCCTTTTTCACAGAAGGTACAGGTTCGTGGAGGACAAGCAACATCAGACACTTGTTTAGACTTCATAGCAGTCAGAGAAGATTGTAAGTTACTAAAACCCTTTTTAACACAATCTTCATCTGGAGAGGATTTCATTTTGTACAGTAACTCGTGAGAATTAGTTTGTGCAGAAGAATTTCTTCTTAAGACAGAGTTTTCCTTTTCCAAGGATTTACACCGTCCATGGGCTAGAGCAAGTGATGCTTCAAGTTTCTCTTTCTCAACAAGAAGTTTGTCTAGATCAGATGAATGCGTCTTGATCAAACATTTTTCTCTAATTGAGCCTTCTTTAACCAGCTTTTCAAGATCACAAATCTTTTCACGCTGTTGATTGTTTTCTTGAAGAAGTTTCTCAATTTCCTTAGAGAATGACCCTATAATGTGGTAGAGTACCTGTTCACGATCAATAGACTTCTCGAATTCATCAAAGAGCTGTACATGATCCTTGAGATCAACAAACTTTGTAGAACTTTTTGAAATTCTGGTGAGCTCCATTTCAGCTTTAGCCATTATGTCCAATGTCTCATTGGAGGAAGAGTGGCTGACACAAGATGAGACAGTCTTCCTACCTCGGGATTCAGATGAATCAGCTAAGGAGTGATCCTTTGAGGTATTTCAGAGACACTTGACAAAGTTGACAGCTTTATGAGGCATTTTGGTATACATATGAGATTCCGTCCACAGACTCAGATTGCCACAAACACAGACTATAAGGTCTTTAACGTGTTTGCCTGCTCTGATACCAATTGAAAATGCGGGGGTCTAACAACACCACCCAATATTTTGCTTAGCAATCTGTATGGACTAACTCCGAAATACTTTGCTAGAGAATCAACTAGAAAGTCAGACTCAATCTAGATAAAAGTATCTCAAGGAGTTAATATCTCTCTCTTGATTTGATTTTTACTCAAGCTAAAAACAATAGCGAGTCTTTATCAAATACAAGGAATAACTTGGACGGTACCAAAGACCAATGTCCAAGTGTTAATCAATGAAATCAACAACCACAAGGTCGGATCTCTAATCGATTAAACTTTAACGCACAACTTGTATTATTTCAATTATAAAGATAAACAATATAATGCGGAAAATGAAATAACACAGACATCAGAAATTTGTTAACGAGAAAACCGCAAATGCGGAAAAACCCCGGGACCTAGTCCAGATTGAATACACACTGTATTAAGCCGCTACAGACACTAGCCTACTCCAAGCTAACTTCGTACTGGACGATAGTTGAACCCCAATCAGTATCCCACTAATTCAAGGTACAGTTGTACTCCTACGCCTATGATTCCAGCAGGATACTACGCACTTGATTCCCTTAGATGATCTCACCCACAACCAAGAGTTGTTGCAACCTAAAATCGCAGACTTGATAATAAACAAATCTGTCTCACACAGAAAAGTCTATCAAAGGATAAATATGTCTCCTACAGAAAAACCCTAGGTTTTTGTTCCGTCTTAAGATATGAAATCAAGGTGAACATGAACCAATTGATAATTCGGTCTTATATTCCCGAAGAAAAGCCTAGATTAATCAATCACCTCTCAACAGTCTTACTTGAATACACAAGAGGACGTCGAGGTAAAACAAACAGTGAGACGAAGATGCTTGTGACTTCTTTATCTTGCCTATCGGAGAACTCTCACGATCTCAATCCAATCAAAGATTGTACTCGTACCATAGAAGATGCAAGATCAGATCACACAACTACGATAAAAGTAGTATCGGTCTGGCTTCACAATCCCAATGAAGTCTTTAAGTCGTTTACCTGGTTTTAGAGAAGAAAACTGAAAAAGCGGGGGTCTAACAACACCACTCAATATTTCGCTTAGCAATATGTATGGACTAACTTCGAAATACTTTGCTAGAGAATCAACTAGACAGTCAGACTCAATCTAGATAAAAGTATCTCAAGGAGTTAATATCTCTCTCTTGATTTGATTTTTACTCAAGTTAAAAACAATAGCGAGTCTTTATAAAATACAAGGAATAACTTGGACGGTACCAAATACCAATGTCCAAGTGTTAATCAATGAAATCAACAAACACAAGGTCGGATCTCTAATCGATTAAACTTTAACGCACAACATGTATTATTTCAATTATAAAGATAAACAATATAATGTGGAAAATGAAATAACACAGACACCAGAAGTTTTGTAAACGAGGAAACCGCAAATGCATAAAAACCCCAGGACCTAGCCCAGATTGAATACACACTGTATTAAGCCGCTACAGACACTAGCCTACTCCAAGCTAACTTCGGACTAGACTATAGTTGAGCCCCAATCAGTCTCCCACTAATTCAAGGTACAGTTGTACTCCTACGCCTATGATCCCAGCAGGACACTGCGCACTTGATTCCCTTAGATGATCTCACCCACAACCAAGAGTTGATGCAACCCAAAATCGCAGACTTGATAATAAACAAATCTATCTCACACAGAAAAGTCTATCAAAGGATAAATATGTCTCCCACAGAAAAACCCTAGGTTTTTGTTCCGTCTTAAGATATGAAATCAAGGTGAACAGGAACCAGTTGATAATCCGGCCTTATATTCCCGAAGAACAGCCTAGATTAATCGATCACCTCTCAACAGTCTTACTTGAATACAATGGAGGACGTCGAGGAATCAAAAACAGTGATACGAAGATGTTTGTGACTTCTTTATCTTGCCTATCGGAGAACTCTCACGATCTCAAGCCAATCAAAGATTTTACTCGTACGATAGAAGATGCAAGATCAGATCACACAACTACGATAAAAGTAGTATCAGTCTGGCTTCACAATCCAAATGAAGTCTTTAAGTTGTTAACCTGGTTTTAGAGAAGAAAACCAAAGGTTAGAGGAGAATCGACTCTAGCGAGCGCACTAGTATCAAACAGACGTGTGGGGATTAGTTTTGCCCAATGCTAGATGTCTCCTATATATAGTATTCAAATCATGGTTTTTCCTTAGTTACAAAGCAATCAATATTCACCGTTAGATGAAAACCTGATTTAGATTCAAGCTAATATGTCTCAACCGTTAGATCTAAAACTTAGCTTGTCACACATACTTGAGATATACGTTTACTGGGTTTGTGAAAACCGTGCCCAAACGTGTACGTGTATGTTGGTTCAACATAGTAACCCAAAAGGTCAACCATATGAACATTTCATATTAAACTTGTTCTTCCTCACCATAACTAGTTCAATAGACTCAAATGAACTAGTTAGAGAGTTGTTCAATTGCTATGAGATCTTATGTAACTACACAAGACCCGATTGAAACAAAGATGATTCGATTCGATTGAATCGACTCATGAACTTTATAGCCATGGTTTGCATACTGCATTCCTTAGTAATTTAAGTTTCATGTTCAGAGCACATATTTAGATCATAAACCACTCAAGTACGCAAACAAGTTCGCGGACTTAAGACAACCGGCAGAGTTTTCCAAACTCAGCAAACGATCTCGGCAAAGAGACTTCCGCCAGTTCGCGGACTGAGTTCGCGAACTAAACACGCAAACGAGTTTTTGGAAAATCCCAGCAGAAATTCTCGGCAAGAGAACTTCCGTCAGTTCACGGACTGAGTTCGCAAACTTGGCAAAGCCAATTCCTCCGGTTTCTCTCAATCAACAAAGTTTGCAAACTTCAGAGTAAGGAATAGGACTTATGCACATATGTGTTTCCACACAATGCTTATATCCATCATTGGTTATATAGACCTAAACTCTCATTCCAATCATTGAAACATTCTTAGAGGACGTTATATAGTTGTTACACTATTTCTCGTCAAAGCGATTTTCAAAGTGATTGAAACAATATGACTTTCGTCATTAGGTGAAGATAAACCCGATCAAAGGGAAACTCTTTACCA
Organism: Papaver somniferum; assembly: GCF_003573695.1. NCBI lineage: Eukaryota > Viridiplantae > Streptophyta > Magnoliopsida > Ranunculales > Papaveraceae > Papaver > Papaver somniferum. The sequence continues at coordinate 591,100 of NW_020649304.1, forward strand.
ACACATGATTTCGAGATATAGATAGGCGAGATATACTGGGCTCGAAATATCAAATGTGTATGATCCAGTCTATATAGCATACGACTTTTGTCTCATATGAAGTAGGAGATAGAAGAGATAGACTTTTGAGTGATAGATAAGTTCAAGTCTCCGCATACCTTTTTGTTGATGAAGTTCCATGGTTCCTTGAGTAGATCTTAGTCGTTGTATGATGAATCTCCATGAATTCCTCGAGCTCAACTACACTTTTCTATCCTAGTCCTAGACTTAGCTATGTAGACTAGAAATCAAGACTCATAATTTTGATCACTAACATTGACAAACATGCTTGAGATACCAACGCATGCGAGGTCGACCGAGCTATGCTCTAACAATCTCCCCCTTTGTCAATTTTAGTGACAAAACTATTAATACATATGAAATACAAAAAAGATAAACTTTAGTGGCTCCTATTCCATAGTCTAATCTTCAATGTTCCCTGAAATCTTCGTCCTTCCAAGTACTCCAATGATCCCAAATGTTGTAAGTTTTAGCATCACCGTTATTGAAGATCCGTAGCTATAAAAATGAGAGAAATCGAGATTCTCGATCATTATTATACAGTAACATAATATTACTATGTAACATCAAAGTCCAATTGCATCACGACTTTAACAATAATACTACGGTGATATGTATCACTCCCCCTTAGTCAATACTCCATCTCACATGGAATCCACTCCCCCTTACACAATGATCCTAAAACCATATGTATATGTAGTAGAACTATACATTAATTCTCCCCCTTTTTGTCAATAAAATTGGCAAAGGTACAAGAACGGGTTCCTAATGAAATTTCCGAGAATGGACGTTTCAAAGACTAAAAGAAAAAATACATACCAACTTAATTTAAATGCAATCATAAAGCCGAAGATAAATGCATCCATCAAGGAGTTTTAAGATACAAGATAACCCCTATAAAATTCCACAGCCGCTCACCCCGCAAGATATTACCATTAAGAACTCTCCCCCGTTTGATGTCATTACCGGGAGAACAACAAGAGCGACCTTAATTTCGGAAGAAAAGAAGGATTTTTAATTGGACACCAAAAACCATAGGAAAATGATTTTCTATATCCAAAACTCAATCAAATTAATCACAAGTAACCCATGATTAATTTAATTGGAATACGCAACTAAATCAAACCACAAAAGTGATCAATTTAATTGATTGTGCTCAACATAAGTAAACTTACGGAGCTACGACTAAGATAATCATACGGAGATGACTAACTTAATCGTTCACATACTTAACATAAGGAAAACCTTACGGAATATACGACTACATCAACCAATAGAACATAGTTAGTATAGTCGTTCATATACTCAACACAAGAACTTGTGGAATATATGAAAACTCAACCGGACTAATTACAAGAGAACCCATAATTAATCTAATTGGAATACAAACAACTAAACTAATCACGAACGTAATCAATTTGATTGTCAAAAGTTTTGCTCGACAAAAGAAGACTTTCGGAGCAAATAACTAAATAACCAACCAAGATGATTAATTTAGTTCATAATGCTCAACATATAGCATCTTATGGAACAACCATCAAAGCCAATAAGAATAATCGACTTAGTTGTATCGTGCTCAACATAAGACACACAATGGAGCCTTCACGGTAATACAAAAAGAATGGATCAAAGAAGATCAATACCGCGGAATACATACAAGGATTTATTCAATCTTTCCATCACTATATGCATAATTACATAATAGACTTTATCCTTGTCACACAAAAGATTTTATCCTATTTTCCATCAAGTAAATGACTGCATAAGCATAACTTTTGTATTTGTCAAAAGTCCATTCGTCCTTTCATCAATATGAAAACCAATTCATGAACGACTTTACTTTTGACAACATATGGTACCTTCAAGTTCACGGACGCAAACAATACATATCCCATAAAAATATTGCAATATCACAAAATCATAAAGATTAATATTACAATAACAATCTTTGCCCTTAGAAGGTAGAATCAATCTTTTTCGCATGGATTTATACCAAGAGTGGTTACCAAGACCAACGTGTACACTGGCCTGCCGACTGCACGCCTGACTGATCGGCCAAGACCGACCATGGTTGGTCGTCTCGAAACGCGCGCCCGAAGTAGGCACGACGTGCGGTCTTCAATTCCTTTGCGGCATATGGGACAGTGAGGTACAAACACCTACACCAGCATGTTGTCTACACGCATGCCCAATCGGCCCTGCCAAAAACGTGTCCCATACCTGGATTCGACCAAGCTAAAGGTTGGTGTTCGAGCACCTCCTAAACCCTGATCCTACGGTTGCAGATATGGGTCGCAAGCCATCTCGTCCGTCCAAATTCACCAGCATGGACGGACAGCCTAAGACAATAGTTAGGCGACCCGTGAGGTATCACCACAATTACCGTCCACCACTCTTCCACACAGAGTGATCGGCCAAGTCAGGGCTTACCTATACAACCTCCAAACGATCACTCGTATATGGTTGGACGTGATGCTATGCGTAATCCACGACTTACTCCGTTAAGCCTTAAAACAGTGATGCTTCATACATGCTGAATATATTCGATGCATTACATGCATAGAATACACACGATATTCCATAAATATCGACTTCCTAAATAACTTAGTTATTTAATCTAGCATCACATGCTACCTTTTTTGGGTCCCATGATCCACACACTCGAGACATTAATCATGTCACAAACTGGGGGATACTTACTGGGGTATTGGTCTGGCGGTTTACAGCGTGCAACGCACAACGCGCCATCATAAGAACGTGTCAGGAAGTCATGGACGGTTAGTGATGATGGGAGAAGTGGGCTTTACCTGATCGTGTGACAATTACCACGACTCCACTACTCCATCACTCCACTTCCTCCAATTCCCATGAGAAGCGTGGGTTAGGCACAATGACTTGTATAAATAGGTTCTCCTCCCTATTTCCGAACAAGACAGGAACCAAGTGTTGATACAACCGTATCCAAACACCAGAACTGATAGCTTACATTCTGCAAGCCAGTTCAGCTTTCTGATACAAGTCATACACAGCCAACACCTTCACAATCTCAACACCTTCTTCGCTTCCCTCCCTAAGAACAACCCCATCTCCTTCACTTTGTGACCGAAGCAAGTCTGGAAAGGCCATTTCTTGGTTTAGGCCAGAGTTGTACAGATTGATTTCTCGAATCAAAAGCACTCCCGTGCAGTGCATTTGTTTAGGGTTTAGATTCGTTTCTCATCCACACACCCACATTTACCAAAAACCGCAGAAACAGTTTTCACCCATAAAAAATTGGCGACCACTGTGGGAGGTTAATCTCTCGGTCGTAAAGTCAATTTCTTCAAAATCCGATTAAACTTTATCAATTACGAAAAGGGTAGATCTTAGGACCAATTCAATCATCAATCCATTTCAAGATGGTAGAACTCAGGTCTGGATCATCAATCAATTCTGATGGAGCTAGTGTGGATAACACTCTCGGTATTGATATACCTGTCAGTGGAGCTACTGTGGTCACTACATCTACCACCAACACCAGCGGAGCAGGAGATGTTCCAGTAAGTGTAACGCCTCCCATCACCAGAGCTAGAGCAGCCGCGAATCCCGACATCTCCTCAAGTGTAACGCCTCCGGTGGTCACCAGAGCAACAAATTTCACTCCTTCGTCAGGATGAGGATCCGGAGGGACGAGAGGAGGACCATATCCCATTACCATCGCAGACTTGATGGAGAGGCAGGAAGTTCTTGCTAAGACTCAAACGGATATGGCTACAACTCAGAAATAGGTACTCACTTTTCTTAAAACATTAACTGATCGATTTTCACAAGAGCCGCGACAGCCCCTGGAGCCAACAAGGAACGCATTCAACGTACCCGGAGAAGGTACTTCAGCGGCGCGGGCCTACATGGACCTGATCAAAGAAGCAACATCAGATATGAGCGGTCCTGTCATGGAGACTCCTACACCGGGGACTGATCCTCACAACGATCCTCCTCAAGTCAATAGTTTCACTATGAACCAGAGGCCGGATCAGGAAGCAGTTTCTCTAGGAAAGTTTATGCGAACTTTTACACCTCTCGAAGAATCAGCGGGCGGAGACGTTTTGCTGCAATCAACCAGAGGAAGGTCACAACCGTGCCTTACATGTCACCGCACGCTTCAAGGATTCAGATTTCAAGAGGGCCCTTATCGACACAGGAGCGTCTTCGAATGTGATTAACCTCAAGACTCTCAGGACAGCCAAGGTCCTCCCATGCAAGATCGTACGGCAGCCTACCACAATGACAGACTTTGAAGGAAACCAGACTAGCACATATGGGTATGTAAATCCAAATTTATCAGTAGGACCCGTTCATTCAAAAGTGAAATTCGAAGTCATTGAAAAGGAGCCGGACTACCATATGATACTAGGGAGACCATGGCTTCATGACAATAGGCTCGTCCCTCCAACATATCACCAGTGCCTGAAGAGTATGCTGAATGAAGAAGTCGTTCGTATTACTGCATCATTGTCTCCATACGCACCAATACGCGGAGTGGAACTGTTCGAACCGAGGGAAGCTCCGCAGGAAGAATCAGACAAAGTCCATTACATCCCACTCCCCACATGGGCGTCAATCCATGAGGAGGACCGACTCGCATCATTGAGGGATAAGCCCCACGACGCGTCTTTGCTGACGAAACATTCTTCTTCATCCGGTGAAGCCGAAACCCATGTTCACACCAAAAGGGAACGAACTTTTGTGGCGAGTCGTGACCAGAAAGGGAAAACGGTATACCGACGTTGCTATTATCAATTAGCAGGGGAGACTGTTACCCAGTCTCTCCACCCAATGGAATGCTACAACAACCACAAGAAGAAGTGCTAGATGCTCCACAACAGCTGCAAGATGGCACCAACTCCACAACTGACGAGATTGAAATCGTTGAGGAATATCCTAGTCCTATCTCCATCAGTTCGACCTTGTCTGCGGAGGAACACACGATACTTGTGCAACTTCTCAAGGAATACCAGGACATATTTTCCTGGACGTATGAAGAAATGCCAGATTTAGATTGGTCACCCATCATCTACATGTCATACCCGTATCCAAGCCGGTTGCAGTTCAGACACGAGGAAAATGGACAGATCAGGTGCTACATGGATTTCAGAGACTTGAACAGATGCCGCCCTAAAAACGATTCTCCTCTACCTAACATCGACATGTTGGCAGATGCAACCAGAGGACACGACATGTTCTCCTCCATGGATGGATGTAGCGGCTACAACCAGATAAGGATATACGAGCATGACGAAAGTAAGATAGATTTTCGAACTCCTCTCGGAAATTTTTATTATACTGTAATGCCATTTGGTTTAAAGAATGCCGGTGCAACGTATCAACGCTCTATGACGGAAATTTTCCACTGGAGCCGATACCTCAAGAGAGCCGCCTCAAGAAGATAACGATATCCACGCGTCATGTCGAGCAAAATCCGGGGGAGTCACTCTATCAGACGATGGTGCATGTATATCGTGCTATGTTGGAGAATATGCGCTTTTGGTCATCCTCTGGACTTCGTGAAGCTGTTGAATGCTCATCTACAACAGCATCTTCCATGTTAGAAAGAACCAGTTTCGCTGAAGCAGCAAGAGGAAAGCCACCGAGATACAACATCCTGCGCATCCAAAATTGCCAACTTCAACTCTAGTACCACATGCACGACTGCCGCAATAATGAAACAACGTCCAAGATATTCTATATCTGGATCGACGGTAACTACATCAATGAGAGACGCTTTCAGAATTTGTCTCCCGTGGAAAAAGTAGTTCTGTTACCAAAGGATATTGCACCTGGGACTTAAGAGGGTGCCAAGTTCGTACAAGTTTCCACCACGCCTCTCCCTGCCAGTCTCTTCTGATCACAGCTGCTGCCAAGAACTGTTGTTGCTTGTCGATTGATACCATCCAGAGCTTCACCATATCAACGACCATTACGTACAAAAGACCCATCGGGCATACAAGATAGAACCATGTAAACCACTCTTGGGGACTGAGGCTCGGCACGAAGTTCCTTCACCGTCAGTCAAGGACTTCTTCAACACGAGAGAGATGGTCAATCAAGAAGCATGTAATTCACAAAAGTAAATCAAACTGAAGAGGAAGCCACTTCAACGCTCCCTGCAGCAGAAGCTGCTTCAATGGTCTATTCAAGAGCCGCCTCAACGCTCTCTCCGGGACCCACGTTCGCTTCAGAATCCTTCTTCAATTCTCTCTCCAGGAGCCACCTCCACATTTGCTTTAAAAGCTGCTTCAATGGTTTATTCAAGAGCCGCCTCAACGCTCTCTCCGGGACCCACGTTCGCTTCAGAATCCTGCTTCAATGCTCTCTCCAGGAGCCACCTCCACATTTGCTTCAGAAGCTGCTTCAATGGTCTATTCAAGAGCAGCCTCAACGCTCTCTCCGGGACCCACCTTCGCTTCAGAATCCTGCTTCAACACTCTCTCCAGGAGCCGGTTCAACGTTCGCACCAGAAGCCACTTTAACAACCTCTCGAGACGTTTCAACACGCAATCTACATCAATAATCTGCGCTTTAGTCAAGTTATCTTTGATGTACTCATTGCTCAACATACGTCTCATCCATCCTTCATAAGGGCCCAGCGGAGCATGACAAACCTTGAAGTCGATAGGAGAAGGGTTATCTTCTGGAACAGATATTTTCATATAGTTGAAAGGGCGCGGTGAACAACTCATCATCTATGTTCGGCATATCTTTGAAGTTTTCAACACTCCCTGACTTGGCATCAACACTATCCCAGGAAGACATCTTAGCAGGACCCCTTTTGTTCATCCTACAATAAAATAAAAGCGGGGGAGTCAGTACTTGTATGAAAACGCATGGGATGTGTAGTCATGCACGACAGGACATACATTCACGTTAAAATACACCAGGATGGGAAAAGCAAACAAGGCTGGTATTGGGCCACGTCAGCAAACGAGGATGGTGTTAGTCAAGTCCGCAAAGCCGGTGTTGGTCGAGATCACAAGGCTAATATCCCGTCACGCAAGCAAGACTGATATCACGTCACGCAAGTAGGACGGTATTGGGTCACGTCAGGCCGGTATTGGTCAAGGCTGATCAAGGTCACAAGGCTGGTACTGGTCCACGTCAGCAAACAAGGCTGGTATTGAGCCACATTAGCAAACAAAGCGGTGTTGGTCAAGTCCACGAAGCCGGTGTTGATCAAGGTCACAAGGCCGAACGAAACAAGACAGCAAGGTCGGTGTCGATCGAAGCCAGCAAGGTCGGGGTTCGTCAAATCAGCAAGGTCGGTATTGGTCAAGGGGCAAGTCTGGTGTTGGGATGAGGCAATAGGTATGGTGTTTGGTCGAAGCAGGCACAACCGTCCCCAAGCAAAGCCGGCATGCGGCGGGTCCCACTTGATCAGGCACAGCCAACCCCAGATTGGTCGAAGCAGGCACAACCGTCCCCAAGCAAATCCGGCATGCGGCGGGTCCCACTTGATTAGGCACAACCAACCCCAAATTGGTTGAAGCAGGCACAACCGTCCCCATGAAAAGCAGGCACGCGGCGGGTCCCACTTGATCAAGCACATCCAGCCCCATATTGGTCGAAGCAGGCACAACCGGCCCCAAGCAAAGCAGGCACGCGGCGGGTCCCACGTTCGAGCAAGGCAGGCATAACAAGCCCACGTTCGAGCAAGGAAGGCATAACAAGCCCACGTTCGAGCAAGCATGCGCATGATGAGTCCCACGATCGAGCGAAGAAGGCACAACAGTCTGTTGAGCAGGCACATCAGCCCCACGCTCGAGCGGAGCAATCACGAAGCAGGCTCTCGACCGAATCAGGCATAGAAAGGTCGATCGAAGCAGGCAAGACCGACATCATGCTAGGGGAACGCTCACCTGGACGCCTCTTGAACGTGACATGCTCCAAGGACAGGACGACTCGTCTCTCCTGGTAACATCTAACTTTGTCTCATAAGTTTTATCTACATATATCACCATCTAATGCCTACCCCACAATAGTGTAACCATTATGTGCTAGGCAAGGGACTTAATGTTGATGGTGGATTTTAGTTCAGGGCTAAAATTGTAAAACCAAATTAAGTGCTGACATCCTGCAAAGGATAAAGCCACTGATAAAATGATGAATACTTCTTCACTTCGCTAGTTTACCTAGATTGGAGCATGTAGCAACAAATCCCATAAACCCTATGAATTTATAGCATTATCAATTAATGCATGACCAACCTTGTATTTCCTGTGTTGTTCCCGCAGAACTCTCATTATTAGTGCGACATGACGACTGAGTGTTACTCTCAGCAGAGTAACACGAATATCCAAGTATTAATAGTGAGGCATGCACGAAATACGCGTACAGTATACATCTCTCGGTGTGTTATACTAACCTGATTGAGCATATTTGAATCTGAACTGTCCATATCAGTCTCAGAAATAATCATGACCACGCAAGTTGTCCGCACGATTTAACCATCCTAGACGATCCTCAGCGGGAGTAGGCTACTACATTAATGACCACCAACGGGCCCACTTATGCCCTGGTCGGTCGAATACCTACCATGCCTCCCAAACTACCACCGAACACCAGCCTGAAGTTGGATGTCCAGACTGGTATAGAGCAGCTTGGAGGAATCGTACAAACAAAGGCCGCCTATGGCAGTCTCAAGTTCATCACGTTCGTCCAACTTCACCGGCGTGGTTGGACGGCGTGGATCAGCCCAAGGCCGGTCGAACAAGTGCCGTGGTGTACACCGGCAGACCTTCTTCCTACCTGCATGACCGACTTTTCCTTAACCTGACCAGATTGCAATATACGATTGTCCGAAGTTGTGTCAGCGCGAAGAATTGAGGGTCGCAGGAAATTCCACTAAAGGTCCCAAATTGATCACGACCATCCAATTTCACCGGCATGATTGGATGGCTTAGATCGGATCCATAACCACCAGGAAGGTATTAGCGCGTTCACTACCGGCCCAACATGGGCCCCACATGGTTGGCCTCCCTAAAGGAGAAGCGTGGCTTTCCAATTCGTCCAGCCAAAGCAGCGTGGACGTGAAACCCTAATTAGGGTTTGCGGCACATCACATGTGTCGTAAATCAGTCTCAACCATCCATCTTCGCAGGTATAGACGGAGAGTGTAGATGTAGATTCAAGGTCCCAGAGCATGTCAACACAATCACCGTGGGCCCGCTTACATACATGACTAATTGGTCAAAACCAACTATGTTTGGTCGTCTCGATTCGTGCGCCCAAACTAGGCATGGCCGCGCGTTTTTCAATTGCAAATCGATCTCGACCACTCAACTTTGTCGGACAAATTGAGTGGCTTAGATCACATCTTCACGAGACAGTGAGGTACGGACGTGTACAGTGGCCTGCCCACTGCACGCCTGACTGATCGGACAAGACCGATCATGGTTGGTCGTCTCGAAACGCGCGCCCGAAGTAGGCACGACGTGCGCTCTTCAATTCCTTTGCGGCATGGGATTTCTGTCGCAAATCAATCTCAGTCGCTCCTCTTTGCCAGACAAATTTAGTGGCTTAGATCGCATCTCCATGGGACGGTGAGGTACAAACACCTACACCATCATGTCGTCTACACGCATGCCCAATCGGCCCTTCCAAAAACGTGTCCCATGCCTGGATTCGACCAAGATAAAGGTTGGTGTTCGAGCATCTCCTAAACCCTAATCCTACGGTCGCAGATATGGGTCGCAAGCCATCTCATCCGTCCAACTTCACCAGCTTGGACGGACAGCCTAAGACAGGAGTTAGGCGACCCGTGAGGTATCACCACAATCACCGTCCACCACTCTTCCACACAGAGTGATCGGCCAAGTAAGGGCTTACCTATACAGCCTCCAAACGATCACTCGAAGATGGTTGGACGTGATGCTATGCCTAATTCGCGACTTACTCCGTTAAGCCTTAAAACAGCAATGCTTCATATGTGTTGAATATATTCGATGCATTACATGCATAGAATACACACGATATTCCATAAATATCGACTTCCTAAATAACTTAGTTATTTATTCTAGCATCACATGCTACCTTTTGTGGGTCCCATGATCCACACACTCGAGACATTAATCATGTCACAAACTGGGGGATATTTGCTGGGGTATTGGTCTGGCGGTTTACAGCGTGCAGCGCACAACGCGCCATCATAAAAACGTGTCAGGAAGTCATGGACGGTTAGTGATGATGGGAGAAGTGGGCTTTATCTGATCGTGTGACAATTACCACGACTCCACTACTCCATCACGCCACTTCCTCCACTTCCCATGAAAAACGTGGGTTAGGCGCAATGACTTGTATAAACAGGTTCTCCTCCCTATTTCCTAACAAGACAACAAGACAGAAACCAAGTGTTGATACAACCGTATCCAAACACCAGAACTGATAGCTTACAATCTGCAAGCCAGTTCAGCTTTCTGATACAAGTCATACACATCCAACACCTTCACAATCTCAACACCTTCTTCGCTTCTCTCCCTAAGATCAACCCCATCTCCTTCACTTTGTGACCGAAGCAAGTATGGAACGGTCATTTCTTGGTTTAGGCCAGAGTTGTACAGATTGATTTCTCGAATCAAAAGCACTCTCATGCAGTGCATTTGTTTAGGGTTTAGATTCGTTTCTCATCCACACACCCACATTTACCAAAAATCGCAGAAACAGTTTTCACCCATAAACACCTAGCAACTATGGGAGACCACCAGTAGGACCTAACACTCACGGATCAACACTAGACTCTCAACTTTTCAGTTAGTCCTTTGCTGATGTTGGATATGTGAGTCAACATTTTTCTGTCACAAAGGGAAAACAAAGCAAGGCTAAGAAGACCAAGAAGTAAAAGTGTATGTGTGTGTGTGCGTGTTGTTCTTTTTTTTTATTTTGTTTGTGTTGGATCTGTTTCTAGACACTGATTCTGGTCTTGACATGTATATGTACTAGAAATCAGTTTTATTTTGATGGATTTTGATAATACAATATTATGATGGTTGATCTGACTTTAATATGAATGGAAATGCTACTATTAGTTAAAGTAATTTTCATATTACATTTTAAGAGTTTTTTCAAGTTCCTTACATATAGCATTGATATGGTAACTTGAATAGATAACCTGTTTTTTGCAGCTATGAAAAAGTGATTTGAAACCCATCTAAAAGCTTCACAATTTGCGCAGATCAGGGAAGCAATGGTCTTGTTATGATCATTTTTGCATATTCTCATATGCATTGTTGATTTGCAGTGATCTTTGTAGCATTCTTGCTTATGCAGTGGGCACTTTTATTACAGTGGATTTCTTCTCCACAAGCATAGCAATAGGGATCTTTTGGTAGCTTGATGATCTTGGATTTGACTAGATCAATAGCAGAATCAAACCATTCAAAGTAGGTGCAGTTAGGATTTGAACACTTCAATAACATCTCTCCATCTATTTCACTTGTGTTTGTTTTAGTAGTTGTCTTATACAAGGTACATGTTTGCATCTAGAATACACCAAGGGACACACCTCATAACTTCATTGTTCACATGTTGAACATAGATCTAAGGTAGTTTGCTCTCTAACTTTGTTGTTGTTGTTGCATCTTCTACTACAACTATTACTACTTGGAGAGTTTATCACCATTTTGCTCTTTTTTATGTTTGATTAAAAAGCTAGTTGTAGAAAATTTGTAGAACTTTTGAAGAAATTGGGTGAAGAAGATTTAGAGTTCTTCATTGTTATATATACATCTTGAAGATGATGAATAAGACCGTTATGATAGGGAGTGAAATATGGGTCGTCGGTTTTCTTCTTAGATTCATGGCACGTGTATTCATAGTGTTACCAAATGTTGCACGTTTTTTTCACTGCACGGAGTCACGAGTTAACTCTCTACTCAATCACTGGTTAACTCGTTCCCAGTTAACTGATTCAGGGGCTTGAATGTCATTTTATATGAGTTATTTAATGACATGTATGCACTAAGGTTTACTAACGGGATAAACAAGGTCAACAGTGTGGCATTTAATAAATTCTGGAAAAAAAACGGTGGCACTTTCTTAAATATGAAATTGAAAGTGTGACACTTTATTAAAATCAATAAATAATAAAGTTAGGGTTTGGGTTAGTATTAAAGTAAAGGGTATATAGTATTTTTACAGATCACTAGGAATCCCATAACCCTAAATTCTTTTCAGGTAGCCCTTAAAAATGGTAAGACTTTTTTTCCCTTAACTACGACACAGCAAGACTCGCCTTCCTGAACAGACCTAGCAAGCTGGACTAGCTCCACTGTTAATCCAACCGCTACCCATCAACAAAAGTCAAACTCAACTCTATCTATAGAAAAAATTGGTAAAAACGGGGAGTCCAATCCCACCCGCACTATGGACGGAAGGGGGTACCTAATTACTGTACTAGGCAGTTGTTGGTAAAAAAAAGTAAAATAAAAAAATGCCAGGTTTTTAATAGTGAAAACTACAGTCACACCCATTTTTTAGATTTTCTTCACTGTGAAACCCACGGGCTTAAAACTTCACGTGCGCCCCCATTTTCCTTAAGAAAATTATTCTCAAACCCATAATTTATACAATTCTATTTTGCTTAAAACTATTTTTTCAATCCGTTTTTTTCTTCCTCCCAGCTGTAAATCTTCATCAACACTTGAATTATGATTCTTAGTGCTCACTCCCAATGGATCAGTAATGGTGTAGTTAGGGTTTAAAAAGCAGAGATGCGACATTATAAGGTTTCTTATCTCGATCTCTTGATAAAAGTGAATTTCAGATCTGATTTGTGCAATTGAGGTTGATATCATGGGATACTGATTCAATTTGAGGTTTATGTACGATTCCTTTACTAATTTGAATGGTTTCTTTTTGTATTTCATATATCCAAGCTGGTGAGCAAAAGAAAATGAATCCGAGCATAACTTCTGGTAGGATTATCTTCAAGCAGCTGATGTCAAATTAAGAGGAGAATCATGGCGGGGTATCGAGATGTTCACAGCTGCAGTCAAACTGAGAGGTGAATGTTTCAGTTGTGGGTTTGTTGGTAACGGAGATTGGCACAACTACATGAAGAGCTGGAGATACATACAACCAATGGAAACGGAAATCTATGGCGTTAATGCATTTCCTTGGTGATTTTACAATAGCAACAACATCAACAGATAGGTACCTCTAGAGACGGAAAATATGGCACGCCTAATGTTTGATCGATTGGCTGAGAGAAGAAGTTGAGATGCAGATGATGAGAAGAGACCAGGGAAGAATTGGCAGTGACGGGTTCTAGTTGAAATGATTTTTTATCAAATGTATACAGACGTTAGAGTTCGTCCACGGCAATGGTGCAGTCTGCGAAAACAAGAACTGAATTGGAGAGTGTAAATGTATGTATGACGAATTTGTTACCTTGGGTTGTGGTGAATCTGTGTTGGGAGTTGGCAGCAGCAAGGTTCTCATGTAAAGCTAAATTAGTGTTGCTCCATGTATTTGAGATGAAGATGGACGCAAGCTATGGGAGTCACTGCAGTTAGTAGATGGCGGACATGGAATAGAGCCGGTGGAGTTGAAGACATGATCTGCGGCTGGATTAAACTCGAAATTCTCGTTGAAGAAGAGCCAGGGACGGAGCTAAGTGCTTCCCTGGGGTAGCCCCCGCCTCCCCTAAAAAATTCTAAATCACTTGAGCATCCTTTAAGTTTAGCACTATTTACAGAAAAACATTATTATTCCCCTTTCTTAGTTAGCCCCCCTTGTTTAGTATTTCTAGCTCCGTCCCTGAGAAGAGCACTCAGCAGCAAAAAAGGAAATGAAGTTGCAGGTTGGCAGAATCGTTGGAGCAGCTGCTCGTAGCTGAAATGGTGTTGGGTTTGGTCGATGATGGCTGTAAGGAGGTGACAGAAGAGATGGTTTAGCTGCTGCGGGCGAAGAAGTATAGATGACCATGACTTAAGTGCTGCCTTGATCATGGATTTAAACTGAAGCACAAGGAGTTACTGGCTTGAGTTGTTAAGATTTTATCACAACAACAATAAAAGATTTGGATGATTAAAAAGGTTTTGGATTTCAGAGAAACAAGGACGGAAAATGGGGTTGTTTTGCTAATGATGATTAACTGGCAGAAAAGATGGATTTTGTATTGGTTTTGTGCCATCGTGTTGTGTACGAGAAGATTAGGGAACTAGCTCGATGCTGTTGTAGTTGGAAGTGAATGAAATGTAGATGGATAAATGCAAAGAATGGAAATTGGTGCTGGTTTGGTTTGGTTAAGGTTCCACTGATGACCAACGGTAACTGAACTTGACATAATTGGAATTACTGTCACGTTGAATCTATCTTGGTGGTTTCTGGCGCTTGGGTTGTTTGTCTATGTAATTTTCGGTGGTTTCTGAAGCTGTGATGTGACCAGAATTTATGCAGTCAGTGGTGGTGATGTTGTTATGACTGCATAACCTGTCATGCAGTTGAGAAAATGTCTGCATAACATCTTATGCAGTCGTGAAAATGGATGCATAACCTGTTATGCGTCTACAAATTTTGTTGCATAACTTGTTATGCAGTCCAGAAAACTGTTGCGTAACACGTTATGCAAAAACTTTTTTGTTACTATTGAAATCAACAAAAACAAAGACTGCATGTCATGCACCTGCAATAATATCTGCATAACATGTTATGCAGTCATGAAAATGGATGCATAACCTGTTATGCATCCGAAAATATGGCTGCATAATGCATTATGCATCGAGAAAATTGTTGTACAATCTTTTATGCATCGACAAAATAGATGCATAACCTGACATGCATCCGTAAATATGGATGCATAATGCATTATGCATCAATTTTTTATGTACGCATTAATATCAACCAAAACAATGGCTACAGAACTTGTTATAGAGACATAATTTGCTATGCAGAGGCATAATTTGTTATGCAGTGGAGAAAATGGTTGCATAATTCGTTATGCGTCTGCAGAATGTGTTATGCATCTTTTTTGGTGGCTGCATAATGGTTATGTATCAAGTTTTCGAAAATTTTGCCTAAAATGATGATCACCTCCGATTTTTTCGTGAAAAACAAAAATTTGATATTCTTGTTTGTACTCGTTGCGTAGCTCTCTTAAAAAGATTTCCAACGATATAAAATTTGTAAAATTCCAAGGCGCGGTTTTTTAGATATGTTATATCCAAGTTGTGTTGCCAATTTTACCCCTGAAAAATTAGGATGCATAACGAGTTATGCCTGAAAAAATAGTATGCATAACGAGTTATGTATTGATCATTAATAATTTCATATAATTATGGGTGTCACGGTAGCTAAAATTAATTATGAGCCTGACAATAAGAATATATTTTTTTTTGGGCCCGCGCCTAATTTCCCCTTTTTAATATGCATCCTTTGGTTGTATCAAGGCTAGCCCGGAAGGAGAAGCATGCAAAGGGATAGATAGATTTGAGCGTCTGACACCTAAACTTGGCTTAAATACAAATGTTACAAACCCACCATTGCTTCTGGGCATACCATTCTCAAGGGATTGCCCTGCTTGTTGTTCTGTAGTTAAATTGACATAGATTTGATTGCGACATGATTCAAATCCTATATAGTTCAAGGAAGTTTCTTAGTAAGGATATAACAGGCGTCCATTCATCCCACTCTTTTTCTTCCCCATCAATGCATATGGTTTTTTCCCCTCCCTAGTAGTTTCGATGATACTTCGCTGATTTAAAAGCTGAAACTATAACAGAGAAAAAAAACAAGAAAGTAATAATGAACACAACAAGACTTTAGCTATAGCATGGGTCGAAACACAAGATTGAAATGGACATAAACCTAAACAGCTTTTACTGCCATAACTCTTTTCCTTTGACAAACACTGTTTCAAGATTACGAATCTTCAAAACATGGACCCCCTCTCCCTTGCTTATAATGTGGAACACTATTGTTAGGTTCTTAATGTTGGAATGTTTAAGGGCAGATAATGCAAAATGCAGCCTTAAACTGTCATTAATGTCTTCCATTCACGAAAGGCCAGGAATTTTCTTCCCCCTTCCAAAAGACCCATCCAAAAAAGGACTGCTTAGATGTCGTTTTTGTTGTTGTTTAGTGATCTACTAGGGCATTCTATATTAGAGTGTTAACAAGCCAAAAATGATTGACATTGGGACCAAAAACTGTTGGCACCGTAGAGCACAATTTATGAAAATTAGAGACCTCAATGACATCCGCTAGTCTCTCTATGTTGAAAAATCAAATCCTTTTTAAATAGTTTAGATTTTTTTTTATCTCCTGCATCTCCTTTCAACCATAGTCCTCTCATTTAATTTGGGAACCCTAGATCCCCAACACCTCACATGCCTAAGATTTATTATGAGTTTTGAGAGAAAAATTGGATTAAATTAGACATTAATCTGTACATTACAGGTCAACTTAGGGCCTTAATTATGGGAAATAGTTAATTCTGAGTCAGCTGGTTGTCACGACAGTTGGTTTCATCGTCGTACTGAACTCTTTGTCGAAGAGAGGAAAACAATGTGCAAGTTGCATGAAGATTACCATATGCACCAAAACAGTGTGCAACTTGCAACTCGCGTGAAGATTACCATATGCGATCATTAATATTCTTACCCCTGCAGTATACAGTTCTACCAAACCGATCATCTTCACATTCATAGATCTTAATCAGTTTAAAACAATGGCAAAATAACCATCTACGACGAAGGAAGAAAACAAGAGTCAAAGATCTGTAAGAAGATTATTGTCTCTTTTATCTCCTAAAAAAACCAGTCTAAATCCACTTTACTTTACCACTAAAAAATATAAAACTAAACAAGATAAAACCAACTAGAAAATAAAAATTTACAAAATCCTAGTGTCACCAACAATATAATCATGTATTACGTAGGAGTTCTTGGATGTGTCTTTTGATTTGGGCGGAGTCTCAAGACATGGTTTGAATTTTTTATTTAGTGTGAATATGATCCAAGATAATTGTCACTCAAATGATCAAGTGTACCACGTTACCGTTAATTATGTGCCTCATTAAGTCCTCTAATCTCGATTCTCGTTCTAATCTTTGGTTATTGTTGTTCTAAGTAAGTTTGATCACTTCGAGTTTATATTTAAACCCAAAACCGTGCGCACACTGGCTAGGAAAAAAGTCGGTCTCCACGGGCGGCGTAACATTATGTCTAACGTTATCAACATTTTAAAATGTCTGTTCTGTTGTATGCGTGACTTCTGTGGTACAGTATATGATTAGAAAATTTTAATCATACTGTTAATTTGCAGTATGAACTATTATAAGATTTCACCACGAAAGCGAAGGTATTTTACACGATTTTTGAAGCATTTACCTGCTAATTAAAATCATAGTGGCATGGTATCGCGTGGGCATAATTTCTTAAGAAACTAATTAATACTTGGATTAGCAGTTTTAACTTTATTTTAATTGTTTTTTAAGTACTGTAAGTGGGAAAAAAGATTTGGGTTCTCATGATCAATTATTATCGTGGATGATTCCACGTCACTCTCACCATAATTCGTGTTTAGCTGCTAAGAATATGAAAAACCAACTCCAACTCACTAATTGTTATCGAGATGAGATTAAAAATGAATTAGTTTGGTAAAGTTGGTTTATAGTATTGATAGAGAGATTAGCATCTTTTGAAAATCTTAACCACAATATCTCATAAAAAGCATTGCTAGGTTCAATTTACAACAACTTTGCATTTAGATTCTGATGCTTTTGTTTCATTTTAATATCAAAAAATTTCTTTCTAGGGTTTTAAACTTACTTTAGTTATGTTAAGTGGTGCTTAACTAGTGTATATGCTTGGATGGATGAGATAGTTGGACACTGATCTTTTACAGTTCTTAAACAACATCTTTTGGGAATATTATTTCCAATCTCATTTGTTTGATTTAACACTTTAAATAAAAGAAGATAAAAATAGGATAGATTCTTAATCAACCAGTAGGACTAGAGCTGTCAAACGGGGCAAGCTAGGGTCAACCCGATCCTAGCTTGCCAACCCGTGGTAGGGTTAGGATCAGTCCTAGCCCTAGTACTATTTATGGACAAGCCAAAAAACCCAACCCTAACCCTAGGCGGGTCGACGGGTTGGCTGGTCACTGTTCGAATTTAAAAAAAAAAAATAAGCTGTGAATGTGGAGATTCGAACCCAGGTCAATTAGGTGGTCACATAGCATACAGATCACTGGACTATGAAAGCGGCTTTGCCCATTTTTCCGTCAATCACATATATGATCTATTTACACGGTATTTTTTTCACCAAAAATAAAGAGTTAAAAACCCTACAGCAAACCTTTCTCATTTCTTCTGCCGCATCACTGTCTCCTTCCTTCCTCGGCTCCTCCACCTCCCTCCTTAGTCCTTCCTCTCTTTTTCATTTTTTCTTACTTTGCTTCTTTACCTTTTTAGATCAAGATTCTCGGCCTTTCACTTTGCTTAGACCTAAATTTTTCTAGGAATTTGATAATCAGTTGATTATCATTTTTTTTATTTATTCAATCAGTTGATTAATATTTGTATGGGAAAAATCGTATACAAACCAACATATTTATCCTCTCCTTATATGTCTGTTTCTCTCTTTCTTTGGATTTAATATAATGGTTGCCTGATTTGAATGGATTAAAAGAATGGGTATTCACTGGATCTTCAAATTCTAGACTTGTTCTATTGTGCATCTTATTTGATAGATCTATGTTTGTTACCATCTTGTTTGTGTATACTTAAAGTTAATAAAGATTTAGATATATATGATTTAACATCTTGAAAGTAAGAAATGAACTGATTGTAAGAAATATCAAGGCCAGGTTTTCTATATTTCGTCAAAGTAACATAATTTAACGGGTTGGCGGGTAACCTGCGGGTTGACCCTAGCCCGGCTTGTTTTCTAGTAGGGCTATATATGGCAACCCTAACCCGGCCCGTTTAGACAACAATCCAAGCCGAGCCGGGTTGAAACAAGCCGGGTTAGGGTCAACCCGCGGGCCGGGTTATTAATTGACAGCTCTAAGTAGGACATTGTATTTTCGGCGTTTCGTACAAGATTCAATGATCAAAAGGTACAGATAACACCAATTGTTTGAGTACAGTTTGTTGGTTAAACTTCAACATAGAAGTCACTAACAAGCTGGTTAGGACACGATTAGGAAATTGATGTAATCCTAAGGGAATTAGAAGTCATCTAGTTCTAAGAAAAGGAAAGACATGTAATAAGGTAATAGGACTAGGAAAAGGAATTCATAGTTCTATATATATATGATCACCAAATTTGTGGTTGATCATATGAGCAAGATTAGAGCTTGTGTTTAGTTTTGAGAGATTTTCTAAATATCAATAAAGAGAGTTTTCTTTATATAAGCTAAGTTTCATCTTGCAGTTGCCATTAATTGGTATCAGAGCTTGTTTCTGAGCCATGGAAAACGAAACCACCATTGTGGGTGCAAAACAGTTCACGCCACCATCAATACAAGTTCCAATCCTCAACGCCACAAACTACACAGTATGGGCCATGAGAATGAAGGTACTGATGAAAATCTACAAAGTTTGGGAAACAATTGATCCTGGTACATTGGACCCAGACAAAAACAATGTTGCCATTGGATTACTCTTTCAAGCAATACCAGAATGTCTTGTTCTACAAGTTGGTGAACAGGAAACTTCAAAGAAAATTTGGGATGCAATAAAGGCACGTAATCTCGGAGCTGATCGAGTTAAAGAAGCCCGTCTGCAAACCTTAATGTCTGAATTTGAAAGAGTGAAGATGAAAGACACTGATACTATTGATAGCTTTGCAGGAAAGCTATCAGAGATAGCCTCAAAAGCTGCGTCACTTGGACAATCCATTGATGAAGATAAACTGGTAAAGAAGTTTCTCAATAGTTTACCAAGATCCAAGTATATTCATATCATAGCTTCTCTCGAACAAGTCTTAGATTTAAAGAAGACTAGCTATGAAGATATAATTGGAAGATTGAAAGCATATGAAGAAGAATCCTTGATGAAGAAAACAATGGAGAAACTCAAGGAAAACTCTTGTACACAAACTCTTACCAACAAAACTCTGCGACAAGAGGAAGAGGTCGTGGAAGAGGTGGTAGAGGAAACAGAGGCCGAGGAAGGGGAGGAAGGTTTAACTCACAAGATAGAACAACAAGTCAGAATGATCAAAACCAAGGGAAAGAAAAGAAGGATAGATCAAACATTATTTGTTACAGATGTGATAAACCAGGACACTTTCCTCTGTATGCCCTGAAAGAATACAAAAGATGGAAGAAGAAACAAACAAGAATGAAACAAGGGAAGCAGATACAACTCTTTTCATGCACGAAGTTGTATTCTTAAACGAAGGGAAACTAATACCAAAGAACTACGAATCAAAGGATGGAGAAGAAGGAATCTGGTATTTAGATAATGGAGCCAGCAATCACATGACTGGTAAGAGACACTACTTTTCTGAACTCAATGAGAAAATCAAAGGACAAGTGAAGTTTGGGGATGGATCTTCTGTAGAAATTGAAGGGAAAGGATCAATTCTATTTCAGAGCAAGACCGGAGAACAGAAGCTTGTCACAAACATCTACTTCATCCCAAACTTACAAAGCAACATTCTAAGTTTAGGACAAGCTACAGAAGTTGGATGTGATGTTAGAATGCGACAAGATTATCTAACAGTTCATGACCCAAGTGGAAGACTTTTAGTTAGAGTCTCACGCTCACAGAATAGACTCTACAAGATAAGTCTCATGATTGGAAGGCCATTGTGTCTGAATATGAGACTGGAAGATCAGACATGGAAGTGGCACGCAAGGTTAGGACACATAAGCTTTAGAACTTTAAAGGCAATGTCTCAAACAAGATGGTTCGAGGACTACCACAGATAAATGATGAAGCAAATCTGTGAATCATGTTTATTTGGGAACAACTCGTCAAGGTTTCCCAAGCAACAACTTCAGAGCCTCAAAGCCATTAGAGCTTCTTCATGCTGATTTATGTGGTCCTATTACACCACAAACCCTTGCAAATAACAAATAAATATTGTTATTATAGATGCTTCTCAAGATATGTGGTATATTCTTATGAAAGAAAAGATGAAGAATTTGACAGATTCAAAGCTTTCAGAAATCTGATAGAAAAAGAGTTAAAGAGAGGTCAAAATGCTTAGAACTGATAGAGGAGGAGAGTTCACTTCCTTAGAGTTCAAAGTTCTGTGAGTCAAATGGAATCAAAAGGCAACTCACACACCATATACCCACAACAAAACTGAGTGGTGGAGAGGAGAAACAGGATACTCTAATGGAGATGACAAGAAGTTCTTTAAAGGATATGCAGGTACCTAATTATCTATGGGGAGAAGCTGTACGCCCTCCACATACCTAATAAACAGGATACCTACGAAAGCTCTGAAAGACATGACTCCATATGAAAGTTTGCGAAAGAGAAACCAAACATAGATCATTTAAGAGTGTTTGGTTGCAAAGCATACGCAAAAGTTGATTCTGCAACTCTTAAGAAACTGGATGATCGATCTCAGACTCTTGTGCATCTAGGAATTGAGCCTGGATCCAAAGCTTACAGATTATTCAATCCAACAACGAAAGAGTAATAGTGAGTCGAGATGTGGTATTCGATGAAAAGCAAACTGGAACTGGAAAAAACTAATGATGGACCAAGTAGGATCCAGGAATGTTTCACATGAGATGGGGTCAAGTTATTGATGAAGATGAAGGACCCATAATCATCAATACCAATGGAAACAATGATGTTAATCAAGAAGAAGAAGAGATAATGAAAACACTGAGAATAACGAAGAAGTAAAGAAGAAAAAGAAGAGATCGATGAATAACTCAACCCATTCCACTGCGAAATCAACAAGACAGATACAAAAGCCACAGTCTGGAGGATTATGTTCTTCAAGCTGCAGAAGAATGTGAGATAATGCTACTTTCTGTTAATGATGAACCAAGGAATTTTCAGGAAGCAAAGGTCTCGACTAAATGGACACAAGCATGTAGAGAAGAAATTATTTCAATCAACAGAAATAAGACTTGGTTTCTAGTTGATAAGCAAGGTGGGGTAAAAGTTATTGGTCTTAAGTGGATCTTCAAAATAAAACGGAATGATGATGGTACTGTCAATAAATACAAAGCAAGGCTTGTAGCTAAAGGATATGTACAAGAATCAGGCATAGATTTTGATGAAGTTTTTGCACCAGTTGCTAGAATTGAAACAATACGCTTATTAATTGCAGAGGCAGCATCAAACTCATGGAAAATTCACCACTTAGACGTTAAGAAAACATTCTTACATGGTGAATTGCGAGAAGATGTGTATGTTGAACAACCAGAAGGTTTTGAAGTTAAAGGACAAGAGCATAAGGTTTATAAGTTATCAAAAGCTCTATATGGTCTAAGACAAGCTCCTCGAGCCTGGAATACAAAGTTAGATCAAATCTTAAGAGAAATCAGATTTGTTAAGTGCTCTAAAGAAACATCAGTATACAGAAGAGAAGAAAAGGGAACGCTTCTTGTGATTGCAGTCTATGTAGATGATTTATTTTTGACTGGAAACTCCCTTAAGGTGATCAATGAGTTCAAGAGAGAAATGTCATCAAAGTTTGAGATGTCAGACCTCGGAAAACTCACTTATTACCTTGGCATAGAAGTCCATCAAGGAGTAGATGGGATTCAGATTAAACAAGAAGCTTATGCAAGGAGAATTCTGAAAGAAGCATGACTTGAAACTTGTAATCCAACTAAGATACCAATGGAGTTTGGACTTAAAGTTTCAAAGGCACAAGAAGAAGCTGAGATTGATCCAACGAGTTATAGAAGAAATGTTGGATGCCTAAGATACTTATTACACACAAGACCAGATTTGGCTTTCTATATGGGAGTAGCAAGCCGTTATATGCAGAGTCCACGCAAGTCTCATGGTGATGTAATAAAGCAGATATTGAGATATCTAAGAGGAACAATCAGCTATGGAATGAAGTATGGTCGAGGAGGATCAAAAGGAATTGTTGGGTATAGTGACAACAGTCATAATATTGACCAAGATGATGGAAAAGGTACAACTGGTCATATATTTTATCTAGGATAAGCACCTATTACATGGTGTTCACAGAAGCAAGACACTGTAACCCTCTCATCCTGTGAAGCTGAGTTTATGGCTGCAACAGAAGCAGCTAAACAATCAATATGGCTTCAAGAACTGTTGGGTGAAATCAAAGGAAGAGAATCTGAAAAAGTTCTCATCAAGATTGATAATAAGTCTGCAATTGCACTCACTAAAAATCCAGTGTTTCATGGGAAGACGAAACACATTCACAAAAGGTATCATTTCATACGAGAATGCATCGAGAAGGAGGTCATTAACGTTGAACACATACCAGGAACTGAGCAGAAAGCAGATATATTGGCAAAGGCATTAGCTCGGATCAAGTTTGAAGAAATGAGACAATTGATTGGAGTACAAGATATGTCACGGGTAAGGTTGAAGCTTAACGGGGAGAATGTTGGTTAAACTTCAACATAGAAGTCACTAACAAGCTGGTTAGGACACGATTAGGAAATTGATGTAATCCTAAAGGAATTAGAAGTCATCTAGTTCTAAGAAAAGGAAAGACATGTAATAAGGTAATAGGACTAGGAAAAGGAATTCATAATTCTATATATATATATGATCACCAAAGTTGTGCTTGATCATATGAGCAAGATTAGAGCTTGTGTTTAGTTTTGAGAGATTTTCTAAACATCAATAAATAGAGTTGTCTTTATATAAGCTAAGTTTCATCTTGCAGTTGCCATTACAGTTCACAAACTCAAAAAAATCATATTATACAACTAATTCTTTTAATTGTATATATACTCAAGTGTTAATCTAGTATTTACGATCCCATCGTCTCTGTCTCTATTCTGTCCGTGAAAGAACTGCTTGCGGGTACTTAAAATTATTTGCTACGTGCATATGAGAAGTTGGATTGATTAAAAGTTCCCTTTCATGTTTTACCAATCTTAAACCAAGTTTTTGATACAAAATCAAGTGTGATTTATCTTTCATTTTCTAATAAAGTACATGGAATCAAATCTCATAAAAGTTTATACTACCACCAAATTACTTTTTTTTCCTAGATTGAATTTTTTTTTAAAAAGTAATAAAATCAAAATGGAGATCATGGTCAGTATGAGCTGCCTATCTTGGTATGATCTGAGGACAACAATTTCAGCGTCCCCACAATACACTGTTCCCTTGGAGTGTTTAATCAAAATTTCCGGAAAATTTCTTGTCCCCTCATTTCTTAACCGTATGATCTTTTCTACTCTGTTCTTTCGGCACCAAACACTCCCATGGTCCCCCTCGCACACCATATCTCCCCTCCTCTCCCTCAGTAAAACATCAATGATTCAGTGTGTAAACAATCCACTGCTCTTTTTTACCATAACTAATTAATCAACTTTGGACCTCATCATTTAAACTGTGTCCTCCAGAGACAACTTTACCCCGACATTTTTACTGCAGACCTCAAACAATGATTAAGCCACCGTGATTTCTCATGATGAGATGTTCCCCAAGCAGAACATCTGATTCCTTCATTTTGATAAACGAGGATCCACTCTACGCTATTTACACTCTATAATCTCCCCCGTGATGGGCTGGGAGTGTGCGTGACTGAGAGTTGGACTGAAAAAAAAAACTAGGAATTACTAGGTAGTCCAGGAAACCCAGTACCGGTTACTCTCTAATCCACCCCTAGAATAAAATTATCCGCTGGTCCAAAAACATGTTTTTGGACCAGAATATTTATTCCCTAGTCCAAAACGTGCGGGTCACACAAGACAAGTTTTTCAAAAGTACCAAAAATATTCTTTCTGCAACTCCACGAACAAATCAAATTCATTTTTTTTCTCTTTTTTTTCATCTCAGATTGTTTTTCTTTGGTTTTCTCTGCTCCTGCGTTTTGGTTCATCACAGTATCTGGTAGCGTCTTTCAATTAGGCTCATCACAACTATTATCTCGTAAATCATCTGTGCTTCGAAATCAGATTCGAACAAGGTATTTATCTCGTAAATCATCTTCCTCTGCTGTTGTTCTTGGAATGTTGATGAATAATTAGGTTTATTCTGATCCGATTTCTATCAGAATAGTTGTCTATGATGTACATTGTTATCTTTCTTTTATGATTTCAGTTTTGTGATGATTTATATTGTTCAATTCAGTTTCAGTTCGATTTACATTGTGATTTTTGTGTGTTTCAATTAGGTATCTTAAAATCGAATTAGGTTAATCTCAGATTCGAACAATGTATGTTACTATAATCACCTTTTCTCTGCTGCTGTTCTGTTTTAGTTTCTTTGTAATCTGATATAGGTTTGTTTTACTGTATTTTTTGATATAGGTTTGTTTTGTTAGATAGATCGTGTAGTAATTTTGTATTCTCTTTTTGATATAGCTGCAGTTCTTCTATTTATAGAAGATGAAACTCAAAACATATTGATATGTTGTAAAATATATTCTACATGTTACATACCAATACGTACTGCATATAGCCTGCAAATATATCTTACTAAAATACAGTAGATGCCAATACATATCAATATGTATAACGTATAGGAATTCAGAGACTTAGTTATTCTACATGTTACATACCAATACGTACTACATATAGCCTGCGCTCTTAGTATGTATCGTGCAATACAGTAGATGCCAATACATATCAATATGTATAACTTATATCCATTCAGAGACTTAGTTAATTTTTGGATCATTTACAGGGTTAACATGTCTGACGTTGCTCCCAAACCAGACTTCTCCAATTCTCATGTATACCATAAGCAATATCATTTTGCATATGAGGTTACATCGTTTTCAACTTTAGAGGATTTGAAATTTTGCATCTGTAATATGTGGAGCTGGTTGACTCCATCGACTATTCTGGTTAACTATTTCCAGAATCAAGCGATAGTTCCTATTCTTGCCGATGTAACACTCCAGGGCATCTGCATTACATTCTTCAAAGCAATCAGCTTTCTTTGATTTGCACGTGGATGTAATTTCAAATGGCGCGTCTAGGCGTATGGAAGTTGACAGTAATGCAGACTTAGTTGTCAGTGCAAAGAATAGTTATTTGAAAGAAGGTAAAGAAGCCCCAAGAGTGTTTTTTTCAGATGGTTGGGATAAGATTTTTGATGATACAGATCAATTATTCTATGGTGGTGTTGATGCCGTACGTATAGCATGCCAAAAATACTGCATGAGAACTGGATATGAGGTAATTAAGAAGAAGAATGACCTTGAGAGATTCACCGCCGTATGTAGTGTGAAAGGTTGTTCATGGAAGCTTCACGCAACTGCCATTGGTAGTTCTATTGATGTTTTTAAGATAAAGGAATATGTGGGAAGGCACACCTGTGGCGGTGGTTATATGTTGAAGAATCCAAGAGTTACAAAAAAACTCATGAACAGTCTAATTCATGAGATGGTCAGGCACAACCCTCGCATAACACCAGCAGAGATCATAGATTATCTTAAAGTTGGTGGTGGCATTGAAATCCAGTATCACCACGCATATCATGCAATTGAGTTGTCGCATAAAAGATTTTTGGTAATGATGTGAAGTCGTACACTGATCTTGCTTGGTGGGTGAATGCTGTTAGGGAAACAAACCCTGGGTCATTTATTGATTTCGATTTCAATGATGCTACAAAAAGATTCAATAGACTTTTTGTTTGCTTTGGAGCTTGTATAGAGGGATATAAACTATGTCGTCCCATGATTTTCTGTGACTGTACATTTCTCACTGGAACTTTTAAAGGAGGTCTCATGGCAGCAACATGTCTTAATGGCAATCAAGGTAACTGGTTCTTTTTTTTTGATATGTAGTGTCTGGTAGTTAGATCACTCATATTGACCTTACTTCACTATCTGACAATGAGTATTGACCATACTACATACTACATATTGACCTTACTGAGTATGAGATAAACCATACTGCATGTGAAAATGTAGTGTCAATCAGTTGCTTAACATGTTATTATGTAGTGTCAGGTTTTCACATATCAACAAAGAGGTAAACCAACTGCATGTCAATATGTAGTGTCAATATTAGTTGCTTAACATAACTAGTAATTCCTTTTTGCAGGATTTTATCCGCTTGCGTTTGCTTTAGTACCTGGTGAAGACAATATCAGCTGGGAATGGTTTTTCAAGAAACTGAAGGAGGCTTTGAATGATGATCGCCCAATCACTTTTATGACTGACCGAGGTGAAGGGTTGGTTAAATATATTCCCAAAGAGTTCCCTGATTCTCATCAAAGATATTGTTACTTCCATTTGGACAAAAACTTACCTATCGCAAAGTCTGACGAAAAGTATAAGGAAGTGACTGATGCTTTCCGAAAGGCGACATATGCTCTTTCTCCTGCAACATACGAGGAAGGTCTTCAAGAAATGGTTAATTTGGGAAGGCCTTGGGTTGCTGACTACTGCCGCAACATTCCAAAAGAAAAGTGGTCCAGTGCTTTCTTCAAGGGTGTAGTTATGGTTACACTTCATCTAGCGTTGCTGAATCGTTCAATAGCTGGATTAACAAAGAGAAGAAATTACCTGCGTGTGCGTTCGTTGACTCGATCAGGTTTGTATCAGTTTCCTTAGTCACAGTACAAGCTTATATTAGTTTTCTTTT
This sequence comes from Papaver somniferum, assembly GCF_003573695.1. Lineage (NCBI taxonomy): Eukaryota > Viridiplantae > Streptophyta > Magnoliopsida > Ranunculales > Papaveraceae > Papaver > Papaver somniferum. Next base: position 618,877 of record NW_020649304.1, read on the forward strand.
TGTAACAGTATTAGCATATATGTTCTGTTAATCTACGTATATTTTTAGTATAACAGACTTTGCTATCCCCTTGTCGTGTAGGATACGTATGATGGAAATGATGTCAGAACGTCGTGAAGAGAGTCTCTTGATGGACCCAGAACTGCTAACCCCTACGTATCAAGCCTTGCTTGAACTACACATCCAAATTGGCCGTCCCTGGAAAGTTAGCCAGTCAGATGCTAATCGTTATGAAGTGCATTCTCCAAGGTTAGCGTTTACCCCTAATCTCTATCATCTGAATGTTATTTACTTTCTCTTTTTTTTTTTAAGTACCATGTTTCTGTGAGAACATATAAATATGTACTGTGTATATTAGGTGTACTGAAAAATAACACATGAATATGTACTGTGCAGATCTCATATGGTAGATCTAGAGAGAAAAACTTGTACTTGCCAACGATGGCGCGTTTATGGTTTTCCATGCTCGCACGCTACTGCAGCTATTACTAGATCTGGAGGAAGGATTCTTGATTACGTTGAAGATTATTTCAAAGTTACCACTTTTCGTAAGCTATATTCAATAGCTATTAGACCCGTTCCTAACCACGACAGGTATGTGTCTTTAATCAGTACATTTTCATATTTTGCATAACAATATGTAATGGTAGATACCACTTACACATGTAATAGCAATTGAAACTGTCAACATAAACCTACTTACATATGGATGTTACATACTGATATGTAATGGTAGATACCACTACATTTTTTTATATTTGTTTTCAGGAACAATATACCGTGTACATATTCATATGTAGTTGTGGTTCATTCCATTTATATGATACTGTTTTTTTCTCACAGGCCCGATGAGTATCACGTAGATGATATCGTTCTCCCAGCAGAAGTAATTAGGTCTCCACCAGGCAGGAAAAAGGGGAAACGTTTTAAGTCTGCATTTGAGACTAGTAGAAAATCTGTCAAGTGTTCAAACTGTAATTTGAAGACTCATCACAACAAGGCAACATGCAATCTTATCCGACAGTATGAACTTTCTGAAGAATGATTTTGTGTCAGGTATGTATTTCAGTCAGATACATATTAATGTCTTAATTAAGTAAGTTTGATACAATACAATGTACTTTTAAGCAAGTAGTGTTCTGATTTCTCTTTTTCTTTTATCACAGGCTTGAACGTGCAGCAGAATGTTATATCGATGATGTTGCCAGATTCCTTTTCCACAATTCTTTCCTCTAGCCCTTGTTCTATTCTACCGTTTTTCTTTTTGATTTTGTCAGTACCAACTGAATTTGGTTAATAAGTATTTCATTTACAGTACATACATTACAAGTGTACTGAAAATACTGTTTTTGTTGTTTCTTAGAACATCTTTTGGTTTTTGAAACATTATAAGTCTATCAAAATGTAGTTATTGTAGTTATTTTCGAATAATGAAATATGTTTTTAAGTCTATCAAAATGTCAGTATCTATCACCAGTAGTGAAGTATTTACATACTGAAATTACATGTCAGTATTGTAGTGTTAGTATCTACCACTACATACTGATATGTAGTGGTTGTAGTGTAACCATACTAGATGTTTGTAACAAGAAAACAATTAAATATGTACTGGTTTGTGGTTTAACCATCTTCCACTAAGATTATTTAGAACATCTTTTGGTTTTCCAGCTGATTCACCATCTTTTGAGGGGGCAGCGCCCCCTCGTATCAACAACACAAAATCATGTTTAAGTAACACAATTGAAATATCACTACATTAAAGTTAAACCCAAATTCAAATTAAAAATCACTACATATTAGATATATGTTTTTGAACATTCTTGAACTCATGAAATGAAATGAAACCAAGAATAAAAGAAAAGAAAATAGGTAAATAGTGATATGTACTGTCAGATTACTTTTAGCAAGTAAGACTATTTTTGTGTCATCTGCCAACTGATTTCCGGTGGAGATGCTTTCAGCAATTTGCATGCTAACGGGACCCTTTTTTACGAATCTTCGCTTGCACTTCTTCATCATCTCCCAAAGGCACTCCCACATATTTTCTTTTTGACATCATCTTCATAAAATGCATCACAAACAGTAGACAGTCTGGCGATCCCCCTTGTTGAGGTGCTTCACATTCATTCACTATTACATTCTTCATTGTTACTTTGTTCTTCTCCAGCAAGTACACGTTGATAGGTACGTACATGTAATCTGCCATTTTGCAGGCGTGTGGATAACAAATACCTCCCCATTCAGCCTTAGAAGAATTGTAGTGGTTGAACACCATTTTTTCGCAGTCATACTCAAGTAGCGTCCAATGAAGATTGTGGTGGCACATTGGTACAAGAATCTTCTTGATACTTTCATCCATCGCCAATATTGGTTTGTAAACAGAATCATGTGCTGCTCCTTTGAGGTTATCCGGGAACTCGACATTGTACTGAAAACATGGATGTACTTGAAATAGTTTATATCTAATTTTGTTTTATGCAATATTGATATGTAGTGTACCTACCCCTACATACTTTTTTAATTTTTGAATATGTGCTGTAGTAAATATGCAGTGTAAGATAACAACTTACCCAAGCGGACGGATCCAGATGCAACACAGGCAAGTATTTCCTGTATACTTCGTGCATCGGTTGCTCATTCTGAAATTTGGTGTTAAGCTTGTATTGTGCGTAGTTGAGAAGATCTTGTTCTAATAAATCGTTCTGCACCAAGTCATCAACTGTAGTTCCACTTACACAAAGACCACCTTCTCCCACTCTCCAAGCAATTGAGCTAGAAAATAAACGACGTAAAGGTTAGTATTCTTTGTGTAACAGTACATACTGATATGTCTTTCTCAGTATTTTTTATACAAATATGTATGTATATCAAAAGTACATACACAAACTAAGTACATATCAATATAAAAGTGTCAATTGAGAACTCACCTAAGATTTTTTGCATTATTGATGTATGTGGAAAGAGTACTCTTTTTTCATCGTTCATGTCATTATAGAATGGTGATTTAGTCAGTTTCCGGAAATACTTGCGCAATTTAAGCTTTCTCTTTTTGTTTAGTGGTAGTGCTTCTGCAGCTGCAGCTTTCGGTCCTTTATATGATGGTGAGAACTTACTTCCACTCTCATATATATCATCTACCTTCTTTGCAGGATGGGAACGAGTAACAGGTCTGGTGGGTGTTGTTACCTGCTGCTTTTCGGGCTTTGTAGCACGCTTTTTGTTCACTTTTACCATTTTTTGTTTCTGGCTGGGCTAAACTGTTCCTGCATTTTCAACATAAAAAAATATGTAAATATCTATATTGCATAAAACATAGTTACATCACCTAATCATTTTTGAAAGCATGTAGTGGTATATGATTGTATGGTATAGTGATTTCTAGTGCTACCATACTGATATACATATCAGTATGTAGTGATTTGTAGTGTAATATTAACTACACAAAATGAGATTTTTAGTACATATCATTCACCTGTGATGGAACCTCCAAAACATCTTGCGAGGGGACATCCAGAACATCTTGTGAAACATCCAGAACATCTTGTGATGAAACATCCAAAGGATCTTGTGATGCAACCTCCAAATGACTTTTTGAACTGGTTGTAGGTATGTATTCTTGTTGCTTACCTGTAACTTCACCTGCATCTTTCGGTTCAATGGGTTCTTGTTGCTCAGTTGTTTCTTGTGGAATTTGTAAAGGCCGCAAATCTCTTCCAAACAGATTATCAAATTGTTCTCGTAAGTTAATACCAAAAAGACCATCGTTGTTATCTGGAAGGAGGTCTGCAAACTCTTCGACATAAACACCAATGCCAGAGTTTGCCATTTCTATAAATCTGGCATAGACAGCTTTTCAATGTGTTCCAAACTCGACATCATAGTAAACAAAGGTACATCCAGCAAATGAAACTCTTCCGCCGCCAATCCGGCGTTATACTCTGGAAATTTCTGCGAATTAACTACAACTGAAGACTTCGTTTCTAGCATAGTTGTAAGCAACTCCTTTGCTGCTTCCTGCCTAACTTCAAGTTGATCAACCTGCAAAAATCAATTGAAACTGTCAACAAAAACCTACTTAGCTTGAGTTTTTGCTATGTCTACCACCACAAGAATGTACTGTTACATATAAATATGTTCCACTACAAGAATGTACTGTTACATATCAATATGTAATGGTAGATACCACTACATATTGATAAGTAACAGATAGATATTGATATGTAACAGATAGATAGTGGTATACAAGAATGTACTGTTACATATCAATATGTAATGGTAGATACCACTACATATTGATATGTCACAGATAGATATTAATATGCTACTTACCTGTGTGTTTTCTTTGCCCTTTTTCTCTTGTATCTCTTTGACTTTTTGCTCCAAATTAGATTTAGCCCAATTTTTAACCTCAGAACGCGGAACTTCAACATCATGGAACTTCAATACTGAAGTTGTTGACAATTCAACCTCAGAGGTGGCATTAACATGAGTTTGATCTTTCGGTGTTGACAAACCAACTTCAGGAATGTTGACATTAGCATCTGTTTGATCTTCCGGAGAACCTTGCATTTCGTTCTCAACTATTTGGTCCACATTCAACTCTTCATTGGGGTTTCTTGGAGTAGGTGTACATCCCAAGCTAACATAATCTTCCTGGCTGGCTTCTCTCTGCAAAGGGAAAGCTTTCCGGTAAATATCATGCAACATGAACTCAAGCTTTGAAGCGTCAACCGGTTCTCCCTCTTACTGCATTGTGTTGAATTCACTCCATTTGGAAGATATTGTATTCCTCAAATCATCGTATTTAATCTTCCAATCTTCTCCCACCAATACTGAGTCCTCTTCTTCTTTCTCTTCTTCCTTATCTTCTTCCTCTTCTTCTTTCTCTTCTTCCGATTCGGAATTGTCATCTAAACAAAAAGCATCATCATTTGCTTCCTGTTGAATCCTTCTTGATATACGATTAAGGATTTGTCTTTCTTCGTGTGTTATCTCATCTTTTAAATCAACATGGAACTGGTACAAATCAAATAAATATAAAAAAGCAACTACATATTAGATATTACCAAAAAAAAAACATGTCGTAGTTCTTTCTCTATTAGATACACAGGGAGAACTACATATTGATATGCTAATAAATACATATCAATATGTATCACCACAAATTGATATGCTAATAACTAATACATATTGATATGCTAATATGTAGTAGCATATTGATATGCTAATAATTACATATCAATATGTCGAACTACGTGTACTTATCAATATATATTTTTATTATGACAAAATATGTACGACAAGTTTACCTGATACTCAGAAAGATCAATATCCTTTAGGAACTCAGCACATATCTTTGTATGATTCCACCTAGCCACTCTTGGCACATACATTCCTGCAGGTTCTGTCACTATATCCTCGGGCGCCACCAAATGGGTATGCTCCGCAAACCATGGCTGCAAAATATTGATATGCAGTATTAGATATACTATCAAAATGTAGAAAACACATAAAACAAAAACATTTTGAAGTAGAATAAACAAATAAATAGATTCTTACCAACAAATAAATAGCACAACCATTTGTGCGTTCTACGGATTCCACGTTTTCATTCAGCTCTTTCTCTAAATGAGAATGGATGAGGTCAGGCCATGAAATATTCTTAGCCTTCTCAAGATCAAGATCGAAACCAATATATTTTTCAGTCAAAGCGTTTGCATCACTTGTAGCGAAAAATAATGAAGTGCACATATACAAGTAGATAAGCCTAACAAGATCTTCGGCATCTTCCTCGTCTTCCTCGTCTTCTTCAGAATCTTCATTTGATTGATCACCCACGCTTTGCAGAGACTCTTCATCAGACTTCTTCTTTTTCAGATTAATTGGTGTTCGTTTAAGGATATTCAAGATTGCCTTCACAATCATTGGCCTAGTCACTTTATCACCATCTTTCATATCAGTAGGAAAAGTCCTTTTGAAAAATTCTGTTTCACGCCATCCACTTTTTTTATTGACTTGTGTAAGCCTATAATCAAGATATTCCCTATTTGGAATTCTCGGCATCCCATAAATAAGTGCCATTTCTTCTGGTATGGATACTAGCTCATTCGGTTGGCCATGCCTTTTAAAGACAAATGAAAGCTTGTTTGGATCTTGACCCCTAACGTAACAGCGTAACATTTTCGTCATTGCATCTTCAATCTTCAACCAATGTTCCAACTCAAATCTTGTGTACCAGAACATTAGGAACAGGTTACCGAATGATGCTTCAGAAATCATCTTCAGCTGCAACTCACTCAACTCAAGGTTTTCAGTGGACTTCGCAATAGCCTTCTTAGTGGTCCTAATAGTCTTCGCAAGCCCCCACAAGCCCCTGAAACCGCCACGGTATAAACTTCGTGGTTTTCCATCTCCTTTCTTACGCTTATTAGCACCTACACAATAACAAGAACCAAAAACTATTACAATACATATCAATATGGTATATCAAATATGTAGTTACATCATCAATATGTAGTTGTAATATCTACCAAGTCTTGAAACTACATATTATTAACAGTACATACGAGAATATAAGTATCTACCTCTACATATTTATATGTAATATGTTATCAGAGTATAAGTATTTACCTCTAAATATTGATATATAATAGTAGATACCACTACGTATTATTTTAACTACATATCGATTTGTAATAGTACGTATGGCATATGTATCTGCTTTGATACAGTAAAAATGTAAAAACACTTAATACCAAAAACAAGCACAACAATGATCATTACATACTCATAAACATATGTTATTAAGGATACATATTATTCATACGCTTTGTTCTTATATGTAGTTGTACTACATACCTTCTATATTTGCTTTCCCCCCTTTTGTTTTTGGTGAAGGAGTAGCAGCTCTCAAGGAAACTGCTTTCTTCCCCTTCTCTTACCCTACACCATATCAAATATGTAGTTACTGTATCTACCATGAACATGAAACAACTACATATCAAATACCACAACATACTGGTAATTTTATAACTACATACTGATAACTACATATGAACCACAATTTACGGGGATCGAGGGGGCAGCGCCCCCTTGTTATTAAGAATTATCTTCAGTTTTAACATTACAAACCTTCTTTCAGGAGCGCTTTTTCCCCCTTTTTGCTTTTCCCTTTCCTTTTGGAGAAGGAGTAGCAGCTCTCAGGACAAGTGCTTTGTCCCCCTTTGCTGGTGGTGAAGGAGTAGCAGCCGTTGTCGCTGTTTTTCCTTTTGCTTTAGTAGTTGCCGTTGCTGTTTTTCTTTTGCTTTTTGCTTCAAGAGCAGCAACTGCTTTCTTTCCTTTGGTTTTTGCTGTTTTTGTAAACCAAAAGTTTTGTACACATTACATATTACAGGCAGATAATAATATGTAGCACACATATCAATTTGAGATGTTATCATTACATATCAATAACTATAAATTGCAGACAACATATTGATATGTAGTACAGATATAAAACATATGAATCACACACTGCACGTCAATATGTTGTGTCAAATTACATACACAACAGATGAAAAACATGTAAAACATATGACTCACAGAGATGTTGTGTTTCTATTGAACAAAAAACATATGAATCACACATTGCATGTCAATATGTTGTCTCAAATTACATATACAACATATGAAAACATGTATACCAGACACTACATACAAATATCTAGTGATTCCATTGAGCATAGAAACACACACTGCATGTCAATATGTAAGAGTAAATTGCATATACAACAGTTGAAAACATGTAAAACAAATACTACATACAGAGATGTAGTGATTCTATTGAGCATATGTAGGATATTAGTTGAACATCACTACATATCAACAGTTTTTCATCAGCACTACATATTGATATGTATTGCATGTCAATATGAAATTCAACAACAGTTTTCTAAGTATTGCATGTCAATATGAAGTACAAAATTAGGCTTTAATTTCTTCTGATTTTTGCTTACCTTCTACCTGAGGAACATTTGTTCGTGACGGAGTACCAACTTTACTCATACTCCTTGTTGTCGGAGATTTAGCAGCAGGGGAGGATTGTGTTGGTGAATCATCAACATTTTTTCTTCTTCTTTTTACCTGGGTTTCTTCTACAATTTCTTCTGTAATTGTCTGCTTGATAGTTCTAACCATTTTTTCTCTTCAATTGAATGAATAAAAATTAGGTTAGGAACTGATGATTTATGTAATTGATTAGGTCAGGAACTGATGATTTTTCTGTAATTAATGATTTCCGAAATCGTTTTTCAGATGAGTTTGATTGAGAAGAAAGAAGAGATAGAAGCGATTGGTAAAGAAGAAATTGAAGGAGCGGTTATGTAACTGAAGAAACAAGAGAGAGAATCGAAAATGAAACTGAAAATTACTTTTAACGTGTCTATGGGTAGATAAGTAATTTTAGGCAGGTTTAAACTTTATTGGACCAACTGATAAATGTGTTATCCCTCTGGACTAGCCAGTAACACGGATCGGATTTACTGGACTAAATAAGAAGTGTCTCAAAAAAAAAGAAAAGAAGGGGAGGGGCAAAGCCGTGCCATCAGATGAGGTTTGAGTGGGGACCAATGTGTGCGTGCCTCTATGACCCACCATGAAAATCATTCACGGAATCTCACGTTTTTTCACTTTTGACATACGTAGGGAGCCACCAGACACGCCTTCCATCATTGATGCTGCTCCTGTTTGATGTCTAAATAACATTATTCTATTCCACATACTGACAGTAATTTTCTCGCTACTATATTAGTCTCTTGTTGGCCTTCACAATGCTTTTATAACTTCATTCCTATTTCAGACCTTTTCTCTTCTTCCTCTGTCTGCACTTCATTTCATTCATTCATTCTTCTATTTGTCCACTGAGCTCGACAGAATGGGGAATTGTCAAGCAGTGGATACAGCAACTCTAGTCATACAACATCCAGGTGGTAAAGTAGAAAGATGGTATTGGCCGATACTTGCAAGAGAAATCATGAAAACAAATCCAGGTCATTACGTCGCGCTTATAATTACGTTATGTGTGCCGCAGCAGCAGCAGCAGCAACAGCAACAGCAACAAGAATCAAAGAAGAAACAAGAGTCACAGACGATGGTAGTTGAGAATCGCAGGGTTCGAATTACTCGTGTTAAGATTCTTCGTCCGAATGATACACTTGCTCTTGGTCAAGCTTATAGACTTATTAGCTCTGAAGGTTAGTTTCCTTTCTGTGGAAAGAGTATGAGTATTACTATAGAATTTCTCTGGTTTTCAAGAAATTCTAAGTTTGTTGTTGCTTTTCATCTTCGCAGAGGTTATGAAAGGTGTATGGGCAAAGAAGTACGCCAAAATGAAGAAGAAAGACTTGGAGTTGATGATGAGTACTGATAAACCTATTCAGGTTTGTCAAAAACAAAGTTCGTTAGGATGTGATAATCGGAAAGAACAGAAAATAACAGCAGAGCCGCCGGAAATGATGCTCAATCAGGTAATGGATCATTACAATTCTCAGAAGTTCATTACGTTCTTTTCTCGGACTAAATCTGCCTGCAATAAGTATATATTTGGTACAAAATTAAATATAGAAGAACACAATCAAAATTTTCATTTTTCTTTGAAATGGAATCAAAGATTACATTCTTCCAGTTTTGCGCTTAAAACTGCAACTAATATTCATCTTTGATATGCATTTCAGGGACCTAAACTAGAAAGACATAGACAAAGATTTACACATTCAACTTCAGGAAGGTTAAGAACATGGCGACCTTCATTACAAAGTATCTCTGAGCAGGCTGGAAGCTGATTCCGAAACGGATCTTTGTTTTTCTAATCACAACCATAACTAAACCAGCATAGAAGAGAACGAAATGTCTGAAGCAGACAACAAATCCTTCCAAGTTGGAGTTTTTCGCTGGGGAAATATACATGGGTCAGGAAATCATCGTTGTTTGAACCAGTCCATGGTAAATTGACCGCTTGTATAGCCAGAATGAGAAATGCATCAGAATCCTTGTAATCTCACCACTGTCATTTAATGAAACTAGGTTTATGACTCAATTTTTACAGCATCATTCTTCAGTACTGGTGTTTCTGAGTTCTTTCTCATAGATTGGCAAAATTCCCAAGACATACATAAACATCACAAGGGATTATTTTGGTAGGTTTTTGGTCCATGTTTCCCAGTCTTCATCAAGGTAATTTTGTGCCCATAACAACGCCTCTCGTGCAGCCATAGGTGCTCCTGCAAGTTTCTTTTCCTTAAGGGCGACCAACATATCAGTGAAAGGTTCGATCAATAGCGTTCCTGGCCCCCCATACTCCTTATGCAAGAAGTTGCTAAAAATCTGTTCCAGGATTAGTTAATCTAGTTAGCATCGAAGTATACTAACCTGATCCTTTTGAAACTAGAACATTCTACATTAAGACAAGGCATATAATGTTAACACATTCCTGTACCATGCAGAGATCTACTAGCATTCCATTAGATTGGTGGATTCCATGGGAAGGTTTAATTTTCATGGACTTGATTCTCACTATACAAATGAACGAACCTCTTATGCATCACAAAAAGAAACCAACACCACGGGAGTACTTAAGTATTAGACGTAGAAGTGTTAAATGTGGTTTTCGATAGTGCGTACTAGCTTCATCTTTCATTTAATCTGCCTTCGATTAAAAAACCTACTTTTTTGTGATTCTTTTGCAAAAATAACGGGAAAGAAATAAAAGCACAACCGCGACAATGGAGACGAAAAAGAGTAGGACAGATTTAGCATGCGTTATGCATGACTTAAACACCAAGTAAGTTAAGCAAACTTACAGATGCAGCATCCTCCATTATTTAGGACAGCTCAAATACCAAAATAAGTACAGTATCAAATCTAACTGCCAGAACCACAATGTACTATGCAGGCATGTAGTCATGTAGGTACAAAAATACTCCATTTGGGTTTTTAATTTTTATAAGAATCATAGCATCATATCTTGGACATACCTATACATTATGAATGCAAATACATCATACCTTGCCTTGTACTTATTAAAAATGAAATCATGCTTAGTCATAGATATTCGTTGGGCAACATGGATCTTATATCTTAATGTTTTCCTTTATCTGGGACCAAATCCACATCATTTTTCGGATTTAATAATCAAGCAACTAAATCGGATGTAATCTTATTGGATTAATCAACTTAAGCGTAACATGGAGTAAACATGCCATGTTGGGTGTGCATTCTACATCTAAAATGATGAATGCTGCTGTACGTCCCACATGCATAATCCTAAATAGTAAATACCAAGGCTAAACTCATCTCAGGCTCAAAATTTTAGAGATTATTATTAGAGATATTGCATCTTTGACGATTTAGGTGATTTTTACTCAACATGAAATACTGATCAAAGATATCAACGGAAAGAAAGAAATCCCTAACAACCATTCCCCTCTCGAAGGTTGGGGGACCATTTGAGATCACAATCTGACATTATGTATTGTAACTATCAACGACCAATGCAACATGGTCTTTCAACTAACAACAGCTAGCCATCAAACATTAATGACCAAGTTAGAATATCTTCAAATCTTTGTCCATGTAATCTGAGGTTATCTATACCAATACATATTTAATATCTTTTGCATCTGAAACCAAGAGTTTATTTGAAGATGTGAATCTAGAAAATCTATTTTGGGTTCTTTTCCTGCTATTTCCTCTTTGGTACTACCGACAGTGCTACATGAATCCCCAATTCTGGCACCAGATATGTTATCTTTCTTCTAAATTGAGTCCGATATGGCGATATTGAATAACTAATAATAGAATATATAACTACTTACAGCATGTTTGAACCTTGGAAGATTTCTCAACTATTTAATGCCTGAAATCTGAATCCCTAGGTCAAAGTTCAAAGTTCAAACTTCTCCATGTTAGGGTTTTTATTTCCAAAATCTATTTATTGAGACCTACTGCCAAATTCAAACCTCTATATTTTTAAGTCAAACCATCACATTGCCCATTCCGAGTTTTCTTGCTGACTTGAATTGGGACCGCTTAGCAGACATGTGATGAAACGAGCGCCTTTACTGCTAATGTGTAAATATAAGTAATCAACTGCACTGTGCAACGAAATCAACTACTAAGTCAAACCATTTAACGTCTATTATCCCTACCCTTTGAAAGCTAGCATGAGCAAGTTATCAAGTAACTCATATGCTTTGTGTTAGAAAAGAATTTTATTATGGCACTCTATTAGTAATTACAGCTTACCAGTAAGCTTTTCCCCTTCCGTTGAACAACCAGAAACACAAGCATTAATAAGGAAGGATAAACAGCGCTCGATAAGATTGACAGTTTTAAACCTCTGCTTGATGGGATGACATATAATCCCTACTTGAAATGCTATGAGTTTATGACCCTAGAAGAGCCACTTGGTTAAGGAGCCTATCTAATGGCCAGGGATATGGTCCTTATAGACTTCTCCTTTATTGATTTCTGACATGATGGGTGACATAATCCCTGCTTGATAGGATGAAATATAAACCCTACTACTTCAAATGCTATGACCCAAGAAAAGCAATTCAGCTAAGGAGAGGGGTAATGGAGCATATTGTATTCTACAAGTAACTTGAATATTTGAGAGCTGTTCAAGGTCAAAATGCTTAGGGAAAATTCACCAGATGTTTTTCTTCTTGAATAATCCCCCTTCATGCTCAACTAAGTTTTGCAACATTTTAGTAGTACAAGAAACTTGGAAATTAGCAAGTCTAAACCTGAGTGCCGCAAATAATTGCATCTGTTGGGAATGGGTTCATCATTAGTAGTTTGACATATTAGATTGAAAATGTTCTAATGATATTAGATCCATTTGGACAACCCACGCCTAGCTAGTTGGTTTGTCAAGTGGGAGAAGATATCAGTATGCATTAGAACACAGTAACTGAGCATGTTTATAGAATATTTGAGAACATCATTTGTGAAATGTTCAAGGTGATTGACATAAGAAAAATGCTCTAAACAGTAGAACAAACACTTAAGTACTATTACCTCTGAGCAGACATCAACAACCTTGTCTAAGTCACCTTCAAAGGAGTCCTTATTTTTTGACAACTTGTTCAAAATCTCAAACCTAAACTTCGTGGTTTCCTGTAAAAATCAACAAACCCAATTTGTAACTAGGTGTTTTGGATGGGACGATAATATGAATTATAGAAGAAAAGGGTAACTTACAGATTCTGCAAATTCTGGAATTGGGTCAGGGTAAGTGTATTTCTGTTCCATTCTAGGAGACGTTTTCATGGGTTTTAGAAATAAGGGTTTTAGAAAGAAACGCGAGGATGAGAATGAAGAGGGTAAGATATGAGAAGATGGTGTGACACCTAAGTTAAGAATCAAATTAGGAAGATTCTTTCTGCTGTTGATTTTAGAAGGAGAAGAAGATGAAGCGAGAAAAACATAAGAAAAAGAAAAAGTTGCCATTTTTCTTAGACTGCAATTTTATCACCCACTCTCACTCAGAAAGAAGAGCGTGTAAAAATGGCTGTTTTCTTTTTTTGGTTTAAAACCTGACTCGGTATCTAAAACCTGACTCGGTGATCCACCTGGGCTAGATGGATGGGGCAGTCAATGATACTCGGTGATCCACCTGGGGGCGATGGATGGGAAATCAATAAGGAAACTTATTTAAATGAGAGAAAACCCGATCCGGATTACTGGCTAGTTCAGCGCCAAAAAATATTTACTCTCTAGTCCAATTTTTTTTTGAAAAGAGTAAAATTACTCTGCTAACTCTAGTATATAACATTACGTATAATAATACATATGTTACTACATATTAATATGTAGTATACTAGTTATATACTAGTAGTAACTAGTATACTAGTAGTAATTAGTAGTAACTAGTATGTAGTATGTAGTAATAACATATGTAGTATGTAGTATACTAGTAGTAACTAGTATACTAGTATACTAGTAGTAATATGTTATGTATTGATACTACATATTGATATGTAGTATGTTATGTATTGATACTACATATTGACATGTAATATAACTAGTATGTAGTATGTAGTAATAACATATGTAGTATGTAATATACTAGTAGTAATTAATATGTAGTATGTAGTAATAACATATGTACTAGTAGTGTAGTATGTTATGTATTGATACTACATATTGACATGTAGTATGTTATGTATTGATACTACATATTGACATGTAGTATGTTATATATTGATATGTAGTATGTTATATATTGATACTACATATTGATATGTAGTATGTTATATATTGATATGTAGTATGTTATGTATTGATACTACATATTGATATGTAGTATGTTATGTATTGATACTACATATAAAAAAAAATTGTTATGTATTGATACTACATATTTTACTACTAGTACTAGTTACTACTAGTTTACTAGTATACTATACTATAGTAGTATACTAGTTTAGTATAGTAAAGTAGTTACATAATTTACTAGTAACAATAAGATATTTTTGTTACTACTAGTAGAGTACATATTAATATGTAATATCACCGTATTAATACTACTAGTATGTAGTAACATACTACTAGTAACATTTACATGTGTTGATACTAATTATGCCTGGAAGGGTGTTTTAGGAATTTATAAAATACATTTTATAGTCGAAGTTTTTGGACTAGAGAGTAAATAATCTAGTCCAAAAACATGTTTTTGGACTAGAGAGTAAATCTTTTCCACGGGTGGACTAGCCATTAACTGGGTCTGCTAGAACTGGACTAGCCAGTAATTCCTACTATTTAAATTCCCCTCAATATCTACTCGGTAGTGAAAAATATTTAGTGAAAAATACTAGAAACCCTATTATATGGGTTCAATATATAGAAGCCCCACAAAATGGATCCTTCATTGTCAACTCCATACTTTAGAAATATGCTATAACTAGGCCCAAAATATTAAATTTTCTTCAGATCTTGCCCATAATTAATAATTACAAATTTTAATAATGGCACTACCCTTTACTATTTATACCATAGGAAACTCGTTAGATATTTTCATTTCTTATTTCATTTCCTCTCTCCAGTTCTTAAGAAAACATTTTCTAGGGCTTCTACAATGATTTTGAGCAGAGACAATTAATTTATTTTGAGCAGAGAGGATCGATGGCGACGATAAAGATCATAAATACACCATCAGGAGAAGGAGGAGCCTCAGTTGCAGTAGAAAATAATGGACCTGAGAAACAAATTTCAACTAATTGATCCGCAGATTCAACACAAGTTCATCAGCAAGCTATGTAAAAATAAGCATCCTCTTCTATCTGTTATTATGCTTCGATTGAGAGATTTTTGTTTAATTATTTCAGAAACAAATCTGAGAAAAATACTTTACCTAAATCTTCAGGAGTTTTTCAATTAGTTCATCTTAATCGAAATTAGGTCTTAGATTTACAATCATCTACTCTCTCTGGTTGTATCAATGTAATTTTTTTTGAAGAATCTTGGACAAAATTTCAGATCTGTTTTCTTCAAAATCATTGTAACTCTCAATTTCAAGTTGCGATCTAAAAACTGATTAGAGATTCGATATCAACGACTCATCATCTCCATTACCCGTAGATTTAATTTGAATTTCATTCGTTTTTAATTTTGATTTCATATGTTCTTGGTAGATATGAAATGGAAGTTGTTTTTGCTTTTGATGCTGGGAAACGACATCCAGTAAGGGAAAGTGGTTGAACAAAGAAGGTTAAAGCTCAGGTTGCAGGTGAAGTTTTGGTGAGGTTCTCAAGCAATAAAACAATGAAGAACTGAAGCTGTTACTGACCATTTTCATGGAATATATGAATGGGATTACTGATTAGCTCATTTGGCAGGATGTTTTGTTTGTTTTCATTTCTGGATTTGAGTCAGCTTGCTTAGAAGAAAAATTTCATACTTTGATTGTTCATATACCTAAGCATGAGACATGAATTATAGCTCATTTGGCAGGATTTTTGGTGTTTGGTCTGATTAGAACAAGTCAGGTTAGTGATGAAATGGAACACAAGATTGGACAGATTGAGACTACGCAGAATCGGCATGGGATGGTCTTTGAATCCATACAGGGCGACATCATGTAAGTAAAGAAGCAAATGCAAGAGTGCGCATTGGATAGTAAGTAAATGTTTACCTCCTCTCAGTCAGATAGTCACATTAGGCAAAATTTACAATGGTTATTAGACATGTAGTGAATCAAATTAGAAAAAAAGTATGTTGTTCTCTTTGGAACTGAAAATGTAGTCCATCTTAATGATATCATTGTTTCAGGTTATTAAATGAGGAAGGTATTTGAGTTTTTTATCGAGGTGTTGTCTTGTTTGTCTAATTTGTTGATGTTCTCGTGTTCTCATTGCAGTGAAAATAAACAAGGGACGAATGGACGAATCGATATGGTGGATTGAAGTAGTAGCTGATGTTGCTGCCATGGCCGTAAACAAGGAAGCTAATTAGATGTGTAAAACTTCTTTGCATGGTTGAAGTCTAAATTATCATATGAGCTTGAAATTTTATGCTTTCATGATTCCTAGCAATCACATCTTTGTAGTTTGTATTTAATAACCTCGAGTCAAACGTTATATCCATGTGTAACTTTTTATTACACAATCCAGATGCATGTGTAACTTCCACTTATGCTAGATAGATGCATTTGCATCTCCCAATCATATGGATGTGTAACTGGAGATTACACAAGACATATGGATGTGTAACTGGAGATTACACAAGACATATGGATGTGTATTTGAGATAATGAAGACTGGATTAACGAGTTTGTTGGCTGAATTGGTAGTTTGTACTTTGGTGATGGCGATGGTTATAGATAGACAGACAGAATGAATGGGTGTTGTACATAACCGACAGAATATACAAAGTTGAGTTAGGCAGATACGTACATTGGCTGGTTTTGTATGGGGTTGTTGCCATCAGTTCAGTTAATTGAGATGGTTAGATGTACATGGAATAGAACCAGTTGAGCCAGGATATGGAGAAGAAGGTGGATGACTATTTTAAAAGATTACAGTGGATGGGATTTTGTGTTGAGTTCGAGTGCCTGGTAACCATTGGTTAATGGTCAAAGTCTGGAAAGAGGAGTTGGTGCTGTGCCTGAATTTTGGAAGTCAGGGTTGGTGATTTTGAATGGGCAGAAATTGGCAGGCCATGATAACTCATTGCATCTAGTGGTGACTGTTTTATCCTTTGATTCTTCTTGTTGTCTTTTTTCAAATTCCAAATCAGTAAGTATCCATTAGTATATATATGTTCTTACATCTGAACTAAACTCTACTTACTAGGTCAAGGGAGAGGAAGATATGAATTGCAGAGTGTTGTAAATTGACAAGCTAAATGGATGTGTATCTATTAGTTACATATGCTAATTAGATGTGTAGCTATTAGTTACACAATACATATGGATGTGTATCTATTGGTTACACATGCTAATTATTAGTGTAACTTGTTGATACACATTCATTTTTTTTTGTTATACTTGAGTTTCTGAAGTTGTCATCTGGTAAACTTTCGTGCCAAATTTTGTAGATTCCACCTGGGGAGGATGAACATAAGAATGTAATGGGTGTGTTTCTTTTTACAATGTAAAGTGATACTTCCAGTTAACACAGGAGACAATTAATAAATTCGTTGTTCCGTAAATTAGTGAAGTTCACTGTTTCTGTTTGCTAACTGTTCTTGCTCAAGTTCACGTTTCAGATACTTGAGCAGTTTGACTCGTTAATTAACAAGCGAATGGTATAATTTTTTTTTACTCCATTGGTATGGAAGGTTTCATGTCAAAGGAAGCCTGAATTAAGATCAAAGTCAGTCACTATTAAAAGTGAACAAAGTGCAAAAGATGACAATGGTTTGGCTGTATGGATTGAACGATTTGCAATGATTGGATTTGTAGTTGCTCTCACAGTCGAAATATCAACAGGCAAAGGACTTTTAGAGGTATTAAGGAGCTTCGTAAATTTTCTTTTAAGTTGTTAATATGCAAAGTTAGTACTCTTTTGTATCTCTTGTATGATACTCAATACCTTGATTTTCATTCGTAAGAGTAGATAGATTTTGGTGATTGGGTTTTTGTTGACAAGAGTGTTTTCATTTTGGAGGAATACTGTTTGATCATAAGAAACTATTTTAACCGATTGTGCAGCATTTTGGACTTCTAACACCATTACCAACAGTAGCATTGGGGTTACCACTTTGGTGGGAGTGCTAACAGCAATATTTATTTTCCAGTCTGCCTCTAGCGATTGATTAATGGTGAGGTTCTTATGTATGATACAGAGTACTTCTTAAGAGTAAATACTTGTAAGTTATTTCCATGTTTTTTTATTTGTACTAGGTGTGAAAAAAGAACATTCATCACCTAAGAACTTATCTCAGGAAAGGTGCACCTATCTCTCACTATGTGGTGTAATGAAAGACAATCTTGTTGTCAGCATTCCAACTTTGTTAATTTAGGACTTATTTTGTCTTGGAACTGCAGTGTTATGTTGTTGCCTATGAAGTATGGACGTAACTTTTTTTGTCAGAATTACTCAATATTGATTTTGATGTGCAGTTTCTAACCAAATGACACTCATAAAACCACTCTTCCATATCAATTGACATTAATTGTCTCCTGTGTTAACTCCGAATTGCGCATGTATTTTGTACGTGTATCAGCTGATTACACATGCTTGTTTAGGGGTGTTTCGACTATGGTATTTCAATGTTTATATTGAAGTAATTTCTGAATAATTGTAACGTTTTCTATATCAATTGATTTCTATGCAGGATGTGGTTTGCGCGCACTGATAAGACACTAGCTTATCAAGAGAACCAAGAACATTTATCAAAGCTCTGGGATATTCTTGCAGTTTATGGATGGATATATAAGGATGTTGGCTAATGTCCAGGTGAGAAGTGATGATTCTTAGCTCTTTTATAGTTGAAAATGTGTGCTTTATATGGATGTGTAACTCTTAGTTACACAAGTCAGGTGCATGTGTAACTCTCAGTTACACATGATATATGCATGTGTAACTCCTCTTTACACTAGACAGATGCATGTGTAACTCCTAGTTACACATGCTAAAATGAACAAACTTGCAACCAAAAAATTCCACATACTAGGTATCCAAGTCATATGCATGTGTAACTGTCAATTACGCATGACGGATGCATGTGTAACTCCCAGTTACACATGCTAAGATAGATTATCATGTGTCGTTCTATAATTTTTCCTTATAATTGTTCTATAATATTTTATTTTTTTGCTTTTTGTTCATCAAACCTAATCCATGGATGTTTATTTCGTTGCAGATATGCAAGCATTTTGGAGTGAAGAAGACAAGAAGGAAAGGCAAAGATTTAAACTTCATAAAAGCTAATTTCTTAAATGTGGTAATGGTCTCGCTGGAATTGGAGTTGACGTTGAATACACAAATCATATACATGTGTAACTCTCAATTACACTAGATAGATGCATATGTAACTCTCAATTACACAAGAAAGATGCGTGTGTAACTTCTAGTTACACATGCTAAGAAATTATTGTAAATGAATATTAAAATAATACATGTATTTTTAATAATTTTGGGCTTAGTTTTAAATTTTATTTAATTAGGGGCTTAGTTTTAAATTTTATTTAATTAGGGGCTTGACAATATATGTAAGGGTATGAATGTCTTTTAATAATTCGGGGCCTAGATATAAACTTCTTTTAATTAAGGGCCTCATATTATGGGTTATCCATGGGTTGGGCCTTAGCCTAATTTTCCCAAATATTTATTGATGCATCTTTCAAGATAGAAGATTTATCTATGGGCTATGCTTTCATACTTTATTCAGTGGATCAACAAGAATTCTTACATCTTTTAGCGGGATTACAATAAGCTTCGACAGCGACTCATGCACCAACAAAGGCCTTGTTAAAGGTATCTAATTGGTTAAGTGAAAATATTCTATCAAGCGTCTCTATAGTAACAGATTGAAAAGTCGTTGCAGATATATTTAACTAGTGTTGAATGAACTACCAGTGCTGAACTGGGATAGAAAACAGAATGGCTCTTATTCGAGTATACCGTTGACATAGTATATCAAACCTTGTGATACATTAACCAAGTCTTTAGGTTTCTCTTTACCTTTATTTTGACTCATCGTCTTATAGGTTGGATCGCACCAAACACAGATTGTTAGATATTTTCGTGTCTTCCTTCTCTGATACTAATTGAAATAACGAGGGTACTGTTAGAGCGCTGCTCGATCGAACTCGCAAGTTTTGTTATCTCAAGATTGTAGTTAATGTTAGTTGCACAAAACTATAGCTTGATTTCTAGTCTGCTAAAGTCAAGTCCCGGACTAGGTTAGAGCATGGTAGTTGAGTATCAAACATTAGTGAATAACCCTCGAAGATTGAAGATTGAATACTTGTTTGAGGGTAAAAACTGGTTCTGTTGTTTTTGGTAAATTTGGTGTGTTGATGAGAAACGAATTCAAACCCTAAACAATGCACTGCACGGGAGTACTTTTTGATTCGAGAGATCAATCTGTAAGACTGGCCTAAACCAAGAAATGGCCGCTCCAGATTCAATTCGATCACAAAGTGAAGGATAAGGGGTTGATCTTAGGGAGGTAAGCGAAGAAGGTGTTTCAGATCAGAATGTTGAACTATGAAGGTGTGGTTGTTTTATGACTTGTAATGTGGAGCTGGCTTGCAGGATGTAAGCTATCAGTTCTTGGTGTTTTCTGGATACTGTGTTGATAACAGTTGTGTTGTTCGTGTTATTATTGAAATAGGCTGAAAGCCTATTTATACAATTCATTGAGCGCAAACCTCTGATCTCGTAGGAAATGGAGGAGATTGAGTAATGGAGTAGTGGGGTGGTGTAGGTGGTGGTGATCGTCACGTTTCCATTATGAGGGAAAATCAGTCACTCTTTCACCCACTACTCTCATTACTGCTGACCGCCCGTCTTTCCCTAACACTTTCTCGTAATGGGCGCGTTGCACGCCGCACGTTGTAAACCGCCAGACCAATACCCTAGTGAGCATCCCCCTGTTTGTAACAAGTTTGATGTCTCGAGTAAGTGGGTCAAGTCGTGGGACTTGCCGCAAATAATAGCACGTGACGCTATTAGGCCAAACAACTAAGTTGTTTGTGAAGCCGATATAAGATATCGTATGTACTCGATGCACGTAAAGCATCGCTTTTAAGAAGCTCAAAATAGTCGATGAAGCATCATTGTTTTAAAGCTCGTCTAAGTTAGTGGCGAGTCGATCGTCTTAAAAAAAAGCGTGTTTTTTTTACTCGGTCAATAAAATAGATTAAAAAAGAAAAAACTATACAGGTCCTAGGCCAAATAGAAGCTAGCCAAGAGGCCACCTTCTAAACAAGCCTATTTAAAACGGAAATAAACCTCACCCGGCCATTCTACAGAAAGCATAGAGATTGGCCTCCCCTCAGAAAACTCAAAAATGTCTTCAGCTAGCAAACATGCTTGCTTTGCCGAAGCATCAGCTAAAAAATTAACTTCTCTATATTTATGAATAAAACGAATGTTGGAATAAAAATTCCTAGCTAAACTCCACTTCTGCCTTAGTTTCCATGGCAAAGCATCATTCTGGAAGGCTTGAATGCAACTCATCGAATCAGACTGCACGCAGATTTTCCGCATATTCCACCTCTTGGCCAACATAGCCCCATAAATAACTGTGTACACTTCAGCAAAGTAGTTGGTCTGCAGGCCAAGACCAACGCTCAAAACCCCCAACACCGCTGCATTTGCATCCCGAAAAGTAACACCAGCACCTGCAGGGCCTGGATTACCAAGAGACGCACCATCACAACAAATCATCATCTCACCTTGAAAAGGAGGATCCCACCTTACTTCAATTGGATAAGAGATCTTGCACGATCTATGCTTCACCTTGAAATAATTCAAGATGCGCAAATCCTCCATATTATTGTACATATGGCCCTTCAATCGAATTGAGTTATCACGGATTACTTGATAAACTCTACCTTTAAAACCTAGCCAACTCACCTCCTTATCTTCAAAATAAACTTTATTGCGCAGCCTCCATAATTCCGTAGGGATTGCTAAATTAGCAACCAACCACAGATCTTTAATCATCCTGCTACGCCCTTTAGCAGCCTTATAAGAAGCCACCAAATCTTCTCTTGGTTGCAGATTAAAAATACGATCCACCCAAGCCCAAATTCTTTTAGCAAATCTGCAATGCCAAGTAATATGGCTAAGGGTCTCACAGTCGTGTCTGCAAAACCGGCACATCGAAGGCATACTCCTACCAGTCTTCTTAATAACATTATCATCACTAGCACAACATTGTTTAGCCCAGACCTTCCAATATTGAGCACTCAAAGTAGGATGGACAACTGGCCTGGAAAACAAAGTTGTAATCGGCAAAACTTCAGCAGGTTCTCGAATGGCACCCTTTGCAGACTTCACCGAGAAGACCCCCTTGCTATCTAGATCCCAGACCTTATAATCCTCACCACCACCAATAATAGGCAGATTATCAACATCAATATTAAGCCGAACCAGCAAAATTCGCAAGTTATGTGGAATAACCCAAGCACCATCGACAATGATATCACTAACCTTAGCCTTAAAATCATTAGGGCCTTTGGAAGTAATACCCAATCTTCTTGCAATTGAAAAATCACCCAACCAATTATCAAAAAATAAAGAAGTATTGGAACCGTTACCTGTAATTGATCTAGTGTGATGTTGCACAAAATCATAAACCCATCTGATCCCAGGAAAAACCGTGGAACCTAATTTGTAATCAATCAAGACACCATTCAATTTGAAGTACTTTGCCCTCAAAAATCTGGCCCAAGTTTTATTTGAATCACAAATAGATATCCATAGCTTCATAAGCATAGCTTTGTTGACATCTATCAACTTCTTAAGGCCAAGGCCACCTTCACGCCTAGAACAACATAGGATGTCATATAAAACCGTAAAATACTTATGTTTCTCCGCATCGCCTGACCATAGAAAATTCCTAATGGCCCTCTCCACCTGCTTAATGATACTAGCAGGCCATTTATAAATATCCATAGAATGAATAACATAACTTGCAATAACCGATCTAATCAAGACCAACCTATCTTGAAAGGAAAGAAGTTTGCCCTTCCAACCAGCCAACTTATCCATAATCTTCTCTACCACTTGCCTGACATGAATATGCCTCACAATGCCAGGTTTCGGTTGAATACCAAGATATTTATCCGGAAAAATAGCTCTTTCCATACCCCAAATAGTTCGCAATAGCAATGGCCCTAGAGTTAGTGCCACCACCATAATAGAATTTACTCTTCGCATAGTTTACGCATTGGCCAGAAGCCTGCGCATAAACACTAAGCATACTCTTCAAATTTTGCAAACTATGTAGATTACCTCTGCAGAAAACAAGGATATCATCCGCAAAGAGAAGGTGTGTAGGCGCCACACCCTTCTTACTAACCATGCTATGCATACTTCGATTAGCAAATAATTTAGAGAGATTGAGACTTAAAATATCTTCAATAAGCATAAAAATCAAGGGAGAAAGAGGATCACCTTGGCGCAAACCTATAGTGATGCTAAAGAAACCTTCATGACTGCCATTTATCAACACAGAAATCCTTGCAGATCTAAGAATACTATGAATCCAAGAGCACCAGGTTTCAGAAAAACCATATTGACGAAAAACTTCAGCTATAAAGTCCCAACTAACTGTATCAAAAGCTTGAGCAATGTCAAGTTTCAGACCAACATTACCAAAATTCCGTGGCGCACTAATCTCGTTAATCAATTCAGACGCAAGAGCTATATTCTCATGAATGTTTCTTCCTTTCATAAAAGCAACCTGTTCTTCAGAAATCAATCTATTCAAAACCGTACCAAGCCTGGTAGCCAAAATTTTTGTAATGATTTTGAAGAAAAAATTACTCAAACCAATAGGCCGAAAATCTTTAATTGCATCAGACCTAGAATTTTTTGGAATGAGAACTATAAAGCTTGAATTAATGCCATTTGGAATTTTTCTCATCAACCAACAGTTTTTAATGGCACCAAGAAGATCATCAGCAATAATATTCCAACAATGCCTGTAGAAAGAACCCGAGAAACCATCTGGGCCAGGCGCAGAATCCGCTCCCAAGTCAAAAACAGCTCTTTTAATCTCCTCTAGAGATGGGATAGCATCCATAAAAGAACACTCAGAAGTAGAGATTCTATCATGGGAAATGTCAAACAGCTTAGGATCAATATCAACAGCCCCGCCATTAAATTTCTCCTTATAGTGATTGACAATGTAATATTTAATTTCATCCTGCAAAACCAAAGTAGAGTTAGATGAAATCTTAAGTTCAGATATTGTATTTTGCCTCCTCCTCATACGAATCCTATTACGGAAAAACCGAGTGTTTTGATCACCATCTTCCAACCATGTAACTCTCGATTTCAACTTAAGCATTACTGCCAAATCAGTTCTCACTTCATCAACCTCCTTCTGAGCATCCGCCACCTTAGTGAATTGAAATTCATCTTCCGCATCTAAATCAAGAAGATCATTTTCAGATTCAAGTCTAAGTTCAGCTTGCTTCAAACGAAATTAAACGTCTCCAAAAACAGTTCTTTTCCATAGCTTCAAAACTTCTTTCAAACGCTTTAACTTTCCAGCAAAAACAAAAGGAGGCGCACCATAAAAGGGTAAATTCCAATTGTCTTTCACCAATTGCATAAATCTTGGATGATCCAACCACATCTTCTGAATTCTAAATGGAGCTCTAGCCGGCCTTGGACTATCAAAAGCATACCCAAAAAGAGGGGAATGATCTGAGCAGATTCTAGGCAAAGATTTGCACCTCCAATTCTCATATTTGTAGTTCCAAGCATCATTCACAACCGCCCTATCATTCCTTGAAACAATACGACGATCCCCACTCTGACAATTAGACCAAGTATATTTTTTACCAATCGAGTCCGCTTCCACCAGGCCATTATCAGAAATCCAACTTCGAAATTCATTCATATAAATACTTAAAATTGATCTACCGCCCTTCTTTTCATCCAAGCGAAGAATACAATTAAAATCCCCCAGCACCAGCCAAGGCACAGACACGAAACCCAACCCCAATTGTTGCCAGAGATTCCTCCTTGCAGCTGGATCACAAGAAGCATGCACAGCCGTAATCCAGTCACCATCAAAATTTAAAGTAATAGCTTGCTTAGAAGAAGATAAGATACCTGGCCTCGCCAAATAATTTCTCCACAAGACCCATATATTACCTTTTTCACCAACAACCTCATTTGTGATAACATCGTCACTAAAATCATCCAATCTTAACGACCTGACAAAACGTGTAGTGCAAAAAACTTTCGGTTCCGCAATACAAATAACGTCAGGTTTGTGCAAGTGATAAAGCTCCTTCAACTTGGCCCTTTCACCATCTTTGGCCAAGCCTTGAGCATTCCAGTAAAAGACCCGCATTAATTAACTTTATCACATGGAGGGCTTGCCGAACCCTGTTTCGATTTGCTCTTAAGTCTAGTTTCAACATGGCTAGTTCCCTCCGCTGTTTTAGCAGTAGTAGTCTCCTTCTTAGCTTTTGGTTGATTTTGTTTTGTAGTACCAGCCTTCTTAGCCAAAGCATCTTGCTTCAATTTTTCAGCTGCTTCTTTTTTCTCACGCTCCTCCTGATCCAAAATAGCACTCCATTCCATATTTGAAACTTCAGTATCAACAGGATTAGAACTTGATTGTGAAATATCATGAGGAATTGGCTCCTCAACATCATTATTAGTACCCTCAGTGCCAGTTTCAAAACTGTTTGATAACACTACATTATCCATAGACTTTGCAGGTGATGATCTTCTAGATGTTTTAGTTGCCAAACTAAACCCAGCCTCATCAACAGGTTCCAAAACAAAATTCGTATGAGGAGAACCTGTAGCTATGTTTTCTACACGTTTTTCAATATTATCTTGAACCAAAAAGGTTTCATCTTGCTTCCTCTTCTCAAGTGCCCTTTTTCTAAGATTATCAACCCTAGTTTGCGCCATTTCTTGTTCAATCCTGGATACCTCAGCATCTCTCTCCAAATCCAATTTTTTCATCTTTAGCTCCTCCAATGTTTTAATAGCATCTAATTCTTCGTTATCCACCAAATCAACATCCACGGAAGTAGGAGTGGTTTGATTAGAACCTGAAGTACCATCATTGTGCATAACGATGTCACCATCATTGTGCAAAAGAGAAGCACCATCATTGCGCACCGAGGAAGCGTCACCATTGCACATCGAAGTAGCGCCATCATCGCAATCATTGCGCTTCTCAGAAATCTCACTACTCTGAGATATAGGAACACTAGCTGACGGATTGATATGATGAACAGGACCACCCATATCACTCGGCGATGGACTGTTAATGTATTTATGAGTTCCAGCAAACATCTCAGTGATTGGAACCTTCTTTTTTGGATCAATTATTAAAGGCGTAGTTTTTGGAGGAACCTCACCAGTATCACCAGCCGGTTTAGGGATATTTTCTTTGGAAATTCGTTCCTTCTTCCAAAATTTTTGAAGATTATCAATCTGATCCTCAAGTTGTTTCTTAATCACCAGGTCTTTTTCAGCATCAGCTTGTTCTTGGAGATCCTTGCGTTTTTTAACTCGGCATTCAACATTAATATGACCAATGGATGTGAAATGATCACAAAAGCTAGGACAATTTAGGATATCATATTTTTGTTCAAAAACATCATCACTATCTTCACCATTAATAATAATCTTACCAAGAGGCTTTGAAAAATCAATATTAATCAAAACCGCAGCAAAATAACCATATTCATAACTTAGGGTTCGCGGATCAACCGCAACTGGCTTGCCCAGTCCTCTAGCCATCCTAAATAATGATTCTTCATCCCAATATTCCCATGGAAGAGCTTTAAATCGAACCCAAACAGCAGCCCTAGTTACCTTGTCTGATTTAGGGTCAAACATTGGCGTCCATGGCTGAAGTTTAAGTTGTTGATCATTAATTTTCCACGGACCATCATAGTTAACTCTTTTACGATCATCTTCATTGTCCAACTTGATAACAAAATATCCCTTAACCCATGGAATAAATTGAACGGAGCCACCCAGCTTCCATTGGTTCAATAACTCTCTTTTAACAGCTTCAAACTTTAGGGTTCTAAAATCTAAACGACCAACTAAGCTAAACTTCCAAACAGCCTTGATTCTAGCGTGAGTTTCACGTGGAATCGTAATAAAAACTTCACCAGTGGATGTTCTAACCGGTGGATGTGATAAAGAATCCGCATCAATCTTTGATATAACATGATTCCGCTTCTTAACAATGGAAGCATATGATCTGTTTCCATCACCCGCATCCTTATTGCCATCTTCAACAGGTTTCCTAGTGTCACTAGAACTAGGGTTAGGATTAGCAACTACCTTCGGCCTATAGAATTGTGATCGATCAGCGTTGTTGAGGAAACGACCTTAAGAATGATATTGAATCTAAGGTTGATCGCCTAAATTAGGCGGAAAATATTGATTTTGCGCCATGAAACGCAAAATCAAGAAGAAAACATTAAACGCAAACAGAAAAGAAAGGGAGAAAAAAACGGAGCTCTTTACCGTCCAAACCCTAGGTTTAGTGGTCGAGAAAATTTGCGGCAATTAATGGCTGCTGTTGAAGCAGCGCGAGGGGCTGTTTTTGGGCGATTGTCCGGAGCCGCACGGGCAAGGCATAGCTTGGACGATTATTCCTTGCGGAAGGGGAGCGGCCGATGATCATTACCACGCCCCATAGGTCACTTAATACTCATTCTAAGCCGTCCGACCAAGGTCGGCGAAGACGGACGGACGAGATGGGTTTGAGACAGCGATCAGTTGTCGCTGATTTAGGGTTTGGTGGCCGCACGGCCACCCTGTTTTAACTGATCGAATCCAAGCGATGTGCCCTGAATCGAGTAGGTCGATTGGCCATATGTGAAGAAGAGCTTCCAGTGAGCGTGTTGACATCTCCTGGGTCATCTAAAATCAGATCTAAGCCACTCGATTTGGCTGGCAAAAACGAGTGGTCACGATCGATTTGCGACAGTAGCATACTGCCACAAATAAGAATTAGGGTTTCAGGAAAGCCGCGTCCACCCTAGTTTGATCAAGCGATTTGCTGCCTCATTGACTTCTCACAGGTAAGTCAATCGAACCGGTACAATGTTGGGCCGGCGGTGATCTTATGTGCACCTCCTTGATCGTCCGAAACGCTATCTAAGCCGTCCAATTAGGCTGGCCAAGTTGAACGGACACAATCACTTTGCGACAGTTTCTTACCGCCGCACCCTAATTAGGGTTTTGGAAACAAGCGCGTTTGCCTTAATTTAGGCAAACGATTTGCTACTCTATGAACTTTCCGTGGGCAGGTCGATTGAGCAGGGGGAAAGTCGGGCCGCCAATGTGCATGTAGGCGCCTCTTTAATCATTCCAGGGAAGATCTTAGCCTTCCAACTAGGCTGTCTAAGTTGGACGGTCATGATGCATTAAAGACCTTTTTTAACGGTCTTAGCTCGTTTGAGCTTGTTTCTTAACAGCGCGAACACCCATAAGGGTTGACGTTCGTAGTGCTTAGGAATTCACCTAGTGGGACTCGATCGAATAGGGTACTAGTGGGCCCTCTGGTGGTCACCATGGTGATTGCCTAGCTCTGTTAGGAGTAGGCTACACTTGTTGGATCATGCGGCCAAATTGTGTGGCCGTGATCGTTTTTTGAGACTGATATAGACTGTCTGGATTTTCCTTTGAGGAATTTAAACGATTTCGATCGAGCTAGCTTCTAAAAACGCGTCGATACGAAGATCTCTTTGTCAGAGAACGATGCAGCCTGTGTGAGTACTTTCATGCAGACTTCAATACTGACACTTCGGGAGATTCGTGTTACTCTGCTGAGAGTGAACATTAATCGTCATGTCATGCCAACATTGAGGGTTCTCTTGCGGAACATAGCGTAGGAAAATACAAGGCACGCAATGCATTAAATGGATAATGTTACTAGGAAAATTCATAGGATATTCAGGATTGTTGCACCATTCTGAATGAATTCCATACATATTGAATTGCACAATGAGTGAAGAGGTTTTTTGCACTCATCACTTCTTAAATGGCTTTATCCCCTTGCAGGGCGTCAGCGCATTAAATACATGGTTTTACAATTTTAGCCCTATTCGAAAAACCACCATAAACATTAAGTCCCCTGCTTAGCACGTAACAGTACATTTTTGCGGAGTAAGCAATGGATGGTGACGGTTAAATATAAAACTTATGAGGCAAGGTAGACAGATGTTACCAGGATAGAGGTCGGCTAGGTCTTTGAGCAAGATACGCTTAACGAAGTGTTAGAGCATTGCTCGGTCGAACTCGCATGCGTTGCTATCTCAAGCATGTTTGTCAATGTTAGTGATCAAAACTATAAGTATTGATTTCTAGTCTACTATATCTAAGGTCTCGAACTAGGATAGAAAGTGTAGTTGACCTCAGGAACTCCATAGCAATCATCATACAATACGAAGGACTACTCAAGGAATCGGTGGATCTTCATCGACTAAAAGGTATGTGGAGACTTGAACTTATCTATCACTCAAAAGTCTATTTATCTCATATCTTGAGACAAAAGTCGTTTTGCTATATAGACTTAGATTATACACATTTGTTATTTCGAGCCGAGTTTATCTCACCTATCTATTTCTCGAAATATGTGATGGTAAGTTTTCGCTTTAGCCAAGTTCATCTTTACCTAGTGACGAAAGTCATGACAAGTTTCAATCACTTTGAAAATTGCTTACTTTGACGAAAAATAGTTTGTGAATAACAACTATAGAATATCAACGTCCTCTAAGAATGTTTCAATAATTGAAATGAGAGTTTAGATTATATAACCATTGGAGGATATAAGCATTTTTGTGGAAACACATATATGTATAAGTCCTTATTCCTTGAACCGAAGTTTGCGAACTTTGTTGATCAAGAAAACCGGTATGGTGGCGTTAGCCAAGTCCGCGAACCTGCAGAAGTTCTCGTCCCGAGAAATTCTGCTGGAGTTTGTGAACTCCGTCCGGGAACTTAAGTCCGCGAACCCAGTCCGCGAACTTGAGTAGGTTATATCTAAAAACGATGTTTGTGAACTTATTCTTATATAAACTAAGGAATGCAAATTGCAAACCGTGGCTATATAGTTCATGAACCAATTCGAGTGAATCAAATCGTTTTTGCTTCAATTGTGTCTTGTGTAGTTACATAAGATTTCCTTGCAATTGAACAACTCTCTAACTAGTTCATTTGAGTCACTTGAACTAGTTATGGTGAAGAAGAATATGGTTGATATGAAAGTGATCATATGGCTAACCATTTGGTTGACTATTGTTGAACCAACAAATGTACAAGTTTGGGTACGATTACACAAACCTAGAAACGTGCATTTCATTTGTGTGTAACAAGATAGTTTTCGATCTAACGGTTGATAGATATTAGCTTGAATCTAATCAGGTTTTCATCTAACGGTGAATATTGAATGCTTTGTTACCAATCTAACATTGATTGCAAACCCTGATTTGAAAGACTATATAAGGGAAAACTCTATCAACTGGGAAACCTAATCCCCACACCTTTGTGTGATACTAGTTGTGCTAAGCTAGAGTCTATTCTCCTTTAACCTTTGGTTTATTCTTCTAAACCAGGTTAACGACTTAAAGACTTCATTGGGATTGTGAAGCCAGACCGATACTACTTTCTCGTAGTTGTGTGATCTGATCTTGTTGTTTCTATCGTATGAGTACAATTGAAATAATTGGCTCGAGATTGATATCTTCGATAGGCAAGATATAAAAGAAATCACAAACACTTCGTCTCATCGTTTGTGATTCCGCAATATCTTTTTTCGCTGCGTCGATTAAGATTATTGTGAGGTGATTGATAATACTAGGCTGTTCTTCGGGAATATAAGTCCGGTTTACCAATTGGTTCATGTTCACCTTGATTTATCAAAAGACGGAACAAAACTCGTAGGTATATTCGTGGGAGACGGATTTATCTATTACCGTAGCCTTTTCTGTGTGATACAGATTTGTTTATTAAAGTCTTCGACTTTGGGTCGTAGCAACTCTTAGTTGTGGGTGAGATCATCTAAGGGAATCAAGTGCGTAGCATCCTGCTGGGATCAGAGACGTAGGAGCATAACTGTACCTTGGATCAGTGTGAGATTGATTGGGGTTCAACTACATTCCAGAAAGAAGTTAATTTGGAGTAGGCTAGTGTATGTAGCGGCTTAATACAGTGTGCGTTCAATCTGGACTAGGTCCCGGGGTTTTTTCTGCATTTGCGGTTTCCTCGTTAACAAAATTCTGGTGTTGTGTTATTTCTTTTCCGCGTTATATTTGGTTATATAATTGAAATATCACAGGTTGTGCGTTGTTCAATCAATTAGAATATCCGACCTTTTGGTTGTCGATTTAAATTGATTGACACTTGGATATTGGTCATTGGTACCATCCAAGTTATCTCTCTAGTATTTGATAAAGACTCGCAGATTTCTATTTGCTCGAGTATATATCAAATCGAGAGATTGAGATATAAACTCTTTGATATACTTTTTATCTAGATTGAGTCTGACTGTCTAGTTGATTCTCTAGAAAGTATATTGGAGTTTGTCCATACAGATTTTTAAGTGAAATATTGGGTGTGGTTGTTTTACCCCCGCTTTTTCAATTGGTATCAGAGCAGGCAAACACGTTCAAGACCTTAAAAGTCTGTGTTTGTAGCGATTTGACTCTATGGACAAGAGTACTATCTCTGATAATGCAACATCAGTTCAGAGACTCTCATGTGAGCTTCAAAGTCCTGAAACTTCTGAGAAAAACTCTATCTCCTGTGAAAAACGGGGGTCTAACAACACCACCCAATATTTCGCTTAGCAATTTGTATGGAATAACTCCGAAATACTTTGCTAGAGAATCAACTAGACAATCATACTTAATCTAGATAAAAGTATCTCAATGATTTAATATCTCTCTCTTGATTTGATTTTTTACTCAAGCTAAAATCAATAGCGAGTCTTTATCAAATACAAGGAATAACTTGGACGGTACCAAAGACCAATGTCCAAGGATCAACCAATATAAATCAACAACCAAAGGTTGGATTTACAATTGATGATCACGAACGCACAACCTGTATTATTTCAATTATATAAAATATAATGCAAAAAGAAATAACACAGACACCAGAAATTTTTTTAACGAGGAAACCGCAAATGCAGAAAAACCCTGGGACCTAGTCCAGATTGAATACAAACTGTATTAAGCCTCTACAGACATTAGCCTACTCCAAGCTAACTTCGGACTGGACTATAGTTGAACCCCAATCAGTCTCCCACCGATCCAAGGTACAGTTGTACTCCCTACGCCTCTGGTCCCATCAGGATATTACACACTTGATTAACTTAGCTGGTCTCACCCATAACCAAGAGTTGCTGCAACCTAAAATCGCAGACTTGATAATAAACAAATCTGTCTCACCCAGAAAAGTCTATCAAAGGATAAATCTGTCTCCCACAGAAGAACTTTAGGTTTTTGTTCCGTCTTATGATATGAAATCAAGGTGAACATGAACCAATTGATAATCCGGTCTTGTATTCTCGGAGAACATCCTAGATTAATCAATCACCTCTCTACAATCCTTCCTGACTACACAGGCGGTTTTTCGAGGAATCATAAACAGTGAGACGAAGATGTCTGTGACTTCTTTATCTTTCCTATCTGAGAACTCTCACGATCTCAAGCCAGTCAAATATTTTACTCGTACGATAGAAGATGCAAGATCAGATCACACAACTACGATAAAAGTGGTATCGGTCTGGCTTCACAATCCCAATGAAGTCTTTAAGTCGTTAACCTGGTTTTAGAGAAGAAAACCAAAGGTTAAAGGAGAATCGACTCTAGCGAGCGCACTAATATCACACAGACATGTGGGGATTATTTTTGCACAATGCTAGATGTCTCCTTTATATAGTCTTAAAATCAGGGTTTTGCCTTAGTTACAAAGCAATCCATATTCACCGTTAGATGAAAACCTGATTTAGATTCAAGCTAATATTTCTCAACCGTTAGATCGAAAACTTAGCTTCTCACGCACACTTGGGTAGACGTTTACTGGGTTTGTGAAAACCATGCCCAAACGTGTACGTGTATGTTGGTTCAACATAGTAACCCAAAAGGTTAACCATATGAGCATTTCATATTAACCTTGTTCTTCTTCACCATAACTAGTTCAATTGACTCAAATGAACTAGTTAAAGAGTTGTTCAATTGCTATGAGATATTATGTAACTACACAAGATACAACTGAAATAAAGATGATTCGATTCGATTGAATCGGCTCATGAACTTTATAGCCACGGTTTGCATAAAGCATTCCTTAGTAATTTAAGTTTCATGTTCAAAGCACATCTTTAGATCATAACATCTTAAGATCACAAACAAGTTCGCGGACTTAAGACAACCGGTGGAGTTTTCCAAACTCAGCAGAAAATCTCGGCAAAGAGACTTTCGCCAGTTCGCGGACTTACACGCAAACGAGTTTTTGGAAAATCCCAGCAGAAATTATCGGTACAAGAACTTCCGTCAGTTCGCGGACTGGGTTCGCGAACTTGGCAAAGCCAATTCCTCCGGATTCTCTCAGTCAACAAAGTTCGAAAACTTCGGATTAAGGAACACATGGTTATGTAATCTAAACTCTCATTCCAATCATTGAGACATTCTCAGAGGACGTTATACAGCCGTTATTCACAGACCGTTTCGTGTCAGAGCAATTCTCAAAGTAATTGAAACTTTTCATGACTTTCGTCACTAGGTGAAGATAAACTTGATCAAAGCGAAACGCTTTACCAACACATGATTTCGAGATATAGATAGGCGAGATATAATCGGCTCGAAATATCAAATTTGTATGATCCAGTCTATATAGCATACGACTTTTGTCTCATAAGAAGTAGGAGATAGAAGAGATAGACTTTTGAGTGATAGATAAGTTCAAGTCTCCACATACCTTTTTTGTTGATGAAGTTCCACGGTTCCTTGAGTAGATCTTCGTCGTTATATGATGAATCGCCATGAAGTCCTTGAGCTCAACTACACTTTTCTATCCTAGTCCGAGACTTAGCTATGCAGACTAGAAATCAAGACTCATAGTTTTGATCACTAACATTGACAAACATGCTTGATATAGCAACGCATGCGAGGTCGACCGAGCTATGCTCTAACAATCTCCCCTTTGTCAATTTTAGTGACAAAACTATTAATACATAAGGAATACAAAAAAGATAAACTTTAGTGGCTCCTATTCCATAGTCTAATCTTCAACGTTCCCTGAAATCTTCGCCCTTCCAAGTACTCCAATGATCCCAAAGGTTGTAAGTTTAGAATCACCGTTGTTGAAGATCCGTAGCTATAACAATGAGAGAAATCGATATTCTCGATCATCATTATACAGTGACATAGTATTATTATGTAACATCAAAGTCCAATTGCATCACGACTTTAACAATAATATTACGGTGATATGTATCACTCCCCCTTAGTCAATACTCCATCTCACATGGAAACCACTCTCCCCTTACACAATGATCCGAAAACCATATGTATATGTAGTATAACTACACATTACTTCTCCCCCTTTTTGTTAATAAAATTGGCAAAGGTAGCAGAACGGGATCCTAATGAAATTTCCGAGAAGAGACGTTTCATAGACTAAAAGAAAAAATACAGACCAA
This sequence comes from Papaver somniferum, assembly GCF_003573695.1. Taxonomy (NCBI): domain Eukaryota; kingdom Viridiplantae; phylum Streptophyta; class Magnoliopsida; order Ranunculales; family Papaveraceae; genus Papaver; species Papaver somniferum. The sequence goes on from NW_020649304.1 coordinate 653,740, forward strand.
CTTAATTTAGATGCAATCATAAAGCCGAAGATAAATGCATTCTTCAAGGAGTTTTAAGATACAAGATAACCCCTATAAAATTCCACAGCCGCACACCCCGCAAGATATTACCATTAAGCACAAGTTCAAAAGAACTCTCCCCAATTTGATGTCATTCCCGAAAGAACAACAAGAGCGACTTTAATTTCGAAAGAAAAGAAGGATTTTTAATTGGACACCAAAAACCATAGGAATGATTTTCTATATCCAAAACTCAATCAAATTAATCACAAGTAAACCCATGATTAATTTAATTGGAATACGCAACTAAATCAAACCACAAAAGTGATCAATTTAATTGATTGTGCTCAACATAAGTAAACTTACGGAGCTACCAAATGTGTATGATCCAGTCTAATAGAATACGACTTTTGTCTCATAAGAAGTAGGAGATAGAAGAGATATACTTTTGAGTGATAAATAAGTTCAAGTCTCCACATACCTTTTTGTTGATGAAGTTCCACGGTTCCTTGAGTAGATCTTCGTCGTTGTATGATGAATCGCCATGAAGTCCTTGAGCTCGACTACACTTTTCTATCCTAGTCCGAGACTTAGCTATGTAGGCTAGAAATCAAGACTTATAGTTTTGGTCACTAACATTGACAAACATGCTTGAGATATCAACGCTTGCGAGGTCGACCGAGCTATGCTCTAACATCCTGTTCCTTGACTAAACCTGCATTCGACAGGGAAAAATATCTTGATGAGAAGGTGGATGAACTTTCAGATGACAGTGATTCAGAAGAAAGATAAAGTATCGATGAGGAAGTCTCTCAATATATCAAGCTGTTTGACCATGCTTTGAAAGAAAAGAAGTCAACAACTTGCTTGAGTAAGTACATGACTCCTCTTTGTCAAGAAAACATAAAATTGAGAAAACTCTTTAAAATATATGATGGTGGATATAATCTCCTAAAATCTATCGTTAAAGATTGTGAAGAAGATGTTGAAAAAGCGGGGGTCTAACAACACCACCCAATATTTCGTTTGGCAATCTGAATAGACAAACTCCAATATAATTTCAAAAGAATCAACTAGACAGTTAGACTCAATCTATAAAAAGTATATCAAAGAGTTTTATATCTCTATCTCTTGATTCAATCCGCAATTAGCAAATAGGGATTTGCTAGCCTGATTGAATATAAGAGGTTTAACTTGAACGGTACCAAAGACCAATGTTCAAGTGTCAATCAATTCACTCAACAACCCTAAGGCCGGATACAAAAACTGACTGATCTTAACGTACAACATGTGATATTTCTAATATATAAATAAAATATAATGCGGAAAAGAAATAACACAGACACCAGAATTTTGTTAACGAGGAAACCGCAAATGAAAAAAAATCCCGGGACCTAGTCCATAATAAACACACACTGATAATAAGCTGTTACACCAAATTCCTACTACCTATTCGGACTAGATGTAATACCTTCTTCAGCACTTGTAGAACTCCTAGCAGAATACCGATTCTCTTTAGGAACTCTTCACACAAATATTCTAGCAAAACCCAAAGTTCTCTTTAGAAGATACACCACAACGATCGATTGTTTGTGCAAAACACCAGTTTGATTTCCCTTTAGATGTGAATCAAGGTTTTGGAAATCTTGTGTTTATTTTGATAAAAACAATTAGTAGGTAAAAGTAATATCAAAACAAACTTGTAGATTAGGGTTCTAATTTACAATAAGTATGTGTACACACAAGGAGTCCGTGAACCTGATTTCCGTAAGTAAACTTGGGTGATTCCAAAGATCAATTTCCAAGTTAAGAAAACCCTAATAAATCTACCACAAGAACAACTAGAATAAATCTAGAGATATCTTGTTTGAAACTTCTCAAGGATTTTTACGAGATGCCTCAAAAGAAGTTTTTCTTTCTAGTCTCCGATTTCGACTAACAAGTGTTGGTATACGATCGGAAATTGAAATCTATCATAACCTAGGGTTTATGATCAACAACTCTTGAATGGTTTTATATCAGAAGAGAAAACCTTAGAATAGACAAGAGGTGAAAAACCTAGAATACAAGTTGTATGATCAATCACGAAGATAAAATCCAACTTGGCTTTGTGATCCCTAATACAAAGACTTTTATCTCACTCTCGTTCACGAAGAACGGAAGACGTGGAAAACAACCTGCAGAGTTTACGCCAATTTTCCAAAGGGATAAAAAACATGTAAACTCGCGAAATCATTATTTATTATGAACAATAGCTTGGAAACTAAGCAAAGATATTTCCTTTTACAAGACTCTCCTAAATATGGGAGTCTTTCCTAAGTTAAAACTCTTGCCAAAATAATTAAATAAATAACTTATTTAGCAAAAATTATATTTATGTGAATAAATCACATTTTAACTTAGGCATGAATCATAAACACTTTAATATGGTAATGAAAAGTGTTTGGACCAATAGCTAACTTGCCTAGATAAGGAAACATCACCAACTTGACCAAAAATCCCTTTTAGTCACGTATTGGGCCCAAGTTCGCGGACCACTCCAAAGCCCATGGAATGTTTCCTACTAATGAACTTAAATCACTCATAACTTTGTCGTTATAACTCGGAATTGAGTGATTCTTGGCTCATTGGATTCACAAGATCATTCACTATAAAATGAGATCCTTTATAGGGATAAAGGTTATTATCACCAAGGTCATGAATCAAATAACCTCAAGTATATATACATAAATGTACATATACCGTCAAAGGAATTGTTCCATAGAGTGAGCATTTATCTTGATAGATTAGAAAGGTAGAATTGAACAAGAATCCAATTGAAATCAATCACATACCTTTGTTTATGAAGTACTTGTTGATGTCTTCTTGTAGACTTCAATCTTCAATCTTCATCCTTTAAGGATAGCTTCGATTCAACTTCTTAGACCTAAACTAGTCTGAAACTATCTTTAGTATGCTAAATGAAGAATGCGTTTTGGCAACTAAAATTGACAACTAACTTGACATACCAACGCTAGTGGGTTCAACCTAGCAGTGCTCTAACAATCTCCCCCTTTGTCAATTTTAGTGACAAAACCATTTTACATATGGCTTGTACTTGTTAAAAGTAAAAACGACAATCTTGATTTCATTGGTTCTTCAACTCTTCATGTGTTCATCCTGTACTTGTTGAAGATCCATCATAGTATTATTTCACAGCATCAAAGTTTCATTGTATCACAACTTTGACAATAATACTAAGGTGATATGTATCACTCCCCCTTAGTCAATACTCCATCTCGATCATGGAAACCACTCCCCCTTACACAATGATCCGAAAACCATATGTATTTGTAGTGTGCACTACAATATTTCTCCCCCTTTTTGTCAATAAAATTGGCAAAGGTACAAGAACGGGATCATAATGAAATTTCCACAAGAAACATTTCATAGACTAAAAGAAAAATACATACCAACTTAATTTAGATGCAATCATAAAGCCGAAGCTAAATGCATTCATCAAGGAGTTTTAAGATACAAGATAACCCCTATAAGATTCCACAGCCGCACATCCCGCAAGATATTACCATTAAGCACAAGTTCAAAAGAACTCTCCCCCATTTGATGTCATTCCCGAAAGAACAACAAGAGCGACCTTACTCCAGATATAAGGATTTATAAATTGGATTTTAGAAAACCCACAAGGTGATATGATTTAAGAACCAATCATTGAAAGTCTCTCATGAGATCATGTTACTAAAAAAGTTTAGAACTATCTCATGGTAACAATACACAATATGTGATCATGAAGATCAAGTATTGTGATCATCTTTTCTAAGATACAAACTTGTATAAACAAGACTTGATATGCTTAGAAGGAAGAATAAATTTTTCCACAAGGATTTACACCAAGAATGGTTACCATAAGAGTATGAAAAAAATTTCTTTCACAATAAAAACCAACATCCATGGCTTTGATAATTGCTTCTAACCTGTTAAATTTAGGAATTTTAATCACAAATCAAGTTAGGTAATTAAGACTCATACATGTGGTATCTAGCCATATGATCACTTCCATATAAACCATATTCTTCTTCACCATAACTAGTTAAATTGACTCAAATGAACTAGTTAGAGAGTTGTTCAATTGCTATGAGATCTTATGTAACTACACAAGACACAATTGAAACAAAGATGATTCGATTCGATGAATCGGCTCATGAACTTTATAGCCACGGTTTGCATAAAGCATTCCTTAGTAATTTAAGTTTCATGTTCAGAGCACATCTTTAGATCATAACCACTTAAGCTCACAAACAAGTTCGCAGACTTAAGATAACCGGGAGAGTTTTCCAAACTCAGCAGAAAATGTCGGCAAGGAGACTTCCGCCAGTTCGCGGACTAGGTTCGCGGACTGAGTTCGCGGACTAAACTCGCAAACAAGTTTTTGGAAAACCCAGCAGAAATTCTCGGTAAGAGAACTTCCGACAGTTCGCGGACTGGGTTCGCGGACTTGGCAAAGCCAATTTCTCCGGTTTCTCTTGATCAACAAAGTTATGTAATCTAAACCCTTATTCCAATCATTGAGACATTCTCAGAGGACGTTATATAGCCGTTATTCACAGACCGTTTCACGTCAGAGCAATTCTCAAAGTAATTGAAACTTTTCATGACTTTCGTCACTAGGTGAAGATAAACTTGATTGAAGCGAAAGCTCAACAACACATGTTTCGAGGAATATATAAACGAGTTAAACTCAGCTCGAAACAATAAATTGTTCCACATATTCAGAAATTTCCCAACTTAATATGTGCGCCCCAATTCTTTTGCAATCCTCACCGCATTTATTAGGGCTTCTTGGCGAGGATGCACTTTCAACACAATCAGGTTGTGCTGAGGTGAGCAAAATCTTGCTCACTACAGATATTCGAAACAAAATCATGCATGGACTCTAGGAATTTAAAAACTTCCTTGAAACTTTCAATAAATTTTCCATACATTTTTAAGATGTTATCCCTTGTCAAACTCTTGTCTGGGAGATCCTTCTTAATAGAACTCGTTGCTTTATTGGTCTTCTTTGGTACCCATTTCTGAGTAGCTTTTGGAGCAGCGTATTTCTTTTTCTCCCCAATATAATTGTGAAACTTCTTTGAGGGAATACTGAAAGAACTGATATTATGAGACTCAGTTTTTCTCCAATTTGGAACATCAGATCTTGTCATCCTAACAGAATCATATCTTGTTTTATCTCGTTTAAGAAATCTGCAATTCCTTTGCAAGTGACCTGGTTTTCCACAATAAAAACAATGTTTAGTATTACCTGAATGTGTATGTGCTTGCTTTGGAGCTTGGAAGGATTTCTTCTTTCGCCATCCGTAGTTGGTAGAGATACTTTACTTTTGTCAACCGTGGAAGGTTTTGGTTGAGAAGAATATTTAGCTTTGACAAATTTTACCTCTTTGCAAATACTAGGAGCGTCTATTCCTTCATAGCCCAATCCTCGTGTATCACGATGAATTCTACATGCTCCCCATATCGAGGTTAATTTATCTGAGCTGCTATTTCTAGACAAACTCTCTTTTAAGCTCAAGTTTTCTTCTTCCAAACTTTTGACCTTCTCAAGTGCAATAACTAGATCATTCTTGGATGATTCACATTGAACTTTGAGATCTTATCGTTCCGAATCAAATAACAAGTTCATCTCAATATTCTCCAAGTTATCTAGCTTTGCTTGAAGAGTAACTTCCCGATCTCGACCTTCGGAAATTTCTTCTTTAAGCTTTCGTATTTCGTTGAGATAATCTCTTGCACCAATAGAATCAAGTTGGTCTTGCAAGTCTTTATTCCGACTACAAAGTCTGTCATATTTAACTTTCTCACTGAAAATGGTGCTTTCAGCCTCCGAGAGTTTCCAATGACTTTCTTTAAGAAGATTATTAGCTACTGGATCATCATGGAACACTTCTTCGTCAGAATCAGAATCAGTATCAGAAATAATTTTTCCAGAAGCTAATGTAACCTCGCCTATGAGATCTTGAGGATTATAATATTCAGGTCCATCATCAAGAGTAGGCAAGTCTGCTGCATATGTCGATTATCTACGACTCCATCTAGGACATACTGCAGAAAAGTGCCCGAAACCACGACAGTTATAGCATTGTGCATCATCCTTAGGAGATGTTACACTTTTAGAAAAACTCTTTTTCCTGTCTCTCAAGAATTTTCTAAATTGTCGTGGAGTAACATCCTTAGTATCTGTAGAACCAGATTTATCATTAGAGGATTCAAAATTGTTTACAACTTTAAGAGAAATCACCTCTTTTCTTGCGTGTTCATTATCAAAGATTTTTAACTTTCCAGCAAGAGTACTTCTGGAGAGTGTAGAAAGATCGTTTCCTTCTTCAATGGCATGTTTCTTAGACTCGTATCTTGATGGTAGAAACCTGAGAATTTTGCACACAATATCTTTCTCCAGAGTAGTTTTTCCTAATGAAAAAGAGGAGTTAACTATTTGAGAAAGTCTTTGGTTAAACTCATCAAAGGTTTCATCATCAGACATGCGAAGGTTTTCCCAATCAGAAGCTAGATTTTGAAGCCTTGCTTCTTTCTCTGCGGCATTCCCTTCGAATACGGTTTCTAAGATATCCCAAGCATCTTTAGACTTATTGCACGTAGTCACGTGGTGCTGAAGATCTGGGGTAAGGGCATGGATGATAGCATTCAAACCGTCGGAGTTTTGCTTTGCAACAAGTATCTCGGCAGGACTGTATTCACCAATGTTCTTGGGAACGATTACATCTCCAACTTCCACAACGGGAACATCATAGCCATTAACTATATCTACCCATGATTGAAAATCACGTTCTTGAAGAATAGATCGCATAAAAATTTTCCACCATAAGTAATTAGTGCCGTCGAAGGCTGGTGGTACGTTTATAGAGATATCACCTCTGTCCATAGAATCATATTGCTACTAACACAGACTTATGAGGTCTTAGCGTGTTTGCCTACTCTGATACCAATTGACAAAGCGGGGGTCTAACAACACCACCCAATATTTCGTTTGGAAATCTGAATAGACAAACTCCAATATACTTTCAAGAGAATCAACTAGACAGTTAGACTCAATCTATCAAAAGTATATCAAATAGTTTTATATCTCTATCTCTTGATTTAATCCGCAATCAACAAATAGGGATTTGTGAGCCCGATTGAATATAAGAGGTTTAACTTGAACAGTACCAAAGACCAATGTTCAAGTGTCAATCAATTCACTCAACAACCCTAAGGCCGGATACAAGAACTGATTGATCTTAACGTACAACCTGTGATATTTCTACTATATAAATAAAATATAATGCGAAAAAGAAATAACACAAACACCAGAATTTTGTTAACGAGGAAACCGCAAATGGAGAAAAACCCCGGGACCTAGTCCAGAATAAACACACACTGATAATAAGCTGTTACACCAAATTCCTACTACCTATTCGGACCAGATGTAATACCTTTTTCAGCACTTGTAGAACTCCTAGCAGAATATCGATTCTCTTTAGGAACTCTTCACACAAATCTTCTAGCAGAACCCAAAGTTCTCTTTAGAAGATACACCACAACGATCGATACGATTTGATATTTTGTTTGCGCAAAACACCAGTTTGATTTCCCTTTAGATGTGAATCAAGGTTTTGGAAATCTTGTGTTTATTTTGATAAAAACAATTACTAGGTAAAAGTAATATCAAAACAAACTTGTAGATTAGGGTTTTAACTTACAATCAGTATGCGTACACACAAGGAGTCCGTGAACCTGATTTCCGTAAGTAAACTTGGGTGATTCCAAAGATCAATTTTCAAGTTAAGAAAACCCTAATAAATCTACCACAAGAACAACTAGAATAAATCTAGAGATATCTTATTTAAAACTTCTCAAGGATTTTTACGAGATGCCTCAAAAGAAGTTTTTATTTCTAGTCTCCGATTTCGACTAACAAGTGCTGGTATACGATAGGAAACTGAAATCTATCAAAACCTAGGGTTTATGATCAACAACTCTTGAATGGTTTTATATCAGAAAAGAAAACCTTAGAATAGACAAGAGGTGAAAAACCTAGATTACAAGTTGTATGATCAATCACGAAGATTAAATCCAACTTGGCTTTGTGATCCCTAATACAAAGACTTTTATCTCACTCTCGTTCACGAAGAACGGAAGACGTGGAAAACAACCTACAGAGCTTACGCCAATTTTCCAAAGGGATAAAAAACCTGTAAACTCGCGAACTCATTATTTATAATGAACAATAGCTTGGAAGCTAAGAAAAGCTATTTTCCTTTTACAAGACTCTCCTAAATATGAGAGTCTTTCCTAAGTTAAAACTCTTGCCAAAATAATTAAATAAATAACTTATTTAGCAAAAATTATATTTATGTGAATAAATCACATTTTAACTTAGGTAGGAATCACAAACACTTTAATATGGTAATCAAAAGTGTTTGGACCAATAGCTAACTTGCCTAGATAAGGAAACATCACCAACTTGACCAAAAATCCCTTTTAGTCACGTATTGGGCCCAAGTTCGCGGACCACTCCAAAGCCCATGGAATGTTTCCTATAATGAACTTAAATCACTCATAACTTTGTCGTTATAACTCAGAATTGAGTGATTCTTGGATCATTGGATTCACAAGCTCATTCACTATAACATGAGATCCTTTATAGGGATAAAGGTTATAATCACTAAGGTCATGAATCAAATAACCTCAAGTATATATACATAAATGTACATTTACCGTCATAAGAATTGTTCCTTAGAGTGAGCATTTATCTCGATAGATTAGAAAGGTAGAATTGAACAAGAATCCAATTGAAATCAATCACATACCTTTGTTTATGAAGTACTTGTTGATGTCTTCTTGTAGCCTTCAATCTTCAATCTTCATCCTTTAAGGATAACTTCGATTCAACTTCTTAGACTAAACTAGTCCAAAACTATCTTTAGTATGCTAAATCAAGAATGCATTTTGGAAACTAAAATTGACAAATAACTTGACATACCAATGCTAGTGGGTTCAACCTAGCAGTGCTCTAACAGATGTACTCACAAAAAGGTTTGAATGCGATAATCTTCTCTGAAATCTCTTTGTGTTGAAAGAAAGACTTGCAGAAGCTGAAGCAAGGTATGACTCTCAACAAAATGTTTTGATGACAAAGAAATCAGTCTTCTTGCCAAAGAAAAATCCTTGGAGACTGACCTTGCAGCTGCTCTTGATAAAGTGAAATCACTGGAAGAGAGTCTGAGAAGATTTAATTCTAGCTCTACAAAATTGTCTTCTATGATTGGAGCATGTAAAGAACATCGTGATACATGTGGTCTCGTCTATAAAGGAATAGACACTTCAAAAACTAGTAAGATCAATTTTGGTAAAGCTATTGATAATTCTTCATGTGAAAAACCTTTCGCAGCTTGTAATGTGCCTAAAAACAAGGATTTTACCTCTTCCAAATATACTCACACGAGAAAGGTTAAGAATAGTTCCTTCAACTGCTATTACTGCGGAAATAAAGGACATTCTGAGCGAAGATGTCGTTTTCGTCTAAGGAATGAAAAGCTTCACAACATGCTTGCATGGATGTCTAGAGAAGTCATCAATCCTGTATCTCACATTGTTGGAGTAAAAGGCACTTTCGACAATCAAGAAAACTACTATGATAAGTCTTTTCTTAATCGTGCCTTTGAAACAAAAAGTGGTAGAAGGAAGAACGACAGAAGAGTAACTGACTTCTTAAATAACTATGAAAAGAGGAAAAGACATATAGGAGAAAGAAAGAAAGGTCGAGTTTCTTGTCACTCCCTGAAGAAGGCCACAAATCCAAGAGTTCAGTTCCAGATTGCTTACATATCAATAATCAAGTCTCAGAACTTAAGATAAGCATAAACAGACTCAAACAGGGCATCAAAAAAACACGGAAAGTGATTGACTCAGGTACTCCTAGTTCCTATCTCAATAAAACTCCTTCAAATATGTCATTGATTTGTCTCTAAATCCTTCCGAAGGAGAAAAAAAAGAAGTCAATATGATGAGAAAAATGCTCATCTTAATACATCATGACTGCTAACTATAGCATCCCTCTTTAATTTAAGAAGGATTCTCATTGTTCTCAAGAAGTGTGTCTTGAGAAGTGCAGTCAAGGTTGTATGTTTTCCATTCCTTCCTTGTTTTTGATCTTTAAAATCTGTTGAGCTTCGCTCCAGTTTTTTTCTTGTAGATAATCATGATCTTTCTTTCTTGAGAAAATTTCTTGTTTGCGTGTGCTTCCTCCAAATATTTGGTTCTCAACTATTAGTCTTGACATATGAAATTCTTTCTCCTTCCTTTTGGTTACACCTTAAGGCCGTCACCACCAGTGCACGAACTACTGACCCACACGAACGTGTACAAGTCCTCCTAGGTTTTTCCATGGAATTTACTTATACACTTGTGTGTCATCCCTTGTTACATTGTTCTGAAAGGTCAAAGGGTGTGCACAATGAGTGGAGGAAACGGAGATGATGATGTCAAGAAGGGGAAAACTATCGAGTTTCACGAGAATCCTGTTTTCATAACATGCTATCATGCTATTGATCATGAAAACTAACTACCAGTTCAGATGTCATCACAACTGGTAGGAAATCTTCTTCGAGATTTTCAAGTCGTACGTGAATAACTCGGAATCGCAACAAGGAATCTTGAGTTTTTGAAAAATGAACTGAAGAAAGCAACTGATGAGCTCGTCCATGTTCAATCTATGGTTGCTGACCGGATCTAGTGTTTTTCAGATCATGTTCTCTATAGGAGTTTATATTTTGCCTAGTAAATCTTCTATTTTCTTGTTTTTGTTTAGAAGAATAACTAGAGGTTCGAATAGCCATTATTGTGATTACAGATAGCTATGTCCAACGTTTTCATCTTCTTGTTTTTAGATTTATTGGTTTAAATTCTAAATTTGTTTGGAAGATGATTTTTGCAGTATTAATATTTATTGTTTTATATATTGCAATATTGTTATGGGATATGCGTGTTTGCGTCCGTGAACTATGATTGTCCCATACCTTGTCAAAGTAAAGTCTTTCGTATGTCGATATGAATGTATTGATAAAAGAATGAATAGACTTTTGAAAAATACAAAAGTTAAGCCTATTGTGTCAATTATTGATGGAAGATAGGTTAAAATCTTTTGTTTTCAAGGATTATGTTTATTGAATGTCGTTATGCGAATAGTGATGGTAAATAGAATGAATCCTTGTGTATAGTATTGATCTTCCCTGATCCATATTTTATGTATTACTGTGAGGCTCCGTAAAGTGTCTTATGTTGAGCATTAAACGACCAAGTTTATTATTTGTATGGTTAACTATGTTGTTGTTGCGTGAGGTACTTTATGTCGAGCATTTCCAACTAAATTAATCATCTTGTTTGGTTATTTATTTGTTGCTCCGTAAGTTTTCTTATGACGAGCATGACCAATTAAATTGATTACTTTTGTGATTAGTTTGGTTGTGTATGTCTATTAGATTAATTATGGGTTCTCTTGTGATTAATCTAATTGTATTTTTTTGAGTCTCCATAAGTTCACTTATGTTGAGCATTTGTCGATTAAATTAATCATGGGTTCTCTTGTGGTTAATTTAATTGAGTTTTTTTGGATCCAAATTCATACTTTTATGTGATTTGTTATGTCCAAAGAAATCGTTCTTTTCTTTCGAAATTAAGGTCGCTCTTGTTTTTCTTTCGGGAATGACATTTTATGGGGGAGAGTTCTTAATTGAACTTGTGCTTAATTGCCAAATCTTTGTGGGGAGTGCGGCTGTGGAATATTATAGGGGTTATCTTGTATCTTTATAAACTCCTTGATGAATGCATTTAGCTTCGGTTATATGATTGCATCTAAATAAGATGATATGTGTTTCTTTCTTTTGGTCATGAAATGTCTCTTTCAGAAATTTCATTAGGATCCTGTTCTTGTACATTTGCCAATTTTATTGATAAAAAGGGGGAGAATTAATATGTAGTTCACACTACAAATACATATGGTTTTCGGATCATTATGCAAGGGGGAGTGGCTTCCATGTGAGATGGAGTATTGACTAAGGGGGAGTGATACATATCACCATTGTATTGTTGTTGAAGTTGTGATACGATTGAACTTTGACGTTGTGTAATGATACTATGAAACTGTATAACAATGATTGAGAACTCTTGTTTTCTCATTGTTATAGCTACGGATTTTCAACAACGATGATGATGAACTTACAACCTTTGGAATCATTGGAGTACTTGGAAGTGACGAAGATTTAGAGTAATGTTGAAGATTAGACATGTGAATAGGAGCTACAAAAGTTTATTTATTTATTTTTTGTATTCCATATGTATTGATAGTTTTGTCACTAAAATTGACAAAAGGGGATATTAGTAGAGCATTGCTCGGTCGAACTCGCAGGCGTTGCTATCTCAAGCATGTTTGTCAATGTTAGTGATCAAAACTATAAGTCTTGATTTCTAGTCTACTATAGATAAGGTCTCTGACTAGGATAGAAAGTGTGGTTGAGCTCAAGAACTCCATGGCAATCATCATACAAGACGAACGACTACTCAAGGAACCGGTGGATCTTTATTGACTAAAAGGTATGTGGAGACTTGAACTTATCTATCACTCAAAAGTCTATTTATCTCCTATCTTGAGACAAAAGTCGTTTTGCTATATAGACTTAGATTATACACATTTGCTATTTGGAGCTGAGTTTATCTCGCCTATCTATTTCTAGAAATATGTGTTGGTAAGCTTTCGTTTTAGCCAAGTTCATCTTTACCTAGTGACGAAAGTCATGACAAGTTTCAATCACTTTGAAAATTGCTTACTTTGACGAAAAGGAGTTTGTGAATAACAACTATAGAATATCAACGTCCTCTAAGAATGTTTCAATGATTGAAATGAGAGTTTAGATTATATAACCATTGGAGGATATAAGCATTGTTGTCGAAACACATATATGTATAAGTCCTTATTTCTTGAACCGAAGTTTGCGAACTTTGTTGATCAAGAGAACCGGTATGGTGGCGCGAACTCAGTCCGCGGACTGGTGGAAGTTCTCGTCCCGACAAATTCTGCTGGAGTTTGTGAACTCCGTCTGGGAACTTAAGTCCGCGAACTTGAGTAGGTTATATCTAAAAACGATGTTTGTGAACTTATTCTTATATAAATTAATGAATGCAAATTGCAAACCGTGGCTATATAGTTCATGAACCGATTCGAGTGAATCAAATCGTTTTTGCTTCAATTGTGTCTTGTGTAGTTACATAAGATTTCCTTACAATTGAACAACTCTCTAACTAGTTCATTTGAGTCACTTGAACTAGTTATGGTGAAGAAGAATATGGTTGATATGAAAGTGATCATATGGCTAACCATTTGGTTGACTATTGTTGAACCAACAAATGTACAAGTTTGGATACGGTTACACAAACCTAGAAACGTGCATTTCATTTGTGTGTAATGTTGATACATGAAAAAATACCCCCTTAACGGGTTGGTGGTGCCCCTAAGAATAGAAGTGAGCTTGGGTTGCGGTATGGGGGCTTTGGGACTAAACCCAAGTCCAAGTAGGAAATACCCATGAAGATGGGAGGACAAAGGAGGAATTAATGAAGAAGAGAAAGGTTTTGTTAAAGAATGACATTAAGGGTAATTAAGATGTGTTAGGACATGTGTCATGATGTAGTAAAAAGAGGGGCTTTTAGGAAAGCCTATAAAAGAAAGGACAAGGTACAATGGAAAGGCAACTCTCTCTCTCTTACCACATTTGGTAGTGTGAGGTCATTTGGTGTGGCTAGGACGGGTAGGACCAGAATCAAACTCACTCTTCAACATTTGGCGACCACACCCGGAGGCTCGTGCCTAGCTCACCATGACACACCCATAAGGCGCCAGCTCAGACACGATAGAGAATCAAAAAATCCCTCCGCTCAACCCTGAAGGCGAGAGAGTAGGAATAGTAACGGACCCGATCACACAAGTAAGAAAAGCAGGATCTACTCGTGAAGAAGACAAACAACAGGAAACTGAGGAGGCGGAACCTACCTAGCCCTCTCTTAAAGAAATGCAAGAGGAGCTAGAAGACCACATACGCAGGGAGCAGGAATTGAGAAAGCTTATGAAGGCAGCCAACGTGGCGAAAAGCTCCAAAGAAACAACGGAGAATGCGGAGGAAAAAGAGGAGGAACCTGTAGCTATGACACAGGATACTTAGAGATGAACTACAGAGTCGTAAAACAAGAGAACTACAACTTCATGGCGAGTCCTTATACTCCCGAAATCACAGAGTACCAGTATCCAGAGGATTGCACATCACCAAAGTTCAAAGTCTACAACGTCCAGGGTAACGCGAGGGAACACCTCAGTCGATTCCTATCCGCTATGAATGATCGGTCAACCGATGGGAAACTGTGTCTCAGAGAATTTCCAAAGTCGTTAACCGACACAGCATTCTCGTGGTACGATAACCTAAAGCCAGGGAACGTCATCTCCTGGATGACCATGTCAACGCTCTTCCTTAGAAAATTCTATTCAGCGAAGAGGAAACTCAAGACCATCGACTTGAGAAAATGTAACCAGTGCCCAGGCGAGGAAATAGGAAAGTATATCGCCAGATTCCGCCTCCTCACTCTGGATTTCCACGAGGATGTCAAGGAGGAAGCTCTAGTGGAGATCTGTGTACGAGGAATGACCCCATCCTTCAAGAAAAGTCTGGCCAATTTTCGCTTTCCCACATTCGTAGAATTAGAAGAAGCAGCCGCAAGAATCGCCGACTGCATCGAGGAGCCAAGCTCAGACTACATCTGGCGGAACTCGGTTAACATTGTATCAACCGTACCCAGAAACACCCGTGCAAATAATAACCGAGAGGGTTGGGGAACACAGGCGCTTCCAACACCCTTTCCCTGCAGCAAGGAACAAATCGTAGGATTATTAGAACAATGGATAGCAAACAAAGAAGTTCAACTGCCTCCAACAAAGATGGATCCGAGCACCATTGACACAAAAGATGCTAGATATTGCCACTTTCACCGCCTGGTACAACACCCCACAATTGACTGCTTTAACCTTCAAAGAATATTCCAGAAAAAATTGGAAGTAGGCGAAATCGAGATGGGTAACCCGGAGGGTGGTAAGGTGATCCAAAACCAAGTCATGATGTTCATCCATGATCCAAGCGGAGATGACTGGAAGCCATGGGATGATAACAAAGGGGAAGCATGCGCAGCTGAAATAGAGAACCCAGCATTTGCAAACACAGACAACGTGGCTAGCCAGTTCACTAAAACGGTACTAGTTCAACAGTTCTTCGACTCGCTCGGCTTCAGCGAGCGATCAGATCAAAGAAGCGTCTAAGGCTATAACAACCATAGTGATTTGATTTCAAATTTGTTGTAGTAAAAGTTCGTTCAAGACTTGTGAAGAAATAGATTTTTAAATTAAATTTCTAGGCTAAACAAAGATAAACTAAAATAGAATGATATCAAGATTATGGAGGAGACCGGGGCTATGTATTTCACTATTTATCAATATCAAAGTGATTTAAATTCTCTAATTATAATCATGCAAATTTTGCGTTCAAATTGATTCTAATATTGCAAAAGTTTATTTCTAGAAATAAAAATTTGTAGATCGAAAGTATGGGACATCAAAACTTAGCTAAGCATGCTCCATCAATTGAAATAACAAATGCTTAACAAAAACCATTTTATCAATTTATTTATCAAGGCAAATAATCATATAAAAATTACATGAATTAAATAAAATAGAGAATACCACTTTTCATTGGCGAAATAGCTTCCTCCGTAGCCCCAGAGGATGGGTCTAGCACATCATGTTGGAAACACGCTCAAAAGTTGATTTCATTGCTCAAAAATGGTTCACAAATGATGAAATTGGAGAAAAACAATAAAAACCGGGTTTGTAACACTTATATTCGTTACAAACCAGCTGTTACAGAGAACGATAATAGTGAACTGTCACTGACACTGTAGCAACATCGACAGTTCTCGGGGGTCTTATGTTCTTCGTGTTCTTCACAACAGTAGAAATGGTGGTTTCCTGCCACTTGATTTCCTCGCTCTGTAATGTGCTTTATACTCTCCCAAACTCTCTATAATCCCCCTCTGTGATGCCATAGGCCTATATATATTCATTTGGACCGAGAACAAACCCTCATTACTCCAATATATCCGGCAGTTAATCAAGAATATATCCATGCAAGATACGGGAATTTCTTCCCTGATTTAATTCTTCACGCGCTCTTGTATAGCTGACACACTCCAATTTGATTGAAACACGTTCCAGAAAGAGACGACAATGATATAGACTCGCTCCAACTTTCCAAAACAAATCCAACAGAATCCCGAGCACACCTTCATCTTTGTTTTCACGAGAAAACATGTGCCTTTGCTGCTTCACTTCAACACGGGTCTTCTAGCCAAATTAAATCAAAAAAAGACCCATACCAAGCCTGTTAGGCTCAGTCAAGTCATCCCGTGCAACTACAGCCATCGAGTCTCTTTCATTCCCGTCCAAAATGCAAACCCTAATTCTGCCAGGCGAATAACAATTTGTCCCGCCAAAACCAAAATTCAAAAGAAGAACATGGGTGCTAAAGATGAATTTGGGATATACATAGCCGTGGGTGCTGAGGATGACTTTGGGTTGCACATAGCCATGGGTGCTCCTTAGCAAAATCTAGGGTCCGTTTAGAAAATGTCATTCGGGTGTGCCTTTAGCAGTTTTTCGAGTTGATTCTTCCAAAAACGTTTATTTCCCAAAAATACCTATAAACACACAAAACACCATAATAAGTACGAAATTGATTACCAACAATATAGAAAATTGAGGACAACTTAGACACAAAAATCAAATACCCCCAAACTTATTATTTTCTAGTCCTCGAGCAAAACTAATACAGAAAATAAAATCCTAACTCACTAGGTGGCCCTAGTGACCGAGTTAATCTCGGGAGGGTTTACCAGAGGTGTACCCACAAAACCTTTACTCCACACCCTAACTATCTACGTTGAACCTTGGAAGGCACTAAAGAATCTCCTTGGTTGGCATACAATCATTGACTACAAGAGGAAATACCCTGATGCGAAATTCCAATTGATGTACACGAGTTTGCACTCAAGTATACTAAAATTCATATATAAATGACAGAGCTCTACTCAGATAGTTTCTGGACATCATAACCGGATTCAACCAATCACATGGAAAGATTAAGAAGATGGATGTATAGAAAAATGTATATGGTTTTGATGTTGACTAAGGTGAACGGTGTTTCCCATATCTGTCTGAAGGCCACTATTAGGATGAACCTATCCTAATGGACTGAGATACCGGTCTGACTAATATCAACACAGCTGGCATATACAAGGGGACCAACGGGTGATAATCCTAACTCTAGGTCAACACAACTGGCATATACAAGGGCACCAGTGGTCGACTTTATTGAATTTATCCCGGTTGGTCTGATGGTCTGGTTTCAATTTTTTTTTTCTTTCATCTTTTTCATTTATTTTTTTGGTATCTCAATCACCCTATTTCACCCTATCAATGGTAACAAATTGAATCGTGTGCCCCACCAAATCACTTAGAAACATATTTAAAAGAAAATAAAAAACAGAAGTGAAAAGGATTCAACAAGATATGGCGAAACTACCATATTTTTTTCTAACACCTGAGCTCTGTGCTTATATGAAAAGAATTTATAGATGTTACCATCTAATCAAATTGGTTCCTCAACTCCTACAGCCAAGATGTTTCATCCACTTAGATTGGTTAGTGTCAACCTTAATAAGCATAAATTTCTAGGCTCTGGAGTTCATTTATTGCAACTAAAAGCTAACAAAAAGTTTCTTCCCCACCCCCAAACTTAAATCTAACATTGTCCTCAATGTTTCTAATGAAAGAGAAATACCAAAAAGTAAAGTAACATGAGGAATCAGTAAAGAGAGTAGTCGTAAATAGTACCTGGGTGAAGAGAGAAATCAAAAACTAATATACAACATACAATCGCCGCAATGGTCAATCAAGGGTAAATAAGGTCCTCCAGAGGGACCTCCTTAACATCACCTGTAGGAAAGGGCTCTAAAAAGGGTTTCAATCTCTAACCTGTTTATGGGTGAAAACTATTTCTGCCGGTTTTGGTAATTGGGGGTGTGTGGATGAGAAATGAATTTAAACCCTAAACAAATGCATTGCACGGGAGTGCTTGTGATTCGAGAAATCAATCTGTACAACTCTGTCCTAAACCAAGAAATGGCCGTTCCAGACTTGCTTCGGTCACAAAGTGAAGGAGATGGGGTTGATCTTAGGGAGGTAAGCGAAGAAGGTGTTGAGATTGTGAAGGTGTTGGCTGTGCATGACTTGTATCAGAAAGCTGAACTGGCTTGCAGAATGAAAGCTATCAGTTCTGGTGTTGGAATACGATTGTATCAACACTTGGCTTCTGTCTCGTTGTCTTGTTCGGAAATAGGGAGGAGAACCTATTTATACAAGTCATTGCGCCTAACCCACGTTTCTCATGGGAAGTGGAGGAAGTGGAGTGATGGAGTAATGGAGTCGTGGTAATTTTCACACGATCAGGTAAAACCCACTTCTCCCATCATCACCAACCGTCCATGACTTCCTGACACGTTCTTATGATGGCGCGTTGTGCGCTGCACGCTGTAAACCGCCAGACCAATACCCCAGTAAGTATCCCCCAGTTTGTGACATGATTAATGTATCGAGTGTGTGGATCGTGGGACCCACAAAAGGTAGCATGTGATGCTAGATTAAATAACTAAGTTATTTAGGAAGTCGATATTTATGAAATATCGTGTGTATTCTATGCATGTAATGCATCGAATATATTCATCACGCATGAAGCATCACTATCTTAAGGCTTAACGGAGTAAGTCACGATTAAGCGTCTTAAAATAGCATCACGTCCGACCATCTTCGAGTGATCGTTTGGAGGCTGTACAAGTAAGCCCTGACTTGGCCGATCACTCTGTGTGGAAGAGTGTTGGACGGTGATCGTGGTGATGCCTCACTGGTCGCCTAACTTCTGTCTTAGACTGTCTGTCCAAGCTGGAAAAGTTGGACAGACGAGATGACTTGCGACCCACATCTGCGACCGTTGGATTAGGGTTTAGGAGGTGCTCAAACACCAACCTTTAGCTCGGTCGAATCCAAGCATGGGACGCATTTTTGGCAAGACCGATTGGTGATGCGTGTAGACGGCATGCCGGTGTACATGTCCGCACCTCGTTGTCCCATGGATATGCGATCTAAGCCACTCAATTTGTCCGGTAAAGTTGAGTGGTCGAGATCACTTTGCAATAGAAAACCGCGTGACCATGCCTAGTTTGTGCGCACGAATCGAGACACCTAGCCGTGGATTGTCTTGGTCGGTCGGACATGGAGATATATGGGTCCACATTGATCATGTTGATACTCTCCGGACCTGCTTAGTCTATTCCTGGACCCTTCCAAGCTGGCGAAAACGGACGCTCGCGATGAATTTGCGACATATGCATGTCGCAAACCCTAATTAGGGTTTCCGGCCGGTTGGGTTCATGCTAGTTTGTCCAACCGAAATTGCACCCTACACTCCTCATCTGGAGAGGTCGATCGTGTGGGACCCATATTGGGTCAGTGGTGAACACGCCAATACCTGTATGGCGGTTATAGGTCTGATCCAAGCCATCCAATCATGTTGGTGAAGTTGGATGGTCGTGATCAATTTAAGACCTTTATTGGAATTTCCTGCGACCCTTTGAACCTCACGCCGACCGAACTTCGGGAAACTGTACGTGATTATGTGGCTAGGTCAGGGGAGGATTGATTATGCAGGCGTGAAGGGGGACCGCCGGTGTGCAGGACAACGCTTTTCCAACCGTCCATGGGACGATCTACGCCGTCCAACTATGCCGGTGAAGTTGGACGGACGTGATGAATTTGAGACTGCCGTAGGCGGCCTTTGTTCGTACGACTCCTCCAAGCCGCTCCATACCAGCCTGGACGTCCAACTTCATGCTGGTGTTCGGTGGTAGTGTGGGAGGCATGGTAGGTATTCGACCAACCAGGGCATAAGCGAGCCCACTGGTGGTCATTAAGGTGGTAGCCTGCTCCTGCTGAGGATCGTCTAGGCTGGTTAAATCAAGCGGCCAACTTGCGTGGTCGTGATTATTTCTGAGACTGAAATGGACAGTCCAGATGCTCGATCGGGCTAGTATAACACACCGAGAGATGTATGCTCAATCGGGTTAATATAACACACCGAGAGTTGTATCCTGTACGGGTATTTCGTGCATACCACATTAGTGACACTTGGAGATTCGTGTTACTCTGCTGAGAGCAGCACTCAGTCGTCATGCCGCACCACTACTGAGAGTTCAGCAGGAACAACACAGGAAATATAAGGATGGTCATGCATTAATTGATAATGCTATAAATTCATAGAATACTGGGATTGTTGCCATATGCTCCATTCTAGGTGAATTAGGAAAATGAAGAAGTATTCATCACTTTATTAATGGCTTTATCCTCTGTAGGATGTCAGCGTATAAATTCGGTTTTACAATTTTAGCCCTGAACTAAAATCCACCATCTATATGACCGTTAACCTTCGAAGAACTACTACCATCCGGTGTCTCGATCTCAACAGCTCCATGAGGAAAGACAGTGCGAACATTAAAAGGACCCTTCCACCAAGAACGTAACTTCCCAGGGAAAAGATGCAAGCGGGTATCATACAGAAGAACTTTTTGACCTGGAGAAAATGACTTTCTTAAAATATTCTTATCATGGACAAGTTTTATTTTTTTCTTATACTTCTTAGCACTATCGTATGCATCTCTACGAATCTCTTCCAACTCATTGAGCTGGAGTTCCCTATGGGCTCCTGCCTTGTCAAGTGAAAATTTAGCTGTTTAACAGCCCAATATGCTCTATGTTCTAACTCAACAGGTAAGTGACATGCCTTTCCATACACAAGTCGATAAGGTGACATTCCAATAGGGGTCTTAAAAGCAGTACGGTAAGCCCACAAGGAATCAATAAGCCTCCACGACCAGTCTTTCCGATTAGGATTAACTGTTTTCTCTAATATACGTTTTATCTCCCTATTGCAAACCTCTACTTGACCACTAGTCTGTGGATGATACGTGGCAGCTACCTTATGTATAATACGATATTTCTTCATCAAAAGCCTAAAAGGTCCATTACAAAAGTGTGACCCTGCATCACTAATTATAGCACGCGGTGTACCAAAACGTGTAAGTATATTATCTTTTAAGAACTCAGTCACAACCCTATGGTCATTGGTTTTACACGAAACCGCCTCAATCCACTTAGATACATAGTCTACAGCGACAAGGATGTATAAGTTACCAAAAGAATTAGGAAACGGAGCCATAAATTCAATACCCCACACATCAAAGACCTCAACAACTAAAATAGGGTTCAAGGGAATCATGTTCCTACGAGAAATGGTTCCTAATTTTGGCAACGTTCACAAGTAACACAGTAATTGTGGGAGTCTTTAAACAACGAAGGCCAATAGAATCCACACTACAATATCTTAGAAGCAGTCTTCTTAGCACTAAAGTGACCCCCACAAGCATGATCATGACAAAAGGAAATAATACTGGACTGGTCACTCTCAGGTATACATCTCCTAATAATCTGGTATGGACAATACTTAAACAAATAAGGATCATCCCAAAAGAAGTGCTTAACCTCGGCTAAAAACCTAGAACGATCTTTTTTACCCCAATATTGGGGCATTCGACCAGTAACAAGATAGTTCACTATATTCACATACCAAGGTAATTGGGTAACAAAGAACAATTGTTCATCAGGAAAGTTATCCCTTATAGGGAGGGAATCATCAGGGGAATCAACAACTAGCCTAGACAATTGGTCTGCAACTACATTTTCTACACCATTTTTGTCTCTAATGTCTGGAGAAAACTCTTGCAACAAAAGGATCCACCTAATCAATCTAGGTTTCGTATCCTTCTTAGACAGAAGATATTTTAAAGCAGCATGATCAGTATATATTACGACCTTAGAACCTAAGAGATAGGGTCTAAACTTGTCTAAAGCAAACACAATGGCCAACAGTTCCTTCTCCGTGGTGGTATAGTTCAACTGGGCATCATTCAGAGTTTTGCTAGCATAGTAAATCACATGAAGTAATTTGTTCTCTCGCTGACCTAGCACAACACCAATAGCATAATCTGAAGCATCACACATGATCTCAAAGGGTAGGTTCCAGTTGGGTGCCTGGACTATGGGAGCGGTAGTGAGTAAAGTCTTAAGCTTATCAAAAGCCTCTAAACAAGCATCATCAAAGACAAACTTAACATCTTTTGCAAGCAAATTACAAAGAGGTCTAGAAATCAAGCTAAAATCCTTAATGAATCGACGATAAAAACCTGCATTCCCTAAGAATGACCTAATGTCTTTTACGGTTTTTGGGACCTGCAAAGTCTTAATAAGGTCAATTTTGGCTTTATCTACCTCTATACCCTTAGAAGATATGATATGCCCTAAAACACTTCCTAAACGAACCATGAAGTGACATTTCTCCCAATTAAGCACTAAATTCTTTTCCTTACACCTAGTCAACACTAGTGACAATGATGCAAGCACTCATCGAAAGACTAACAAAACACCGAAAAATCATCCATAAAGACCTCTAAGAACCGTTCTACCATATCAGAAAATATGTTCATCATACAACGTTGAAAAATCGCAGGGGCATTACATAGCCCGAAAGGCATGCGTCTATACGCAAAGGTACCAAAGGGACAGGTAAAAGTGGTTTTCTCATGGTCTTCTGGGGCAATAACGATATGATTATATCCATAGTAGCCATCTAAAAGGCAGTAATGACTATGTTCAGCTAATATCTCTAGCATCTGGTCGATGAAGGGAAGGGGAAAGTGGTCCTTCCTAGTGACCTTGTTCAATTTCCTATAGTCAATACAAACACGCCAACCCGTGGTCACTCGGGTCGGGATTAACTCATTGTTATCATTCTGGACTACCGGATTTCTTGGGGACAACCTGAACGGGGCCAACCCACTTACCGTATGAAATAGGGTAGATAATGGCTGCATCTAACAACTTAAGAACCTCGGTTCGAACTACTTCTTTCATATTAGGGTTTAGTCGACGTTGCATCTCCCTAGAAGGTTTGGTATCTTCCTCTAAATAAATCTGATGCATACAAACAGTAGGACTTATACCCTTAATGTCTGCTATGGTCCACCCTAAAGCTTCCTTGTTATTTTGAAGGACGGTTACTAGCCTACTTTCCTGATCACTATCCAAGTCGGATGCTATAATCACATGTAAAGTTTCAGATGGGCCTAAAAACACATACTTCAGGGTATCTGGTAATGGTTTAAGGTCCAACTTAGGAGGCTTTTCTAACGAAGGAACTAGGGTAGACTTAGAAACGGGTAAAGGTTCGAACTTTGATTTCCAGCCATTACTAGTGTCTATCAAAGGGGTTGAATCTAACAAAGCATTCACCTTATTAATCACATCATCATCATCAAAATCAATCCCAAAGTGATCTAGGCATTTCTCTAATGGATCTTATAACAAAGTGTTTGGTAATGACTCCTCGACTAATGTTCCTATCATGTTCACCTCTTCTATGCTTGAATCATTTAGTTCAGAGGGTAGCTTACTAATATTAAAAATGTTCAGCTCAATAGTCATGTTACCAAAAGACAAATTCATAATACCGTTTCGACGGTTGATGATCACATTGGATGTAACTAGAAATGGGCGACCTAAAATCACTGGTATTTGGTTCTCTGGGTCAGGGACGGGTTGGGTATCTAGGATAACAAAATCCACTGGATAAATAAACTTGTCGACCTCAATAAGAACATACTCGATCACACCACGAGGAATTTTAAGGACCTATCATCTAACTGAAGTGTCACATGGGTAGGTTTCATCTCACCAAGTCCTAGCTTAAGGTACACATGGTGTGGGAGTAAGTTCACACTGGCTCCTAAGTCAACCAAAGCTTTCTCGATACAGTATTTACCTATTGTGCAAGAAATAGTAGGGGACCCTGGGTCTTTATACTTAGGAGTAGTGGTATTCTGAATAATGGAACTCGCGTGACTAGCTAGAAAGGATTTCTTCTGGACACTAATCTCTCGCTTTCGTGTACACATATCCTTAAGAAACTTGGCATAAGCGGGAATCTGCTTAATTGCATATAATAATGGAAGGTTGATGGTTACCTGCTTAAAAACCTCAAATATATCATTAAAGTTGGAATCCCTCTTAGTTGGAACTATCAGCTGTGGGAATGGGGCTCTGGAAGCAAAGCCAGACTCATCAGGACCCTCATTGGTCTCTTTAGAGACTCTATCAGTCTCCTCATTTTCTGGCTCAGAAGGGTGAACTACAACATGTTCACTTTCAGGCATGGCGATCTTATTGTCAACTTTCTTTCCACTCCTAAGGGTTGTAATATAATTCACATGATTGTAAGATTTCTCTTCTTTGGGGTTACGATCAGTATGACTAGGAAACTTACCTTTTTCCCTCAAAGACTTATTTATCTGACTAACCTGGGTTTTCAACTCGGAAACAACCTGAGAGTTAGCATAACCTATACTCTTACTTTCTTCTATCCCTTCCGCAACCATTTGGTTGATCTTTTCAGAGATTTTAATAAACGAGGCGAGAGTCTCTTCTAAACTTGTGATCTTTTTATCTGAAGGGTTCTGAAACTGGGGTTGACCTGAAGAGTTCTTAGCATATCCGAAACCTGAGGGAGGCTGGGAATTACTAGACTGTCCTTGATTCTGACCCTTAGATCAAGAAAAATTAGGATGGTTTCTCCAACCAGGGTTTTAGGTCTCTGAGTACGGGTCAAACTTCTGACGGTTCTCAAACCTAGCGTTGTTATAGACAACATGGGCTTGTTCTTCACTAACCTGACCTTCCCAAAAAGAGTTATTGGGTTCTACTCCACAACTAGAGACTTGAGAGGCTCTAATCCTATCATCAGGTTCAACAAGAGACCTATGTTTAGACTGATTCAATTCCAAAGCTTCTAACCTTCTAGACAAAGCAGCAAACTTAGCATCTGACCCAAAGCTTGTATCTACCACATTGGTGCTACTTCTATTGACCAAGAGTCTTTTAGGGGGTTCAATACAAGGCTCCCACTATTGGGATTTTTCAGCAACAACTCCTAAGAAGGTAAAAGCATCATCGACATTTTTACTAATGAACTCACCAGCGCACATACACTCGACCATGGCTTTGGTCGAATAGTCTAAGCCATCATAAATAATCTCTACTAGTTTCATTTTCTCAAACCCATGGTGAGGACATTGGGATAGGAGATCATTGAATCTTTCTAAAAACCTATAAAGAGATTCTCCCTCTTGTTGCATACTGGAACTAATTTTCTGCCTAACATGTGCAGTTTTATGCTTAGAGTAGAATTTCAAATAGAAAGCAGCAATAAGTTCCTACCATGTTTCTATGGATTCAGATGGTAGGTTATTCAGCCAGGTCTTGACTTTATCTTTCAAGGAAAAGGGAAACATCCTAAGTTTCAAGACTTCATCAGTAAGATCTTTAATCTTAATTGTTCCACAAATTTCTTCAAAGTCCCTAATGTGAAAGTAAGGGTTCTCGTCATCTTTTCCTAAGAATATAGGGATCATCTGAAGACTACCAGGTTTCAACTCATAATTAGCCGTAGAGGGTGGCAATTTAATGCACGAATCTCGGTTGGTCCTAGTTGGGTACATGTAATCTTTCAAAGTAGTCATTGCTGGTAAAGATGAAGTACTAGGGGTACTTTCCTCACTAAGACTTAAATTCTCAAAACTGAAGTTTCCAAAAACGGGGCTCTCAAAAGAAGATTCTTCGAGCTCCCTGCTTCCACTAGAAGAACTTCTAGGCTCGTCACTAATTAAACGGCCAAAAGTATATTTTTTCCAAGCACGCTCTCTAATGGACTCGAGCGATTTTGGCATACACTAACAAAAATTAGAAATAAAAATTCTATGGAAGGGAGGTTTTAAGCAAACACACAACAGGCTGACTCCACCAAAGCAAACCTAAATATTTATAGCAAACAAAAAGCATGATGGCTCCACTTAGATTGTTTCTAGACCATCTTCTATTCTTTTGAAAAGGAATTCGTTACAATATGATCAAATCCCTCTGGAATCAATCCGAGTTAAAGTAAGTTGAATAGAGACGAGGGAAGTTGCATGAAGCTTTGATACCCAAGGCCTCACCGGCATTACAAGGCGGCTCATTCAACTTACAGAAACCATCATGAACTTCGAAGTATGCTTAAAAGAGTAACTAATATTTTTCGAATGACTTTCCTATTAAGCTCGTTACCCTATCGGTCTCGTTCTATTCCAAAATTTAAGGCTTAGGTTCGCGTTAAGTATCGTTTTTCTAAGGCGGGCAACAAGAGAACGGTGATGAAATCCGAACCCTTATCTTGTATATCCAGTCCTTGCCCTTTACTAGGAAATTAAAGCAGCCGTTTTCAATTCCTCAACATATATGCAAATGAAGGAATACAGTAAACCCGCTGACAGGGATTCGCGGGTGTTTAGATAAACTTACCTCCCGTTCCAGACGGGGGATGAACCGCTGAAGTCGACTCGGTCCACGACTCCTATGTCATGTACGAAACCGAGGGGCCGAGGCGCTATCATAATCGCCGTCCTTCTCTGCAAACAGTTTATATTTAAAACTACCCTTTCGTAGGGTTTAAAAAATAAAAATAATGTCCCAAAGTTTAAAGTCCAAAGTCCAAAAATAAAGTGCAAGAGAAAAAGAAAATTAGAAGAATATAAGATATCCTAATACAATCTAAAAAATCTAAAAAAAATCTAAAAAACATAAAACTTTTTTTTTCTCTCTTTTCGCTTTGTCTTTGACTCCAAATCTTTAAGTATTCACCAAAAGCTTTGACAAATTTTTTTTCTTTTGCTCCAAATTCCAAAATCTGTAATGCAAAGACAAAAACCCAAAAACGTAAAGAAGAACAAATAAAATAAAAAAAAAACTAAAAAAAAAACAAATAAAAACCTAAAAAAAAATCTAAAAACTCTAGCCTAAAGACAAGTCCGCGTCGGCGGCGCCAAAAATTGATCTGATTTCAAAGTTATTGTAGTAAAAGTTTGTTCAAGACTTGTGAAGAAATAGATTTTTAAATTAAATATCTAGGCTAAACAAAGATAAACTCAAATAGAATGATATCAAGATTATGGAGGAGACTGGGGCTATGGATTCCACTATTTATCAATATCAAAGTGATTTAAATTCTCAAATTATAATCATGTAAATCGTGCGTTCAAATTGATTCTAATATTGCAAAAGTTGATTTCTAGAAATAACAATTTGTAGATCGAAAGTATGGGACATCAAAACCTAGGCTAAGCATGCTCCATCAATTGAAATAACAAATGCTTAACAAAAACCATTTTATCAATTTATTTATCAAGAAAAATAATCATATAAAAATTGCATAAATTAAATAAAATAGAGAATACCACTTTTCATTGGCGAAATAGCTTCCTCCGTCGCCCCAGAGGATGGGTCTAGCACATCATGTTGGAAACACGCTCAAAAGTTGATTTCATTGCTCAAAAATGGTTCACAAATGATGAAATTGGAGAAAAGCAATAAAAACCGGGTTTGTAACACTTATATTCGTTACAAACCAGCTGTTACAGAGAACGGTAATAGTGAACTGTCACAGAAACTGTAGCAACAACGACGGTTCTCGGGGATCTTATGTTCTTCGTGTTCTTCACAGCAGCAGAAATGGTGGTTTCCTGCCACTTGATTTTCACGCTCTGTAATGTGCTTTGTACTCTCCCAAACTCTCCGTAATCCCCCTCTGTGATTCCATATGCCTATATATATTCATTTGGACCGAGAACAAACCCTCATAACTCCAATATATCCAGCAGTTAATCAAGAATATATCCATGCAAGATACAGGAATTTCTTCCCTGATTTAATTCTTCACGTGTTCTTGTACAACTGACACGCTCCAATTTGATTGAAACACGTTCCAGAAAGAGACGACAATGCTATAGACTCGCTCCAACTTTCCAAAACAAATCCAACAGAATCCCGAGCACACCTCCATCTCTGTTTTCACGAGAAAACATGTGCCTTTGCTGCTTCACTTCAACACGGGTCTTCTAGCCAAATTAAATCAAAACAAAGACCCATACCAAGCCTGTTAGGCTCAGTCAAGTCATCCCGTGCAACTACAACCATCGAGTCTATTTCATTCCCGTCCAAAATGCAAACCCTGATTCTTCCAGGCGAATAACAATTTGTCCCGCCAAAACCAAAATTCAAAAGAAGAAGATGAGTGCTAAAGATGAATTTGGGATATACATAGCCGTGGGTGCTGAGGATGAATTTGGGCTGCATATAGCCATGGGTGCTCCTTAGCAAAATCTAGGGTTCGTTTAGCAAATGTCCGGGGTGCCTTTAGCAGTTTTTCGAGCTGATTCTTCCAAAAAAGTTTATTTCCCAAAAATACCTACAAACACACAAAACACAATATAAGTACGAAATCAATTACCAACAATACAGAAAATTGAGGACAACTTAGACACAAAAATATGTCTATCACATAGCAGCGGGGAGGCTGCGGTCTCCTTCCCAAGGAAGCAATCGTATTCACAAACGAAGACATTTGTTACCCGGGGAGCACCTCAGACCTCTATGCCTCACAACGCATATCAGTAGGAAACCACTGAAGAGAGCTTTTATCGATAGAGGTGCGTCTTTGAGCCTAATTTCGGTATACACACTAAAAGTTCTGGGAGTGCAACATTCTGAGATCAGAATGCAGACTACGACGGTCAAAGGGTTCGGAGGCCACGCACAGACAGCCATTGGGATTGTCAACCTGGTCATGAAGGTTGGCCCCATCCGAGGACCTACACCATTTTATGTACTAGAAGACGATACCACATTCCGTGTGTTGTTGGGGCGAGGCTGGCTGCTCAACCACAAGGTAGTCGCGTCGACATACCACCAATGCACAAAAACCAATATCGGAGGAAAACAGTACTGAATCCCCGCCACGAGAAACCCCTTCGACCCAAGGGAAGCATATATGGCAGATGAAATTTTCTACGACGTGCCAAAAAGAAAAGGATGAGGTGCCGGAAGTGCAGCTTATCCCGTTACCAAAATGGGGAGAGGAGGAAAAACCGAAGCTAGTCAAGTCCGTGTTTAGCCCTTCCATGCTGGTATTCCCATGAGAGAAGAAGAGGAAGTAAGAAGAGCATCCCAGTTTTCAGCGCTTTTCCAAGCCAGATGGGGGGCATGTATACCGCTTGTAGCAATTAGCCGAGGGAGCACCCGCAGATGAACCAGATTACGCTGATACAACAATGATGGAAGCGGAGGCTCCCGATGAAAGCGTAGAACAGGGCCTGTCGGAACTCCCTTATAACACAATTAACGATGACGAGCTACGAAACCAGTTGATAGAGGTTACCTTCAAGACCATCGGAGAGCGAACACCAGAGGACCTCACTCTGGATGGGACAGAAGAAGTCAACATAGGGACATAAGAAGATGAGCGCCTTATCACAATAAGCAAGAGCCTAGACGAAGGGGAGAGGGCAGCTCTGTTCGCTCTACTCAAGGATTACAAGGATGACTTCGCCTACGACTATGACGAAATGCCAGGTCTAGATAGCAATCTGGTGATACACCATCTTGGAGTCTCGCCACAATTCAAGCCCGTCAAACAAAGGAGCAGGGAGTTCCCTAGAGCTACCGCACTCGCGATAAAAGAAGAAGTGAAATGATTGCTTAAATCCAAGTTTATTAAGCTTATCCAACACCCCACCTGGCTAGCCAACATCATGCCCGTCACGAAAAAGAATGGAAAAGTAAGATGTTGCGTAGACTACAGAGACCTGAACCGATCATGTCCAAAGGACGACTTCCCGCTTCCAAACATCGATATGACGCTATACGCGACATGAGGGAAGGGTAGGTATTCCTTCATGGATGGCTTCATCGGATATAACCAAATAAAAATGGATCTTTCGGACGCCAGAAAGACCGCCTTCCAAACTCCATATAGCAACTTTTATTATGTGGTAATGTCATTCGGCCTAAAGAATGCTGGTGCCACGTACCAACGCGCCATGACGTCCATATTTAACGATTTGCTGCACCAGACAGTAGAAGTATACGTCGACGACATCGTTGTCAAGACGCAAGAGGCCGAAGATCATACCTCCCACCTAAGAACGTCTTTTGAAAGATGCAGAAAGTTCAAGCTTAAAGTGAACCCCCTCAAGTGCGCCTTTGGAGTAACATCAGAGAAGTTCCTAGGCTTCGTGGTGACTAATGAGGGAATTCGAGTGGATCCAAGCAAAGTTAAAGCGATCACGACGATGACGCCACCATCTAACACAAAAGAATTGCAAGCTTTCATAGGACGAATATCGTATATAAGGCGCTTCGTGCCTGGTCTGGCACAGTTAATGACGACGTTCCTCCCGCTACTAAAGAAAGATATCCCGTTCGTGTGGGGAGAAGCTCAGTGTGTTGCGTTCAAAAAACTAAAACAATGCCTAATAAGCCCCAAAATTCTGAGGCCTCCGGTGCAGGGGGTACCCCTCTACCTTTACACGACATTCACTGGTTTGGCGATAGGCGCAGTCCTGGCACAAGACATGGGAGAAAACGAGCTATCACCTATCTACTACGTCAGTCGAGTCCTACGGGATGCAGAGTTGAGGTACCCCACGCATAGAACAAGCGTGCCTAGCCTTTATATACGGGATGCAAAAGTTACGACCTTATCTTTTGATGCACGAAACTATCGTGGTGGTAGCATCGAACCCCATAGCCTACCTGGCCTCCAAGCCCTTCCTAACGGGGAGAACCGCCCATTGGTTACTACAATTGTCGGAGTTCGAGCTTAAGTATCAACGACCAAAGGCGGTGCGAGGACAAGCAATAGCTGACCTCATAACTATGTTTCCAGGGGAAGGAGATGATGAAGTACATGAGTGTGTACCTGGGGAAGTAGCGGCTGCAGACGCTGACAAACTCTGGACAATGTTCTTTGATTGGTCATCATATGGCACCGTCGGAGGAGCCGGAGTGGTGTTCGAAGCGCCACGAGGGGAGATGCTCTCATACTCATTTAAACTGGACTTCCCCTGTAGAAACAATGTCGCAGAATACGAGGCGTTGATCTTGGGACTCCGAATGGCAAAAGATATTAACATAGGAAGCATAGAGGTTAAAGGCGATTCGATGCTTGTAATGAATCAGGTGAACGACGATTTCCAGGTCAAGGAGCCACACCTAGCACCCTATCGGGGGGAGGCTCAAAGATTGATGAACCAAACGGGATCGACTCTGGATCATACCGGTAGAGGCGGAAATAAGCACGCGGATGCCCTAGCAACCTTGGCAAGCAAAGTACAATTAAATGACGAGGAAGAGAGCATGATCACGATAAGAAGAAAGGAGCTCCCCAGTACTTGGAAAGAAGACCCGTCTTTCAAGGAGGCGGATGATTGGAGACGGGTATATATCGAAGACCTAACCCGAATGAACGAAGGACGAGTGATACCCGTTCAAGCTTTGAAGCAATTCGTAATAATCCAGGGAGCCTTGTATTACAGGGCAGCCGGAGGGTCCCTTGCGAGGTGTGTAAATAAAAGAGAAGCTGAAAAGCTACTCCAAGAACTACACGCGGAAACATGCGGGCAAACCGGCGCCGTCCATCTTTATAGAAGACTCCAAAGTATGGGTGTGTACTGGCCAAGCATATCAGCTCAAGCATCAGCGCTCCAGGACAACTGCGCTAACTGTCAAGCACCGCCGCAACCAGCAGAGGTCTGCACTGTTGAAGAAATAGATTGGAGGCGACCTTACGTCGATTTCATCCAACACAAGAGATTACCAAGTGACAGGAAGGCAACTCTCAAGATCCAAAAGAAAGCGACGCGTTTCTTTGTACACGAGGGCATCCTTTATCGCAGAAGTTACAGCAATGCCGCGCTGCGGTGTTTATCAGAACATGAAGCAGTAGAAGTAATGACTCGGTCCCACGATGTCGAACACCAAGGGAGGAGGAAATTGTTCCTACAAGTTTATGAGGGAGGCTTTTACTGGCCAACTATGGAAAACGACACCGCGGAACACGTCCGGAAATGCCTACACTGCCAGACACATGGAAACCTCATCCAAGCGCCGCATACCTTACTGCACAGCATAGTGATACCTTAGCCATTCCATAGTTTGGGACTTGATCTCATAGGGCCGATCAACCCACTGTCCTCGAAACGTCATAAATACATAATAGCAGCCACGGAATACGCGTCCAAATGGGTCGAAGCGATACCCCTCAAAGATTACGCCGGTGCTACAATAGCCGTGTTCATCAAAGAACATGTCATTTACAAATTCGGCGCACCCATGATAATCAGAGCAACAAATGCAAAATCATTCGTAAACAAGGATGTGATCGACCTGCTCCGTCAATACAACATAAGGCTCCACGCATCGACTCCTTACTATCCTAAAGGGAACGGACAGGCGGAGGCAAAAAATAAGACGCTCATCCACATCCTTAGTAGAAAAGTGCATGATCATCATAGAGAATGGCACGAACAATTTCCGGTGGCGCTCTGGCATACAAAATTTCAAAACGCAGTTTCACGGGAGCATCCCCTTATTCACTCATCTACGGAGAAGACGCGATCTTTCCTGCAGAAATAGCGATCCCATCCGCGAGGATAGCAATGGCTAGCCACACTATACCCGATGAGATAAGTCGCTTTGCCCATCTAGATACGATAGAGGAAAGGAGAACGCGAGCAGAAAGGTTCGCAGAAGCTTACAGAAAGCGCGCAGCCAACTATTATAACCAGAGCGTAAAAGAAGGAGTATTCAAGGTGGACGAATTGGTTTTGAAAATCGCACCACACGTACAAAAAAGTGCCAGTGCTGGTAAGGCCCGTTTATGATAAGGAAGGTAGATACTATAAGCTCAGACGTATGAATGGAACCAAAATCAAGACGCCCATCAATGGCAAGTGGCAGAAAAAATTCTACGCATGAGTCATATCATGTAAACAACAGTTATGACCAATAAAAGAAAGTTGATAAAAATAACACATCTGCAAAAGGTCTCAGAGCAGCCAAGGGCGCCTGATTGACTGACAAATTCACAAAAGGTCTTAGGGCAGCCAAGGGCGCCTGATTGACTGACAAATTCACAAAAGGTCTCAGGACAGCCAAAGGCGCCTGATCGACTGACAAATTCACAAAAGGTCTCAGGGCAGCTAAAGGCGCCTGATTAACTGACAAAAGGTCTCAGGGCAGCCAAAGGCACCTGATCGACTGACAAATTCACAAAAGGTCTCAGGGCAGCCAAAGGCGCCTGATCGACTGACAAATTCACAAAACGTCTCAGGGAAGCCAAAGGCGCCTGATCGACTGACAAATTCACAAAAGGTCTCAGAGCAGCCAAAGGCGCCTGATCGACTGACATTCACAAAAGGTCTCAGAGCAGCCAAAGGCGCCTGATTGAACGACAAATTCACAAAGGTCTCAGGACAGCAAAAAAAAGGGGGGGGGGAGAGTAGGCGCGTTTAAACAAACGCCCGCCCACTAAACAAAAAAGAAGAGGGGGAGTAAGCGCGTTTAACAAACTCCCGCCCAACCCAAAACCCCTCTGAAAATTAAAAAAAAAAGAGGGGGGAGTGGGCGCGTTTAACAAGCGCTCGCCCCACCCAAAACCCCTCTGAAAATTAAAAAAAAGAAGGGAGTAGGCGCATTTAACAAACGCCCGCCCCACCCGAAACCCCTGACAGAATAAATAAAAGGGGGAGTCGGCGCGTTTAACAAACGCCCGTCCCACCCGAAACCCCCTTTGAAACACTAAACAAAATAGAAGGGGGGAGTAGGTGCGCTTAACAAACGCCCGCCCCACCCAAAACCCCTCTGAAAATAAAAAAAAGAGGGGGAGTAGGCGCGTTTAACAAGCGCCCACCCCACCCAAAACCCCTCTGAAAATAAAAATAAAAAAAGAGGGGGAGTAGGCGCGTTTAACAAACGCCCGCCCCACCCAAAACCCCTTTGAAACAAAAAAAACGGGCGGGGGTAGGCGCGTTTAGAAAACGTCTTACCTTACCACCCTTGCAAAAAAAAAGGGAGGGAGAGGGGGGAAAGAGTAGGCGCATTCAGCAAACGTCCACCCCACCCAACAATCTTTTGCCACACAAACGAACATAACAATATTTTCAAATTAAAAAAACAAAGATCACTTAAACCGGTTCAAAAAAAACAAACAAACAACACACAAAAAGAACTATATAACTAAAGACACCCCACAAAGGGACACACAACCTAACCAGCCATCAACGCCCGACACCGAGCAATGTCCGCGTCCAAATCCTCCACCATCAAGCGACCATCGTCACACCGCGCAGTAGCCAAATGAAGGTCCTGATCAGCTTCATGCACTAACTTAAGGATGTCATGAATAACAACACCCTCAACCTCAGCCTCATGGGCAACCGAAAGGGTATCCTCATGATCGTCGTATTCCTTACGCACCTTATCTCGATGAATCAACCTGAGCGTCCATAGTAGGCCCGCTTCCTCTTTCGGAACCAACAAACGAGCCAACTCGTCCTCGGGTAGGAATAAGATACAAGCATAGACACAGCCGCTAAAGTCAGGGTATGCCCAAGAAGTGGTAAACCCCCCTGATGAGAAATCCAAAGATGACAATCTGAGATGACGCGATCCATAGTAGCCACCATCATCAGAGAATCCGCGTACAATTGGTTGGCCGCATCACGAGCAGTAACAGCCTCGTCCAACGCCCGTTGGATCTCCAACGACACCCGACTGGACGAGTCGGCTTGCCGAGCAGCTTGGTACACCTCATGTTGCGCCCTGAAATTCACGCGCTTAGCGTCCCTATTCACCTTTCTCTGGTCCTGAAGCTCCTCAACCTCAGCTTTCACAAGCAGAAGTCGCTTCAGGTCATCACGCTTAAATGTCTCCGAGACTAACATGGAGATAGGTGTCAAGGCTAGTATATACCCATGAAGAGAATTAGCCATGCTAGCGATTTGATGATCGAAATATATATAATATATATATATATATACGATGACCTAAATTGAGAAACAAGAACTGCATACGAAGATATATATACAAGAGAGGCTGGTGTGGGTTACGATGCAATTAATCATGTTCCCCCTTTGTATGCCTAGACACGTGTCAACCCACACTAAGAGAAAGGTGGCAATCCCAATATAAACCGGATGTAAACACCGAGGACTCAAAAATTAAAGTTCATAGCCGGCATGACGGCATTCGTAAGATTAAAGGTAAGCAATTAACCAAAAGAGAGAAATTTAGGACAAACAACAAAGGGAGATAAACATGAGAATGGATAAAGGAAAAGAACTCAAAGGAAAGCGCGTAAAAAGAACAATAAATGAAAGTTTTCCTCAGAACAACGCGTAATTCAATCGTCTATCAACGCACGACAACGAGCGATGTCCATGTCCACAGTCTTCGTCATGAGTCTACTCTCGTCGCACTGAATATTGGCCCGAGACAGCCCCCAATTGGCGTCACTCAACAACTTATGCATATCTCGAATGATCTTCCCCTTGGCCTTCGCCTCGCGAGCTAATGCAAGAGTGCCCTCATGCTCATCACGATCCTGGCGTGCCGCGTCTCGATGGGTTTGTCTAAAATCGCGCAACACACCTATCTCCTCCCTCAATACCAACAAGTGCACGAGTTCGTCTTTAAGGTAAGACGGGTTCACAAGCGCAGAAACAGCAGTTAAGGATAGAGTGTGTCCGAGAAGACGGGGAGACGCATGACCAGAAACATGCAAGCGACATTCAGCAATGGCATACCCAATGGTCGCCTTCATCGTTGAAGATTAAGTGAGTAATGAAACAACAGCATTACGAGCTGTAACATCGTTGTCCAGAGCGCGCTGAATCGCAGACGTCAATCGCCCGGCCCCCTTGGCGGCTTGACGCGCTTCGTAACGATCTGCAAATTGAGCACGCATGAAATCTCTTTTGGCCAGCCTATGCTTGCAAAGCACCTCAACCTCGGCTTCGACCAGCAACAAACGCGCAAATTCCAACCTTTTGAAGATCGAAACTAACACGGGAACGGGTGCTAGAGTTAACACGTGTCCGTGGAGAGAATGAACCATTTGAGTAAAGCGGCCGACAAAGGAGAGGGAGGTGAAGATAAAAGCTTGAAGTTTATGACTAGACCGGGAGCCCAACGTTACTATATAAAGAAAAGAGCGTCATAAATGACCTGACGACCACTCTGTTTCCGGCGACACGTGGTGCACGAAGACATGAAAGAATTTGACTATTGGATCATCTGATAATTGATCCAATAGTCAGGGGACTAATGTTGATACATGAAAAAACACCCCCTTAACGGGTTGGGGGTACCCCTAAGAATAGAGGTGAGCTTGGGTTGCGGTATGGGGGCTTGGGGACTAAACCCAAGTCCAAGTAGGAAATAACCATGAAGATGGGAGGACAAGGGAAGAATTAATGAAGAAGAGAAAGGTTATGTTAAAGAATGGCATTAAGGGTAATTAAGAGGTGTTAGGACATGTGTCATGATGTAGTAAAAAGAGGGGATTTTAGGAAAGCCTTTAAAAGAAAGGACAAGGTACAATGGAAAGACAACTCTCTCTCTTATCACATTTGGTGGTGTGAGATCATTTGGTGTGGATAGGACGGGTAGGACCAGAATCAAATTCACCCTTCAACATGTAACAAGCTAGTTTTCGATCTAACGGTTGAAAGATATTAACTTGAATCCAATCAGGTTTTCATCTAATGGTGAATATTGAATACTTTGTTACCAAGCTAGCATTGATTGCAAACTCTGATTTGAAAGACTATATAAGGGAGAACTCTAGCAACTGGGAAACCTAATCCCCACACCTTCTGTGTGATACTAGTTATGCTAATCTAGATTCGATTCTCCTTTAACCTTTGGATTCTTCTTCTAAACCAGGTTAACGACTTAAAGACTTCATTGGGATTGTGAAGCCAGACCGATACTACTTTCTCGTAGTTGTGTGATACGATCTTGTTGTTTCTATCGTACGAGTACAATTATAATAATTGACTTGAGATTGATATCTCCGATAGGCAAGATATAAAAGAAATCACAAATACTTCGTCTCATCGTTTGTGATTCCGCAATATATTTTTTCGATGCGTCGATTAAGATTATTGTGAGGTGATTGATAATACTAGGCTGTTCTTCGGGAATATAAGTCCGTTTTATCAATTGGTTCATGTTCACCTTGATTTTTCAAAAGACGGAACAAAACTCGTAGGTATATTCGTGGGAGACAGATTTATCTTGCGTTCATTCTGACCCTTTATCTCATAGGCTCATTCTTTCCCTTCTGATTGCGATGGTGAAATGTTTGGAATGCTTGTATCGGCAAAATCTTCCGGAGTCTTTGAGTGAAGTAAACGATCTGAGAGGCGTTCTGTTGCCGACGTGCTGCTATCAGGTCTTCAAGGACTTCGTTCTAAGCGACATCCTTTGAGCCATCCTCTGAATCTTGGTTTGTTGTATGGAACATGATGCGATTGAGCAGTCCCCAGTTGTACTTTAGATCCGATGGCGTGGCCGGATATGTGAAAATATCTCTGTGGCGTACTTTTGGAGCTTTTGATGCACATGTACAGCTTCATGTTGAGAAATTTCTGCGCTCGTAAAGCTTTAACAATGATGATGCTGATATCAGAAACAACCTGGTTGAGGGACGTGAAGGCATCCCATGCTGGCAGTCCCCAGGTGTAATTATCCCGAGCCTATTTTCTACTGAAAATGTAAGGTGGTTGACGAATTGATGAAGGCGGAAATCTTTTGGATTCATCATTTGTTGATTAATGTGCGGGAGTCTCACTTGATAATCCTGATTGTATCCAAACATCTGGCCGTCCATGCACCCTTCCCACATGAAATTGGAAACACCAAATATGACTTTGTTGGCCGTTGTGGCAGACATGATATGGTTGATCCGTGTGTCTTGCCGAGGCGTTGAAGCGAACGTTGAAGCATCTCCTGAAGGGAACGTTGAAGCATCTCCTGGAGCGAACGTTGAAGCGACGGCTGCTGGAGCGGACGTTGAAGCGGCTCCTGGAGGGAGCATTGAAACGGCTTCTAGGGAGAACTCCAGCGAGGGCGCCATTAACCCTTCAGTTTGATTTTCCCTTACAAATTACATGCTTCTTGATTGACCGTCTCTCTTGTGTTGAAGAGATCCTTGACTTTGTCCGTAGTGGTTGTTGCTATGGTGAAGCTCTGGCTGGTATCGATCAACGAGCAACAACGATTCTTGGCAACATCTGTGATCAGAAGAGACAGCCAGGGAGAGGCGCAATAGCTACTTACACGAACTTGGTAGTCTTCATATAATGGTAGAGATCGTCTCTTTATTGGAAGGAGAAGCTGATGATGGAACCGATAGCTTCCTTGATGTTTTCTCATGGAATGGAGAAGAGGGAGACAATACCCTGATCATGAGTATCTACTGAGCTTTCATCTTGTCTTGATAGATGCTGTCCCGCTGGGTTTCTGAAGAAATAATTTGGATGAGAGTTGGAGTTGAACCCAATGTTGATGAGGATCGTACGAGTTGCTGATCATGAGGCCGTCTTTGTGTCTACGTTGTGTTTCATAGACATCCAGGCATATCGCTGGTCTTTAAACAATACGTATGCTCCCTCGAATACGTCTACGTCTTTGGGCATCTTGGAATCATAATGATAGCAAGCTTGCATCTCTCCAAATTCAGCATCTTTGAGATGGGTAGTGCTAAGCAGTCTCCAGCGACACTCCTTTGCCTTTATCATCTTTGGATCGTGTCTTTGAGGAGTAGGGAAGTTCCCTCATGTGAATGACTTAACTAATAGGTTCTGAAAATATGATGAAGCTCTTGGCATGGAGAGTCTGTATGTACCTCTTAAGTCCCAGGCGCAACCTCCTTTGGTAACGCAACTACTTCTTCTACGGGAGACGAAATTCTGAAAGCGTCCCTCATAGATGTTGTTGCTGTCGAGCCAGATATGGAATATCTTGGACGTTGTTTTATCATTGTGGCAGTCGTGCATGTGGTACTAGAGTTGAAGTGGTCGATTTTGGACGCGAAGGATGTTCTCGGTGGTTTTTCTCTTGCTGCTTCAGTGAAACCGCTTACAGAAGGTTGAAGGTTGTATTGCATGTTGGTCTGACGTGTCGAAGAAGCTTTATCCTCCATTCATGTCATGAGCAGCGTGACTGGGTGCACTGTTTCTGAGGAGGTGGTTTCAAACTGGGAGTTCCACCGAGATGTGTTTATGAAGTTTGAATTTAATGCTTCCTGGTTCTATGAAGGGTTTTCTAAAATCCAGAAGCTGCAAGATGAAACAAACGAAGTTCCCTCCATGGACGTCATTGCTAGGCAAGAGGAGGAGATCGAGAGGCTATCCTTGGAATTGAAGCTGAAGCAGGATGCTCTCCGCAAAATAAAAGGCGCTCTTTCCAAAAGGAACGAGTTGTTGCTGAAAGACTTCCCTTGAATACTTGCGCATTTTTTTTTATATTTCCCTTTTAGGTGTTTTGAGTGATGTGAGGAATTCCTTTCACAGTTTGATTTTCTGGTTTTTGAACTAGTAGGTGATTGAATTTTTGAATTGGTTTATTTTTGAGATGATTTTATGAATGACTTTCTGAAAGAAATTATGTTTGAATCGGTTGAAAGCCGGCATTCTGGTTTTGAATTCGATCATTCTAAGTATCTCGTAAAAATTGCAAATGTTGCATAAAAAGGGAAACATGTAAAAGGAAGATAATGTGGTGTTTAAGAACAACTGCATCATTGACTCCCTTCCTCGATGTGGGACGCATGCGTCAAGTCCCCAGCAGACTTTTAAAATGTAAAATTGTTTAACGAAACTTACTTGTTCACAAGATCTCGGTTGAACGAGACTTGAATTCTCCAAGGGTGATCGCTTCGAATCCAAGTTGTTATGGCCCGCCTCGAGAAACCCGTAGTTGGTTCGATCACTTCGATGAAACTGCGCACGTTAATCTTCGGATAAAGGGGGTAACTCTCCTGAGTTAATCTTCCTTTAGAGAATATGCTTCAGGCCGTTGCATTCACTGGTAGAGCGATGAATGAATCTGTGGCATTGGCAGTACCTCGGGTCCGTCATCTCTTGATCATTTGGAGGACGCCATACATGAGGTAATTGAACTTCCCCGTGTCGCACCCAAACTTCTAGTAATTCCAGAATCTTCCTTGTTGGAAATGGGAAGTGGGGGTATTCCAGATCTAGTTTCTCTTGCGTTAACGGATGTCGTTATGAGAACTCCCGCTGATTTTGGTACGAAGCTCGTTTCAAGGGCGGAGTAGAAACGCAAGCATATGTTGACGCAAACGAAGACCGTTTAGCTCGGCGATCTTGTAAACTTATAACTTTTCTCAAGGACTCTGCATCGATAACAGTAGCACTATGAGGTGGTGGAACTAAACACCGTTCATTAGTGCAATCTTTGTTTTCTTGAAGGCCTTGGTTGATTTCTCCTTCTTCAGGTGCTTCTGGCAGAGTATGAGCAGTTGAGGCTGCGCATTGTTGAATAACCCTCCGGACTTCTGCAAGGGTCTCTTGATACAGATTTTTTAACAAATCTTCGTAAGATGGGTGCTTATCTTTCATCTCGCCGGTACCATTACTCTCTTGGCGAGTCGTTTCCCCGTGAAATTGTTTCGGCTCCTTGTTGTTGGTTGAATCTTGTGGTCTGTTTCCTTTATGCTCATATGCAAAGCCATAATAGCGCAACGTAAGCTATAATAGCGCAATGCAAGCCATAATAGTGGGGGAGGTCTATGACCGGTCCTGCAAGTGAGCATATCGAGTCTCCGAGCCAATAATTTACGCAGGTTCCAGAA
The DNA here is from genome assembly GCF_003573695.1 of Papaver somniferum. NCBI lineage: Eukaryota > Viridiplantae > Streptophyta > Magnoliopsida > Ranunculales > Papaveraceae > Papaver > Papaver somniferum. Next base: position 694,854 of record NW_020649304.1, read on the forward strand.
ATGCTAGAGAAATTGAAAATTTCTTGTATGACGTTGAGGCATACTTTGAGGCGAATGGAACTGGGGAAGAACAAAAAGTAACTCTCGCAGGAAATTACCTTAGGTTCTGGAACTTTAATCTTCGTAAAGTCACTGCCACTACCACCCGCAGTAGCTTGATCTGACCCAATTACACCCACCATTCGCCTCAAGACACTTAACTCATCAGTTAGTTCTTTCAAGGCTCCTGTGAACATGGTCTTAACAGCATTGATTTGGCCTTCCAAATCAGTATGCTTCTTAGTTGCTTCTTGGTTTGACTCCAGCATATCAGCAGCGTACTCATCAAGATCCTGAATGCGAGTCGACACCGTTGCATTATAATTGGCATTGTTAGGATGGCGCACCTCATCGCCAATCTTGTCTTCCAAGTCCGCTACCCTATCAGTTAAGGCATCCAACGTACTCTTCTTACCAGCCATTATCTCTTGCAATTTCAGCAACTAAACTCGAGCAAAACAGAGAAAATCTTCCAACACAAAGCTAAAACAGAGCAATATGTGATCTGATACCCGTATTGTCACGCCTTCAAATGCTCCAAGTAATTTTTCGCGAAGGTATAACCCGGAAATACAGTGGTTCAGTGATCTCTTATCACCCACTCGTATTTCAGCCTTATAAGTTTGCACCAATGAAAAAAACCAACTCTATCTTGAGTATCCAACGAAAGACTTTGAGCACGGATTTCTTTTGCGCGGCGAAGGCGTCGCCATTACCTCATAGGAATGGGATATTGATACAGCACCCTCAATACCCATGTTTTGTCCCTATGGTGAGGCAAAGTGAACCAGACAAGACACTTAAGCCATGTCTGTCTGCGGTTCAGGTGAACGATGGTATGCGCCAAGGCTTGGCTACTTTCCTATGCGTGTTTGTTGAGATCAAACCAGGAAAGGTAGTGGAAGTAGAGGATGGAATAGCCGAAGTCTTAGAAGAGTTTGCAGACACGATGCCTGCAGAACTGCCTAAGACACTACCACCGCAGCATAGGATTGATCATATGATAGAGTTGGTGCCAGGGGCAAGGCCTCCAGCACAAGCACCATATCGTACGTTACCGCTAGAGCTTGAGGAGATGCGCAATCAGATTTCTTAATTGCTGAAGGCAGGCTACATACAACTGTCAAAATATCCATTTGGTGCTCCGATTCTGTTCCAAAAGAAGCAAGATGGCTCACTTCGTATGTGTGTTGATTATAGGTCTTTGAACAAACTAACTGTGAAGAACAAGTACCCAATTCCGCTAGTGGAAGACTTGTTTGATCGGTTGGCTAAGGCTAAATTCTTCACCAAATTGGATTTGCGCTCAGGTTATTAGCAAGTGCGCGTAGCAGAAGGCGATGAACCAAAGAATACAATGGTAACAAGGTATGGCTTGTTTGAATACCATGTGATGTCATTCGGCTTGACGAATTCTCCAGCAACATTTTGCAACCTGATGAATGATGTGTTTGCTGAGTACATTGACCGCTTTGTAGTAGTATACTTGGATGACATAGTCATATATAGTGAGACTTTGGAAGAGCATGCGATGCATCTTCGAAAAGTGTTTGCAAAACTTAGAGAAGCAAGTTTGTATGTGAAGAAGGAAAAGTGTGAGTTTTCCCAGACCACAATTACTTTCCTTGGCCATGTGATATCGCAAGGGTGCGTGCATATGGACCAGAAACAAGTTGTTCTACATATCAGAACTGCACTAAGGGTACCGGAGACGCTGCAAGTGCTGATGAGAAACAGCACGGTGCTGGGAAAGCTCAGCATGATGTTGGCAGGGGCCAACATCGCAACATCAGTCGTTTGCTAGGGAGCAAAGCACATACAAAGAAGAAAATGTCTTCTGGACTGATGTACGTTGATGTGAAGATCAATGAATAATGGGTATTAGCGATGGCTAATACTGGTGCGACGAAGTCTTTCATTCGTCCAAACGTTGCCATGGCATTGAACTTAACAGTTACTAGCGCGGTTAGCACCATCAAAACTGTTAACTCAGAACCACAATCCAGTGGAGGGAAAGTTCGCAATGCGGATGTGCAAGTTGGAGAATGGAAAGGAAAGCTAGATTTTCTAGTGATGGTCATGGATGATTTTGACCTGATTTTGGGCATGGATTTCTTTGCAGCATACACCCAAATAGTGGGACAACCGTAAAAACCCAGGTTTTCTAAGTCATGGATAATGTCATGCATTTCAGTCAAGTTTGCACAAAGAGTGTTGCAAAAAGATTGAAGAACACTTAGTCTACAGTAAGGCCTGTTGAATTGCAAGAATATCTGCATCGTTGATGGCATTCGCTGGGTGGACGCTTGTTGATTCCTCCCATAATCGGTTTACATTCCTTAGAATATGAAGCATCTCGTCTTGCTGCTCGACGATGCTAGCTTGATTCGCGAGAACATCTTCTAACATCCTGGCCATGTCTTCCATAGTGATTGGATTCTGATCACTTGTGATTTTTAGAGAATTGGGATACATCATGGAGCGGAAATCGAGATTGGTGATTGGAATAAAATCAGGTTAAGGACTGAATTTTAAATTAAGATTGGTGATTGGAATGAAATCAGGTTAATGACTGAGTTTTAGAACTAAGATCTACCCGTTCTCAATTTAGGAAGATTGAAATGAAGATTGAAATCGATTTTTTTTTTTTTGCAACCGAGAGATCAACCTCCCACTGTGGTCGCCAATTTTTGAGGGTAAAAACTGGTTATGCTATTTTTGGTAAATTTGGGTGTCTTGATGAGAAACGAATTCAAACCCTAAATAATGCACTACACGAGAGTACTTTTAGATTCGAGAGATCAATCTGTAAGACTCTAGCCTAAACCAAGAAATGACCGTTCCAGATTCAATTTGGTCACAAAGTGAAGGAGAAGGGGTTGATCTTAGGGGGGGAAGCGAAGAAGGTGTTTGAGATCAGAATGTTGAACTATGAAGGTGTGGCTGTTTTATGACTTGTATCAGAATGTGGAACTGGCTTGCATAATGTAAGCTATCAGTTCTTGGTGTTTTCTGGATACTGTGTTGATAACACTTGCGTTGTTGGTGTTGTTGTTGAAATAGGATGAAAGCCTATTTATACAAGTCATTGAGCGCAAACCTATGATCTCGTAGGAAGTGGACGAGATTGAGTAATGGATTAGTGGGGTTGTGTAGGTGGTGGTGATCGTCACGTTTCCACTATGAGGGAAAACCGGTCACTCTTTCACCCACTACTCTCATTACTGCTGACCGTCCGTCTTCCCTAACACTTTCTCGTAATGGGCGCGTTGCACGCCGCATGCTGTAAACCGCCAGACCAATACCCTTGTAAGCATCCCCCAGTTTGTAACACGTTTGATGTCTTTAAAGAATAGCACATGACGCTATTAGGCCAAAAAAATAAGTTGTTTGTGAAGCCGATATAAGATATCGTATGTACTCGATGCACGTAAAGCATCGCTTTTAAGCATCTCAAAATAGTCGATGAAGCATCGTTGTTTTAAATCTCGTCTAAGTTAGTCGCGAGTCGATCGTCTTAAAAGAAGAGTGTGACCGGACATGTTTGGGCGATCGTTTGGTAGCTCCAGGGATGAGTTATTGCTTAGTCGATCGCTCCCTGTAGGCGAGTGTAAGATAGTAGCCATTCTAAAATCCTGCCGGTCGATCTAAATTAGATATGGATCTCTCAAATCGGCTGGCCAAGTTGAGTGGTCGAGACGATTTGCGGCATTTAGTGGATGTTGCTGAAGCAGCGAGGGGTCGTTTTTGGGCGATCGTCCGGAGCCGCACGGGCAAGGGATAGCTTGGCCGATTATTCCTTGCGGAAAGGGGGTGGTCGGTGATCATTGTCACACCCCATAGATCGCTTAATACTCAATCTAAGTCGTCCGGCCAAGTCGGCGAAGACGGACGGACGAGATGGCTTTGAGACAGTGATCAAGTGTCGCTGATTTAGGGTTTGGTGGTCGCGCGGCCACCCTGTTTTCACTGATCGAATCCAAGCGTCGTGCGCTGATTCGAGTAGTCCGATTGGCCATATGTGAAGAAGAGCTTTCAGTGAGCGTGTTGACATCTCCTAGGTCATCTAAAATCAGATCTAAGCCTCTCGATTTGGCTGGAGAAAACGAGTGGTCACGATCTATTTGCGACAGTAGCATACTGCCGCAAACAAGAATTAGGGTTTCGAGAAAGCCGCGTCCACCCTAGTTAGATCAAGCGATTTGTTGCCTCATTGACTTCCCACAGGTAATTCGATCGAACTGGGAAAATGTTGGGACGGCGGTGATCTTATGTGCACCTCCTTGATCGTCTGAAACGCGATCTAAGCCATCCAATTAGGCTAGCCAAGTTGGACGGACACGATCGATTTGCGACAGTTTCTTACCGCCGCACCCTAATTAGGGTTTTGGAAACAAGCGCGTTTTCCTTAATTTGGGCAAACGATTTGCTGCTCTAAGAACTTGCCGTGGGCAGGTCGATTGAGCAAGGGGAAATTCGGGCCACCAATGTGCATATAGGCCCCTCTTTGAACATTCCAGGGAAGATCTTAGTTGTCCAACTAGGCTGGCTAAGTTGGACGGTCATGATGCATTAAAGACCTTTTTTAACGGTCTTAGCTCGTTTGAGCTAGTTTCTTAACAGCACGAACACCCATAAGGGTTGACGTTCGTAGTGCTTAGGAATTCACCTAGTGGGACTCGATCGACTAGGGTACTAGTGGGCCCGTTGGTGGTCACCATGGTGATTTCCTAGCTCTGTTAGGAGTAGGCTATACTTGTTGGATCATGCGGCCAATTGTGTGGCCATGATCATTTTTTGAGACTGATATAAACAGTCTGGATTTTCCTTTGAGGAATTTAAACGAGTTCGATCGAGCTAGCTTCTAAAAACGCGTTGATACTAAGATCTCTTTGTCAGAGAACGATGCAGCCTGTGTGAGTACTTTCATGCAAACTTCAATACTGACACTTCGGGAGATTCGTGCTACTCTGCTGAGAGTGAACATTAATCGTCATGTCATGCCAACATTGAGGGTTCTCTTGTGGAACATAGGGTAGGAAAATACAAGGTGCACAATGCATTAAATGGATAATGTTACTAGGAAAATTCATAGAATATTCGGGATTGTTGCACCATGATGAATGAATTCCATACATATTGAATTGCTCAATGAGTGAAGAGGTTTTTTGCACTCATCACTTCTTAAATGGCTTTATCCCCTTCAGGGCGTCAGCGCATTAGATACAGGGTTTTACAATTTTAGCCCTATTCGAAAAACCACCATCAACAATACTGAAGATCAAGCAAAGACATTTGGAGAAATTCATCAACAAAGAGGTATGTGAAGACTGAACCATTCTATTTACTCACAATTACTACCATCTTATTTATATGAGACTATATCGTATAATTTCTAGTATATATTGCAAAGAAGAAATTTCGAGTCAAGTTTGTCTTGTTAAACATCTCGAAATATGATTCAAGCAATATCTTTTCATACTTGACAAACTTAGTTAAGAACAATTTATTGTTTATGAACTATTTTTGTTCAAGTTAATCATTTGAAAATAGCCCAAGCAATGGTGTTCATCATCTATGGCTATTGGGAAAGTTTCAAATCGATTAAAGAGAGATAAAAATAACTATTGCATTTTGGATACAGGACGGTAAGAGTACCATTGTCATCTGAGTTACGAAATAGGGATATGTAAGCATACACAGTACACATACCCATTAGTTCTGAGTTCGGTAGTGGGTTGAGATACGCGTACCCAGTACGCATACATCAAAGACCTTAGTTCGTGAATTAACTTAGGGTACACATACCATGTGCGCGTACCTTGGATATATGAATTCACGAACTGGTCTATAGATATGCATATCCTTTCACATACCTACCTAATACGAACTAAAACAAATGCATTCAGATTATTTTCTAAAATACGTTTGGCATTGCTATGACTCTCATAAACATCTCTAAGACATCTTGATCACTAAAAAGACTTGTGTATGTGCATCATGATTCAGGTTTTAAGTGTTTAAATGAACATAACTTTACTTATAAGTTCGAAAGGCATATTTGCGAAGAACTATCATTGAACACGGTTCTAGTTTCCTGGACCATACGATATATTCTTTTATGTGATTTCAAGACAAACTTCTCACATTCTTACATGAACTCCTAACAAGAATTTCATCTAAACTGAGAAAGTGTTTGCTTCGATCTCAAGTTATCTTAGCTTGAATTCTGAGCATCCTTAGTCTTGAAGATCTATAAATAGAAAGACTCAAACAACCAGATAATTCAATCCCTGACACTTCTATGTACTATTTTTTAGCTAGATTCGTCCTCGACGAACCTAGTTTCCTCTGAGAAACTTAATTAGGTTTACGACTTAAAGACTTCACTTAGGGATTTATGAATCCAGGTCTGACTATCTTTACGTTGATAGTTTGTGTATCCTATTATTGTTCATTTTGTCATCGAAGTTTAATTATCTCTTTCAGGAACGATATAGATAGAAATCGCAAATTCTATTCGTCTCAGACTGTTCTAGCTGAGTGTAAAGGTTTGCTAGTTGTGTCTATTGTAGACAGATTTCCAAGCCTTGATCTATTAATCTAAAGGGAAATCAAATAGGCTTATATGTTAGAGGCACATTAGTACAAAAGTCTTCACTTAGGCTGAAGGAACTCTTCAGATGTAAAGGACGTCAACTTAGGGAACCAATTGCGTAGAGATTTGCAAGGTTCAAGAACGTAAGGAGCACGACTGCAACTGAATTGCTTCGAGGGTGAATTCCGTCTCAACTACATTCCAGTCCGAAGTCTGATGGTAGGCTAGTGTCTTTAGCGGCTTAATACAATTTGGTGTTCAAATATGGACAAGATCCCGGGGTTTTTTCTGCAATTGCAATTTTCCTCGTTAACATAACTTTTGGTATCTTGTGTTTTTCTCTTTACGCATTATATTCTTTATCGTTATAATAGGAATAACACAAGCACTACAAAATCAATTCTAGTATATAACTCCATTTTAATTGTGATAAATTACCGTTGATGGTGGATTTTTGACGAAGGTCATATTCGTAAAATCACATCGGAAATTATGCATCTCTGATTAATATCGGAATCATAAGAAATTTATATCTTCACGAAGAGACAGTTGCAGTTCTATAATATTGTTAGAGCATTGCTCGGTCAAACTCGCATGCGTTGCTATCTCAAGCATGTTTGTCAATGTTAGTGATCAAAACTATAAGTCTTGATTTCTAGCTTATTTGTAGATCTCTCAGACTAGGACATATATAGTGTAGTTGAGCTTAAATCTCTCGGCGTTCATCTCTTGAAGACGAAGAACTACTAAGGGGAGCTTGTGGAACTTCTTCGACAAAAGTTATGTGGAGACTTGAACTTATCAATCACTTGGAAAGTCTATTTCTACTATCTCCTATATTGAGACATAAGTCGTGTTACGATATAGTTTTCTTTATACACATTTGAGATTTCGAGCTGAGTATATATCGCTTACATATTTCTCGAAATATGTGTTCGTAAGCTTTCGCTTCGACCAAGTTCATCTTATATCATGAGAAAATTGTCGAGTAACATCTTACATGGTTTGTGTGATACAATCATTTGATGTAGGCTTGGAATGTTTCGATAATGATTATTTCAATATCTTGAAAATTGCTTTGATGCTAATAGTGTGTGAAAACGGCTATTGTCATTATAGAAGAATGTTTCAATGATTGAAATAAAGAGTTGATGATGTAACCATCTTTGGATATAAGCATATATAGTGTGTTCACACATTAGTGTATAAGTACATAAACTGGGAGCCAAGAGTATGCATATGTGTGTATACGAAATTGGTGAAGGAGACAGATTAAGTATGCGTACCCGTACGCATACTGGAGGAAGTTCTCGAACCGAGAATTTCTGCTGAGTTTGGTTTTGGCAAAACTCTTAACTAGTCACCTTAAGTATGCGTACCCGTACGCATACTGGCGGAAGTTTTTGAACCGAAAATTTCTGCTGAGTTTGAAAACTTAACAAACTCAAAAATCGGTTGCTTAAGTACCCATACCAGTACACATACTTAAGCTGGTTACTTTGTCAAGTCGGTCATTTCATGGACTTAAACATTTAAATCATAAGGAATGCAATCTTTGCAAACCGTGGCTATAATGTTCATGATTGATTCAAGTGAATCAAACCGATTTGATTTCAATTGTGTTTTCTAAATAATTGAACAACTCTTAACTAGTTTCATTTGAGTCATTTGAACTAGTTATGGTTAAGATGAATAAGGTTGATATGAGAGTAATCATATGGCTAACCTCGGTTAACTATTTGTGAACCAACCTGGTGTACACTGTAAGAGCATAGCTCGGTCAACCTCGCATGCGTTGCTATCTCAAACATGTTTGTCAATGTTAGTGATGAAAACTATAAGTCTTGATTTCTAGACTACATAGCTAAGTCTCGGACTATGATAGAAAAGTGTAGTTGAGCTCAAGGACTTCATGGCGATTCATCATACAACGACGAAGATTTATACAAGGAACCGTGGAACTTCATCAACAAAAAGGTATGTGGAGACTTGGACTTATCTATCACCCAAAAGTCTATCTCTTCTATCTCCTACTTCTTGTGAGACAAAAGTCGTATGCTATATAGACTAGATCATACACATTTGACATTTCGAGCTGAGCATTCATTGCTTATCTTTTATCTCGAAATTGGGTGTTGGTAAAGCGTTTCGCATTGATCAAGTTTATCTTCACCTAGTGACGAAAGTCATGAAAAGTTTCAATCACTTTGAGAATTGCTCTGACGTGAATCGGTCTGTGAATAACGGCTACATAGCATCCTCTGAGAATGTCTCAATGATTTAAATGTGAGTTTAGATTACATAACCATGTTTTCCTTGAACCGAAGTTTTCGAACTTTGTTGATCAAGAGAAATCGGGAGGATTGTGGAATTGGCTTGCCAAGTCCGCGAACTGCCAGAAGTTCTCGACCGAGAATTTCTGCTGGGATTTTCCAAAACTCGTTTGTGTGCTAATTCCGCGAACTCAGTCCGCGAACCCAGTCCGCGAACTGGCGGAAGTTCTCATCCCGAGAATTTCTGCCGAGTTTGGAAAAATAAACCGATTAACTTAAGTCCGCAAACTTGTTTGTGAACTTAAGAGGTTATGATCTAAAGATGTGCTCTGTACATGAAACATTAAATTACTAAGGAATGCTTTATGCAAACCGTGGCTATAATGTTCATGAGAAGATTCAATCGAATCGAATCATCTTTGTTTCAATTGTGTCTTGTGTAGTTACATAAGATCTCATAGCAATTGAACAACTCTTTAACTAGTTCATTTGAGTCAATTGAACTAGTTATGGTGAAGAAGAACAAGGTTAATATGAAATGCTCATATGGTTAACCTTTTGGGTTACTATGTTGAACCAACATACACGTACACGTTTGGGCATGGTTTTCACGAACCCAGTAAACGTCTACCCAAGTGTGTGTGACAAGCTAAGTTTTCGATCTAACGGTTGAGAAATATTAGCTTGAATCTAAATCAGGTTTTCATCTAACGGTGAATATGGATTGATTTGTAACTAATGCAAAACCCTAATTTGAAGGCTATATAAGACATCTAGCATTGTGCAAAACTAATCCCCACACGTGTGTGTGCTACTAGTGCGCCCGCTAGAGTCGATCTCCATTAACCTTTGATTTTCTTCTCTAAAATCAGGTTAACGACTTAAAGACTTCATTGGGATTGTGAAGCCAGACCGATACTACTTTATCATAGTTGTGTGATTTGATCTTGCATCTTCTATCGTACGAGTACAATCGATTGATTGGCTTGAGATCGTGAGAGTTCTCCGATAGGCAAGATAAAGAAGTCACAAACATCTTCGTCTCACTGTTTGTGATTCCTCGACAATTCGCTTGTGTAGTCAGGAAGGATTGTAGAGAGGTGATTGATTAATCTAAGTTGTTCTTCGGGAATATAAGACCGGATTATCAATTGGTTCCTGTTACCTTGATTTTATATCTAAAGACGGAACAAAACCTAGGGTTTATCTGTGGGAGACAGATTTATCCTCTTATAGACTTTTCTGTGTGAGACAGATCTGTTTATTATCAAGTCTGTGATTTTAGGTTACAACAACTCTTGGTTGTGGGTGATATCATCTAAGGGAATCAAGTGCGCAGTATCCTGCTGGGATCAGAGGCGTAGGAGTGCAACTGTACCTTGGATCGGTGGGAGACTGATTGGGATTCAACTATAGTCCAGTCTGAAGTTAGTTTGCAGTAGGCTAGTGTCTGTAGAGGCTTAATACAGTGTGTATTCAATCTGGACTTGGTCCCTGGATTTTTCTGCATTTGCGGTTTCCTCGTTAACAAAATTTCTGGTGTCTGTGTTATTTCTTTTCCGCATTATATTTTATATAATTGAAATAATACAGGTTGTGCGTTCATGATCATCAATTGGAAATCCAACCTTTGGTTGTTGATTGATATTGATTGATCCTTGGACATTGGTCTTTGGTACCGTCCAAGTATTCCTTGTATTTGATAAAGACTCGCTATTGTTTTTAGCTTGAGTAAAAATCAAATCAAGAGAGAGATATTAACTCCTTGAGATACTTTTATCTAGATTGAGTTTGACTGTCTAGTTGATTCTCTAGCAAAGTATTCCGGAGTTAGTCCATACAGATTGCTAAGAGAAATATTGGGTGGTATTGTTAGACCCCCGCTTTTTCAATTGGTATCAGAGCAGGCAAACACGTTTAAGACCTCATCAGTCTGTGTTTATAACGATCTGACTCTGTGGACAAAATATCATACGCATACTAAAATGCCTCCTAAATCTATCAACTTTGTCAAGTGTCTCGGAAATACCTCAAAGGGTCACTTCTTAGATGATTCTTCTGAATCCCGAGGTAAGAAGAATGTTTCATCTTGTGTCAATCATTCTTCCTCCAATGAGACATTGGATATAATGGCTAAAGCTGAATTGGAGCTAACCGGAATTTCAAAAAATTCTACCAAGTGTATTGATCTACAGGATCATGGTAAACTCATTGATGAATTTGAAAAGTCTATTGATCGTGAACCGGTACTCTATAACATTATAGGGTCTTTCTCTAAGGAAATTGAGAAACTTCTTCAAGAAAACAACATACAGCGTGAAAATATTTGTGATCTTGAAAAGCTGGTCAAAGAAGGTTCAATTAGAGAAAAGTGTTTGATCAAGACGCATTCATCTGATCTAGACAGACTTCTTGTTGAGAGGGAGAAACTTGAAGCATCGCTTGTCTTAGCCCATGGACAGTGCAAATCCTTGGAAAAAGAAAACTCTGTTTTAAAGAAAAATTCTTCTGCACAAACTAATTCTCATGAGTTACCGTACAAAATGAAATTTTCTCCAAGAGAAGATTGTGTCAAGAAAAGTTTTCATAACTTACAATCTTCTCCCGTGGCTATGAAGTTTAAACAAGTGCCAGTTGTTGCTTCTCCTCCACGAATATGTACCTTCTGTGGAAAAGGAAATCAATATGCTATCCACTGTTTTGCTAGAAAGAAACGTGTTTCTGAACTCCACAAGTTGCTTCTTTCTACTGTCAATGGAGTAAATAGTCGAACGACTACTACAGTGAAGGTCCCTTTCACAGGAAACCAGGTATCTTATAAGAATGATCTCTCTCCTAGAAATCATTACAGGACGTTTGTAAATTCTCGTACTACCAATGAAAGTATGTCCTGTGCTTATAAGAACATATCTGATAAATCTAAGTATAGTGTGTCGAGACGAATTTCAGAAAATCTCCTAGAACCTATTTCTAGAGGTCCTAGACTTTGTCATCAGAAGGGTTTCCAGCCTGTGATTCCCAGAAGGACTACGAGACACACCCTTCTTCCTGGAAGCTGCAGTGAAAGGATAAGGATTGCTGAGATAAGATATCCTAGAAGAATTTATAGGTACTCTCTTAGAACCGATGGTGAGACTATGTCTCCCTCTGCTACCTAGAAGCAGAATGTTCTATCTTTGTGTCTAACTTGAGAGATACAAGGATGAGGATTTGAGAGATGCTCAAGTATTGTATTATATTTTCTCTAGGATTGTATATCCCTTGTTGTAATGATCTTCTCTAGTATCATTTTCCTTTCGTCTCTTTTGGGATGGTGGACGTTTTGGAAGCTGCACAGTATCTCTTTCTAGGGCCATTCTTGGTCGGCCACAAATGCCTGTATCTCCTCAAGGAAATCTAGGGTTTCTAGCCAGGGCATGCACGAACATATATAAATCTTATAGGTGCCTCATTTTTCTTCAGAAAGGAGCTCTATGGAAATTGTTCCCAAAGAAGAAGTTAACCCTATGGTTGAGGATGATCTCAAAGGATGTGCTTCTGGTCAAGAGTTTATACGGAAGAAGATGCTTGAAAGAAAAGAGTATAACACTTGGATTGGTGAATCTTTCAAGGATTTGATTCGTGTTCAGGATGAAGTTAAAAACAAACTGACTAACCTTCAATTGCAGATAAACCAGCTGTGTAACGGACAGGAGATTTCTCTTCTAGTGGGTTGGATTTCAACCCGTCCTGCAAGGCCAAACCCCCATCCGTCACTCAAAAAAATAAATAAGAAATAAAGAAAATACACTCAATTCAGAAATCTAGCCACAGAGTTTCTCAAAGGCTAATGACAAAAAAAAGGAAAAGAACGGTAGATGAAATTCGTGTAATTTCTTAATTATGGATGCCACAAAATAAATCTACACAGCCATTTTATGTAAGTACAATAGTTGAGGCAAAAACCAACTAGCATTTAACGTCATTCATACTACTCATTTATCAGTTGAAGACATAGCCAAATAGTACAAGGAAAAATTATACCTTCGTAACATACAAGTAGAAGTTTAAAAAGAACACAGAAAATAGACACCAAAAATAAAAGAAATAAAATTAGACCTTTAAGTCATCGGCATAATGAAGTTCCCACTTACAAACCATACACTAACTTTGAAAATATCTTAGCATATTTGTTAGTAGCAAAACATGAAATGAAATAGTAGAACACGATTTAGTAACTACACAAACAACCCCAGATTAGCCCCGTGATACACACACCATATAGTCCGCAAAATACTAACACTTAATGCTTCCAAAGTCTGTTGTAAGCTCTATCCGGCCTACTGTTGACACGCTCCTATTATATTCTGTGGGAGAAAAACAAAGAAAGGGGTAGGCGAATGCCCAGTAGGAGTCGTAACGACGAAAAATAGTGCCTGCGGGGAACATAAATTAATAGACAAGCAGCAGCCATCAGCTAAAACAACTTACGCAAAAATGTAAAGCATTGCACAATTAAAATACAGAACTGAATAAAGAGCTGTAAAATTAGAAATGTTACTCTACTATTTACAAGGCCAGTGCCAACGTCAAGGTAGTTCTGGTTACCAGCCACCGCTACAGAAGCGGTCTTCCGGATAGCCACCGAGGTGGTGGGGTGCCACTTAGGCCCGACGGTCCTATAGTAGAGTCACTTAGGCCCGACGGTCCTATAGTAGAATCAATCTAGTTCCCTATCGTGCTTGTTCATAAGAAGGAAACACCCACAAAGATTACTACAGAAAATTCATTTCACTTGGCTGTTTAAATAAATCATTTCACCAGGGCTTACCAAAAGCACAATGGACCATTAGCTAAAATGGTGCTTGATTAAAACAAATAAACACCCAACAGTGAAGACAAAAATCCGAATACCAAAGTCATTAACTAAACTTCATGGGATTCACTTAAGATGGAAATGTGGTCATATAAATTGATGACAAGAAAAAGAGATAAAACAGATGATACAAATTTGAGCAGTAAAAACAAATTAGAAAAACCATGGTTAACAAAACAGAAGCCAAAGTCTCAAAACCTGACGTCAAGAACAGTAAACAAATCAAGTAAGAATAATGGTTTAATTTAGTTTAAAAATTTCTCAAAACTGGAATAACTCCCATTTTGTTTTGGATACAAGTAAGCTTAAGAATTTGGTGACCCATGAGAACACGACTAATAATATTAAATCATGAATTGCAAGGTAGTGAGAAGAGCAAGACAAAAAAAAAAGAATCTGTTGGCTATAAATGAAGCTTCAAATACAAATCCCATTTGGTCATTTTAACAAACAGTTAAAGGGTTTGTTTAAAAGTTTTCTATAAACCCTGATTTTCGATGAATTTCAATCTTAATACTTGCATAGCATTTCAAAAATTCATTTGTAACACTTGAAATTTATCACAGTAGAAACATGCAAGGTTGAAATTGATGCAGCGGATATTAGAGAAACTAGAGAAAACAGAAGCGTTGTTCAGACTTCAAATATTCCTAAGAATATCGACTATGAACGTTGATTAATATCTAGACTTCGGTTTCCCAACTTTAGATAAAAATCGATTAAACTTGAACAAAGTTTGATAAAGAAGATATATATTCCAAAAAAAAGTTGCCCTAAACAATTTATGATGGACTCTTTTATAGACTTGGGGAAAAACCCTAACTTGCTAGTCAAGAAAGGATGAAAAAAACCCCTAAACCGACTCAGACCCTAATTTGCTATTTTTGGCAAATTTTGGTCGACCTAAAATAATGAAAGTACTCATAAAATAAAACAATTCGCCTCAAACGGCGGCCCAAACAGACTCCTAACGAAAGAGTTATTAACAAAATAAAAACTTTCCTAAAATAGCAAAAACGTATGTTTGATGCCCTAAACGATGGAATTTGGCTAAATTCTGAAGACCAAGGCAATCGAAGATCTTGTCCTGTTCTTTGGCTTGTTTCCCATCGAAATGGACCCCTAAGGATCTAAATTACGACACTTGGATTTTTAGCCTGCTCATCTGCATTAGAAATGCAGAGAACAAGGGAGTTTTAAAACAAGTTTGTGGCTAAACAAGACTATCAAAATCAGGGGTCATTTGGAAAGGGATTTTGAACAAAATGTGTTAAACTCATGGTTATAAAAACATCTTCAAATAATCATTTACTAATCTTCATGAAAGATTACATTTAAACAGTATTGCACATTTTCAAGAAATTGAAGTAAATGATACATAAATCAACAAAAATGAGAGAAGGACAAATTAGCGCAGAAGCAGTTGGTACTGAAAATTAATTTCAAGAGAAGAAATCCCCTACTGTAAATGGTTAAAATTCCACTAAAAATCGCAGATTATCAATCAACAATTTCATTCTAAAATCAGTAAGAAGATTGATTAGCACAACTTAAAACCATAGTTCAAAAGGAAAGAAAAGACCCCTACCTCAATGGCAACAGGTGCTCCCCCAATGGATCAGCAAAAATCTCAAGGTGAAAATGGATTTCTTTCTTCCATTGATCTCAATTAAGTCCACGGCTCAAAATAAAGCAAATGCAATAAAACCAAGGGAAAGTAAAGTTAAAAAAAATAGAGCTAAGTTTGGGTTTCTAAAGAAAATTTTCTTTTGATAAAAACACGTGTAACCCATGTTTAAGGTTTCTAGAATTTTCTTAGATTCTACTAACCGTGCACTCTAATACTACTAAAGGGATAGTCTATTTAGTTTTAGGCACTCATTTTATGATTATGGAACTCACCATGGCTATTCCTATCTGCTACCAGGATTGCACGCGAACACTACAAAACTCTAGTTTCCCACTCGAATGGGTTGAACTCGAACTTAAAGCCAACCAGATAATTTAGGCGGTTGTTACACCATCAACACCTAAAAAAGAATTTGGTCCCCCAAATTCAAAAATAAACGAAAAGGCTATGAAGGTTACCTTACTCCTGGTACTTGTCTTGTTCTTTGCGCATCGGGCTTGAATTCCCAGGTTGCTTCTTCAAAATACTGCAATATACTACTTTCACCGTCAAGGTAGTTTTTGTTCGAAGATCTTGTTACCTTGTACTGGCTTCCACTGTAAATTGCGTCGCCATTCGGCTGTGAATCGCTCCAAATTTTAAAATCCAGTGGTCACCTTCTGGAATCGGCATAACTCTTTGACGCATTCTGTTGTTTTCAATCGCTTTCGGATGACTTTGATATTTGAAGTAGTTTCTTCAAACACTTCTGGACCCAATATGCTCCTTTCACTTTGTATCTGTAGTCGATCACGCATGCCTGATATATATCTTCCGGAACCTGAGAAGTCTGTTCTAAATCAGCATCTACCGAAGGTGAAATGCGAAACCCGTATCTAGCTCGATCCTATAGCTTGTTAGAAACTCTCGTGATACTTGGACATTTACAACAGGTCTTACTCTAACCGACCGACAAAGGAATTCGGTGTACCATGACAATTTCTTTGAAGTAAAAGTTGCATAGGGTATGACAATGTCTATATGTTCTATCGAAAGAAAACAAGTTGACTTTGTTAGTCGACTAATGGTCACACTACTACTATCTTTTCCCTGCCAAAATTCATACCAACGAAGTCCAATGGTTGTAACAGTCCTTCTGGTCATAAATGCTTTGCTTTGCTTTCTCTCGTGGATATGCAAGACGCCCTAATTTAAATAGAACAATGTTCTTTCTGAGACTCCTCTAACTAGTAGTTCAGGACACACTCATCTAATCGGCATAAAAATTATGGCAAGTGTAAAAAAAGATTTTATATATGTATTAGTTGTCAAAGTGTATTAGGAAAGCTTGCGCAAGTCATAAGCTTAAATAAAAAGGGATCACACGTGCAATAACAGGTAGACACTAGTTTAAAGTTAACACTTGACACTATGAAAAGGTAGAAAATGTTCTTGTCCAACAAGCACATGAGACACAAAAGGACAAAGCTAGGAAAAACAAATATTGACACAAGCCCCATTTAGCTAGACTAAATATTTATCAGAAATCTTTTAAGTAAATACATTGAAATGGAAGCATAATTTCAAATGGAATCAAATGAATATCATTTCCAAGATATAAAGAGAATTTCGGAGAATTATTGAACGAGTTTGAAGTACTAAATCATTATATGAAAAGGGGAGATGTGACATTTACTAGTTCAGACCATGGGTGTTGTAAACCACAGGAAGTTCATTTTTCTTTGATCAAAAGCAGTTAAACAAACAAGGGATTGCATGCAAAAAGTTCCAAGTGGTGACTACAAGGTGGGTAACTAAGAAAAGGGTTAGAAACTATAACTGTCACCACGGTTTTTCATTCAAGGGAAAATCGGCATTACGATGAATTAAGTTTTTTTTTTTTAAATGGGAACTCAACTCTACCCAGTGGTTAAAATTTAAGCCAAAATTAATCAGAATTAGGATTGCGCATTTCTTTGAACCACGATTAGTCGATCAACCCTGACAAAATATTAGAGCCTATAAAAAAAATCGTTTGCAACTTTCAAAATTGGAGCATATGTTAACAAGAAGTGACTAAGTATGCAGTTAAATCAAAGTGAAGATATGGGAATCACGGATGTCAAAGTAAGTATTCCG
This sequence comes from Papaver somniferum, assembly GCF_003573695.1. Taxonomy (NCBI): domain Eukaryota; kingdom Viridiplantae; phylum Streptophyta; class Magnoliopsida; order Ranunculales; family Papaveraceae; genus Papaver; species Papaver somniferum. The sequence goes on from NW_020649304.1 coordinate 712,367, forward strand.
GAGGGTTAACAATTTCCTTTCAAAACAAATAGTAAGGCTTATGATAGTTGGCAAGTCAAGAAGAAATTCTCTTTCAGCAATGTTGGCAAGTCAAGAAGAAATTCAAAGTTCAAAATTCAATTTTCCAATTTCTATTCTTACTGGGACTTGCAGTATCAATCAAGTATCAACGCAAAAATCATGGAGAAAGTTGATTGAAAACTAATATAGGGCAAGCATCGAAAACACTGTTTTTAGCTAAGTTTTTTTTTTTTTTTTTCCGAATAGGTAAAATGACTCCAGCAAACTTTTACAACGTCGTATTATAGATTAAGCAACACAAAACCTATCTCACACACCTGACTGGAAATGTAGATCATCAGAAGAAATTATTAAACTCTCATGGCCTGAAAATGGTGAGCACAAAGTGAAACTGAAATTTAAAAAAATGCGGAAAAAAAATAAAAAATAAAACCCCTACCTCAATGCAAGCCTAATCTTCTTCTCCTCCTGTACTTACATAACATCAAACTCCTTCTCGATACCTACCAGCCTTTGAGAGAATCCTCTGTCCCACTAATCACTCTGTCATTTCCTACATTTTTCTTGAACTCCTTCAAGTCTACAACAGTGCTCGACTGACCATATTATCTAATGCCAACCGCAATGGTCATAATTGGACCTGCCAGCTGTTCTAAATTGCAATCGATGGGTTTTGTCCTCTTGCTGAGATTGTTATTCTTACTTAGCTTTAGACTACAGATATGGCACACTGCGACATCTTCAAAACAGAACAAATTTCAGACTCGCAATTGGTTAGTAATGTACATTACTAACACACACGTAATGATATGTATATCACGGCATCCAGTTAGTTTCCCCAATTCCCAAAGCAATGGAAAATCGATCAAATAAATTTCCACAGTAAATGTTTTAAAACATTCAAGTAATAAAAACTGAAAGAAAGTAGTAACTACAAATATAAGGCACCGGAAAAGTAGCAAGTACACAACTCACAGTCCAAGTAAATCGGAACCTGGCTCTGATACCAACTGTAACGGACAGGAGATTTCCCTTCTAGTGGGTTGCATTTCAACCCGTCCTGCAAGGCCAAACCCCCATCCTTCACTCAAAAAAATAAATAAGAAATAAAGAAAATACATTCAATTCAGAAATCTAGCCACAGAGTTTCTCAAAGGCTAATGACAAAAAAAGGAAAAGAATGGTAGATGAAATTCGTGTAGTTTCTTAATTATGGATGCCACAAAATAAATCTACACAGCCATTTTACGTAAGTACAATAGTTGAGGCAAAAACTAACTAGCATTTAACGTCATTCATACTACTCATTTATCAGTTGAAGACATAGCCAAATAGTACAAGGAAAAATTATACCTTCGTAACATACAAGTAGAAGTTTCAAAAGAACACAGAAAATAGACACCAAAAATAAAAGAAATAAAATTAAACCTTTAAGTCTCGGCATAATGAAGTTCCCACTTACAAACCATACACTAACTTTGAAAATATCTTAGCATATTTGTTGGTAGCAAAACATGAAATGAAATAGTAGGAAAACACGATTTAGTAACTACACAAACAACCCCAGATTAGCCCCGTGATACACACACCATATAGTCGGCAAAATACTAACACTTAATGCTTCCAAAGTCTGTTGTAAGCTCTATCCGGCCTACTGTTGACAGCTCCTATTATATTCTGTGGGAGGAAAAACAAAGAAAGGGGTAGGCGAATGCCCAGTAGGAGTCGTAACGACGAAAAATAGTGCCTGCGGGGAACATAAATTAATAGACAAAAGCAGCAGCCATCAGCTAAAACAACTTACGCAAAAATGTAAAGCATTGCACAATTAAAATATAGAACTGAATAAAGAGCTGTAAAATTAGAAATGTTACTCTACTATTTACAAGGCCAGTGCCAACGTCAGGGTAGTTCTGGTTACCAGCCACCGCTACAGAAGCGGTCTTCCGGGTAGCCACCGAGGTGGTGGGGTGCCACTTAGGCCCGACGGTCCTATAGTAGAGTCAATCTAGTTCCCTATCGTGCTTGTTCATAAGAAGGAAACACCCACAAAGATTACTACAGAAAATTCATTTCACTTGGCTGTTTAAATAAATCATGTCACTAGGGCTTACCAAAAGCACAATGGACCATTAGCTAAAATGGTGCTTGATTAAAACAAATAAACACCCAACAGTGAAGACAAAAATCCGAATACCAAAGTCATTAACTAAACTTCATGGGATTCACTTAAGATGGAAATGTGGTCATATAAATTGATGACAAGAAAAAGAGGTAAAACAGATGATACAAATTTGAGCAGTAAAAACAAATTAGAAAAACCATGGTTAACAAAACAGAAGCCAAAGTCTCAAAACCGGACGTCAAGAACAGTAAACAAATCAAGTAAGAATAATGGTTTAATTTAGTTTAAAAATTTCTCAAAACTGGAATAACTCCCATTTTGTTTTGGATACAAGTAAGCTTAAGAATTTGGTGACCCATGAGAACACGACTAATAATATTAAATCATGAATTGCAAGGTAGTGAGAAGAGCAAGACAAAAAAAAAAGAATCTGTTGGCTATAAATGAAGCTTCAAATACAAATCCCATTTGGTCATTTTAACAAACAGTTAAAGGGTTTGTTTAAAAGTTTTCTATAAACCCTGATTTTCGATGAATTTCAATCTTAATACTTGCATAACATTTCAAAATTCATTTGTAACACTTGAAATTTATCACAGTAGAAACATGCAAGGTTGAAATGCAGAGAACAAGGGAGTTTTAAAACAAGTTTGTGGCTAAACAAGACTATCAAAATCAGGGGTCATTTGGAAAGGGATTTTGAACAAAATGTGTTAAACTCATGGTTATAAAAACATCTTCAAATAATCATTTACTAATCTTCATGAAAGATTACATTTAAACGGTATTGCACATTTTCAAGAAATTGAAGTAAATGATACATAAATCAACAAAAATGAGAGAAAGACAAATTAGGGCAGAAGCAGTTGGTACTGAAAATTAATTTCAAGAGAAGAAATCCCCTACTGTAAATGGTTAAAATTCCACTAAAAATCGCAGATTATCAATCAACAATTTCATTCTAAAATCAGTAAGAAGATTGATTAGCACAACTTAAAACCATAGTTCAAAAGGAAAGAAAAGACCCCTACCTCAATGGCAACAGGTGCTCCCCCAATGGATCAGCAAAAATCTCAAGGTGAAAATAGATTTCTTTCTTCCCTTGATCTCAATTAAGTCCACGGCTCAAAATAAAGCAAATGCAATAAAACCAAGGGAAAGTAAAGTAAAAAAAAAAAAGAGCCAAGTTTGCCTCGCGTTTTTAGAGGCCACCCGAAAGGATTTAGGGGTCATCAATTTATACCCAGCCAAAGACTCTAGTTAAGGGGTACCCTATATGATATTGAAGTTACATAAATGCCCTTCTGGTAAAACTGTATAAAAACCAAATCAAAAAATTCTACTCATTTCAACTGTATAAGAACGCGAAGAACGCGTACCCGGCAATGTAGTCGGTGGTGGCGATTCCGATAGTCAAACACTTCGTCAACTTCAAATGGCCCCAATTAGGTAAGAATCTATCATTTTTGGGGTTTATTTCGCTTTAATTCGTCGAATCGAGAAAAAAAATTCTAGGGTTTTCGGTTATTTATCCAGATTCGGGCGATATTCATGCTTATTTAATTCTGAATGTAGTCGTGTTCTTCATTTCTCAAGAACATCGACAGTATTCGGGAGAAAGATTTGATAATTATCTGCCGAATATTGGTGGTCATATCTTCCTGGATACAAACTGCTAATAATCGGTAGTTTAATGAATTTTTTGGCTACCGAATATATTTAAGTAGACACACAGTATTCGGAAGAACACTCACTACCGAATGTATATATTGAAAAAATCTCAAAATTTCTGATATAGGAAAAATCCCATTTTGGGGCCAGTATTTGGGCCATCGTACATTCGGAACTTTACAAAAAACCTGTCCTCTGAATATTACAAGTTCAAAACAAACCACGCCATGGCTCCAGGTGGTTCCAAGGGCCAATATTGAAGGTTAGACAGCCCATATTCGGAAGTTTTGGTAACTAATTTAACTTCCGATTAGTTCAAAGACAAAATTTGAAAAGTATAAGTTTTTCCCAAATTCTGATTTTTGGGTCATCGTACATTCGGGACTTTACAAAAAACCTATCCTCCGAATATTACAAGTTCAAAACAAACCACGCCATGGCTCCAGGTGGTTCCAAGGGCCAATATTGAAGGTTAGACATCCCATATTCGGAAGTTTTGGTAACTAATCTAACTTCCGATTATTTTAAAGACAAAATTTGAAAAGTATAAGTTTTTCCAAATTCTGATTTTTGGGCCATCGTACATTCGAAACTTTACAAAAAACCTATCCTCCGAATATTACAAGTTCAAAACAAACCACGCCATGGCTCCAGGTGGTTCCAAGGGCCAATATTGAAGGTTAGACAGCCCATATTCGGAAGTTTTGGTAACTAATTTAACTTCCGATTATTTCAAAGATAAAATTTGAAAAGTATAAGTTTTTCCAAATTCTGATTTTTGGGCCATCGTACATTCGGAACTTTACAAAAAACCTATCCTCCGAATATTACAAGTTCAAAATAAACCACGCCATGGCTCCAGGTGGTTCCAAGGGACAATATTGAAGGTTAGACAGCCCATATTCGGAAGTTTTGGTAACTAATTTAACTTCCGATTATTTCAAAGACAAAATTTGAAAAGTATAAGTTTTTCCAAATTCTGATTTTTGGGCCATCGTACATTCGGAACTTTACAAAAACCTATCCTCCGAATATTACAAGTTCAAAACAAACCACGCCATGGCTCCAGGTGGTTCCAAGGGCCAATATTGAAGGTTAGAGAGCCCATATTCGGAAGTTTTGGTAACTAATTTAACTTCCGATTAAGTTTTGGTAACTTCCAACTTAATCGGTAGATAAGAATTTAAGTTTGTCGTCGAATGTCTTATTCGGGGGTAATACATGTATCGTTAACAACCGATTGTAGTGCACCAATGATACGAAACCTCAACGGCCATTATTTTCAGAAACCTCAACGGCCATATTTTCAAAAATTAGATCCGTTGGAACTCTAATCTATATAAGGAGGGTAACCCCTCTCAGTTATTATTGAGTAAAAAATCGGAATGAAAAACCTTTTCAATGGCAAGTCCATCATCAATCGACAACATACTTCGAAGATGCAAGCGAACAACTACATCGATTGCAACAATGGAAGAAGAAATACAAAAAAGGAACAAACAACCCAAAAAAAATTAAACCATCGTTAGTGGCAACGGAGGAGGAGGAAGAGGAAATCAAGGCTAAGAAGCGAGGTCAAGAACAATTCCATCATAGAGAAAGATTAAAACAAGTTGAGGAAGAGACCGAATGGATAAAAAATTATTACATTGTGAAAGATCTACCCAAAGAACAGCAAGACGATCGTATATTTTGGATTAACGTTTCATTGGGTCCTTTTGTTGGTAAGTACAAGAAGCCACGCCAAATTATGAACCATCGCATGTTTCTTCAAGGGTGCACCATGTTATAAAATTGTGCACCGAGTATAACCGTATTCTTGCTAGGAACAGAGACGACAGGTTTGCGGCACAAGATGCTTATTCCAAGTGGAGAGGAGAGTCGTTTCTACATTTCGAAGCCGCGTTGATTGTTGCATCTTGGACTGGGAAAAAAGAATAACATGTGATGTTTGAGTGATGTAAATTCAAATTTTTAATATTAATCGGCGGTTTGATAAAATATGGAATTCCCGAATATGATTAATCGTATTGAAGTGTTATAATACTGTTGTTCCGATTACATAGTTTCAAATCGAGTGTCACTAACATGATTATTTTGAACTACCACGCACATGTTATCTTTTGCCTTGTTCATAAGCCATTCCTTTGCCTCCTTCTTACTTCCAAATGTCTAAACGTGCATAAAACAAAACAAATCTAATAAGCATAACCATTTAACATATAAATTTTGAAAAAAAGAAAAAAGTAGTAATGAGTATACCAAATCGTTTGCATAGTATAGGGAAGTGTCGGGCCTCAAATAGAAGTCATAAACAAACTCTTCAACGGCCTGCATATGAAAGCAACAAATTATTATACAATAATCGGAGGTTATTAAATAAGTCAAACTTACGAATACTCTATATTTGGAATCCTATCGGTTACCCAAAACACCTGATTTATGCAAATGAATGTACACAGTTTACTGAGTGCAAAAAATGATATAATCGGAAGCTAAAATATATAGTAAACCAGCCGAATATAATAACCGGAAGATAACTTTTTTAATCGATAAACATCCGATTTTCAAGTTTTCGGAAATTTTATTTCGAGGCCACTGTTATATTCGGCAGTCAAAGAATGTTAAACTATTACCGATTGTAAAGGATAAGAATACTGAGTTTTGAAATTTTCTGAGGAATTCGTTTTTGGGGCCATTCGGGGGTAAATAACTCTACATAACTACCGAATGTAGATATTTTTGGAAAACCAGTTTGGAGTTTTTTCTCATCTTCGGCAGTAAACTAGTATCTTGTAACTACCGAATATACATATTTGGTACTCAGTGTGTTATATTCGTAGGTTTATTCTACAAATTATCTACCGAATCTGGGTAGTTCATCGCATTCAATGCATGCAATAATCGGTTTTTCTTGTTTACAAAAGCACACAAACGCATGCAAATCGAGTATTTGAGTTTCTTAACACAATACCTGTGTTTTACATGCATCGTTAGCTTCAATATTGGGCGATTCTCCATTTTCTTCCATGAAAGGGTCGTCTATGTTTTCCTCTCCACAAAAGTTTGGATCATTCAACATATACCCCAAATCGTCTTCTCTAAACGGTCGTGAACCCTCAACATTTTGTTCTTCGTCATGATTCTCACCTTCTTCTTCATATCCATCCATTTTTGTAGTGATAAAATGGGTTTTCTCTTTTTTTCCTTCACCTTCTTCTCTATAACTCTAACAACTCAAAAATGAAAAAGAAATGGAAAAAATGAAACACAAATCATTCTAATACTGCACCGACTACAATCGGAAGTCTGGGAAATATTTTGGCTTCCGATTGCAATCGGAGGATAACATTATTATCATATCATCCGAATATATAAGGGTAATTTCGCCATTACGAATTACGCGAGATAAGGGCTGGCTATATTTTCCCTTTGGGTGACCTTTTTTGTTTTATTGTTGGCCCATAAATCCTTTCGAGTGGCCCCTAAAAACGCGAGGTAAGTTTGGGTTTCTAAAGAAAATTTTCTTTTGATAAAAACACGTGTAACCCATGTTTAAGGTTTCTAGAGTTTTCTTAGATTCTACTAACTGTGCACTCTAATACTACTAAAGGGATAGCCTATTTAGTTTTAGGCACTCATTTTATGATTATGGCACTCACCATGGCTATTCCTATCTGCTACCAGGATTGCACGCGAACACTACAGAACTCTAGTTTCCCACTCGAATGGGTTGAACTCGAACTTAAAGCCAACCAGATAATTTAGGCGGTTGTTACAAGCTGATTGATGGACAGGCGAAAATCCTTGGTACTCAGAATATCTTGATCAGAAATCATAAGAAAGTTATCCTTGACTGTGCAAAGGCTCGTCATTATGCTCGCACTATTGATCGAAAAGTCAACGTTCTAACTTTTGAACATGGTGTCTCTACGTCAACAGGGTCAAGGATATAAGTGACTCCTACTTTGATGGACCATTTCAGAGGTATGAAATCATCAAGGAAAACTGAGTCTTATATGCCTAGTAAGTCTTCTTTTTGAATTAGTAGGAAGAATAACTAGTGCTTTGAATAGCGATGATTGTGACTACACATAGCTATTTTTGTTTTCATCTTGTTATGTTATTTTTTAGGTTTATCGGTATTAAATTCTAAAAATATTTGGAGGATGATGTTTATTGCAGTATTTTAATGTTTTGTGATATTGCAATATTTTTATGGGATATGTATTGTTTACGTCTGTGAACTTGAAGGTCCCATATTGCAGTCAAAAGTAAAGTCGTTCATTAATCGGTATTCGTATTGATGAAAGGACGAATGGACTTTTGACATATACAAAAATTAAGCCTATGTAATCATTAATTTGATGGAAAATAGGATAAAATCTTTTGTTCAACAAGGATAAAGTCTATTATGTCGTTATGATGGAAAATAAAATAGATCCTTGTATGTTATCCACGGTATTGATCTTCATTGATCCATTTTATTATGTTTTACCGTGAAGGCTCCATTGTGTGTCTTATGTTGAGCACCATACAACTAAGTCGATTTACCTTGGATTTGTTGGTTGTTCCATAAGATGCTATATGTCGAGCATTAAGAACTAAATTAATCAACTAGTTTGGTTATTTAGTTTGTACTCCACAAGTTTTATTTCTTATGTCGAGTACGTATATAGTTAAGGTTGTCATATTCTATGATGAACTAAGTCGGGGTTCCATAAGTTCTTTTATATTGAGACCAAAATAATTCAATTGATTACTTCTGTGATTTGTTTGGTTATTTGTATTCCAATTAGATTAATTATAGGTTCTCTTGTAATTAATCTAGTTGAGTTTTCATATATTCCACAAGTTCTTGTGTTGAGTATATGAAACGTTACACTATCATGCTTTTGGTTAATGTAGTCATATATTCCGTAAGGTTTTCCTTATGTTGAGTATTTGAACGGTTAAGTTAGTCATCTTCGTGTGATTGACATAGTCGTAGCTCCGTGAGTTTACTTATGTTGAGCACTTTCAATTAAATTGATCACTTTTGTGGTTTGATTTAGTTGCGTAATCCAATTGAATTAATCGTGGGTTTACTTGTGGTTAATTTGGTTGAGCTTTGGATATAGAAAATCATTCCTATGGTTTTTGGTGTCCAATATAAAATCCTTATTTTCTTTCGAAATTAAGGTCGCTCTTGTTGTTCTCTCGGGAAAGACATCAAATGGGGAAGAGTTCTTTTGAACTTGTGCTTAATGGTAATATCTTGCAGGGAGTGTGGCTGTGGAATCTTATAGGGGTTATCTTGTATCTTAAAACTCCTTGATGAATGTTGTTAGCTTCGGCTATTAGTTTGCATCTAAATTAAGTTGGTATGTATTTTTCTTTTGGTCATGAAATGTCTCTTGTGGAAATTTCATTATGATCCCATTCTTGTACCTTTGCCAATTTTATTGACAAAAAGGGGGAGAAATATTGTAGTTCACACTACAAATACATATGGTTTTCGGATCATTGTGTAAGGGGGAGTGGTTTCTATGATCTAGATGGAGTATTGACTAAGGGGGAGTGATACATATCACCGTAGTATTATTGTTAAAGTCGTGATACAATTGGACTTTGATGTTATATAATAATACTATGACACTGTATAATAATGATCGAGAATCTCGATTTCTCTCATTCTTATAGCTACGAATCTTCAACGGTGCTAAACTTACAACCTTTGGGATCATTGGAGTACTTGGAAGGACGAAGATTTCAAGGAACATTAAAGATTAGACTATGGAATAGGAGCCACTAAAGTTTATCTTTTTTGTATTCCATATGTATTAATAATTTTGTCACTAAAATTGACAAAGGGGGAGATTGTTAGAGCATAGCTCGGTCAACCTCACATGCGTTGCTCTCTCAAGCATGTTTGTCCATGTTAGTGATCAAAACTATAAGTCTTGATTTCTAGCCTACATAGCTAAATCTTGGATTAGGATAGTGTAGTTGAGATCAAGGGCTTCATGGCGATTCATCATACAACGACGAAGATCTATACAAGGAACTGTGGAACTTCATCAACAAAAAGGTATGTGGAGACTTGAACTTATCTATCACTCAAAACTCTATCTCTTTTATCTCCTACTTCTTATGAGACAAAAGTCGTATGCTATATAGACTAGATCATACACATTTGACATTTCGAGCTGAGCATTCATTGCTTATTATTTATCTCGAAATCGTGTGTTGGTAAAGCGTTTCGATTTGATCAAGTTTATCTTCACCTAGTGACGAAAGTCATGAAAAGTTTCAATCACTTTGAGAATTGCTCTGACGTGAATCGGTCTGTGAATAACGACTACATAGCGTTCTCTGAGAATGTCTCAATGATTGAAATGTGAGTTTAGATTACATAACCATGTATTCCTTGAACCGAAGTTTTCGAACTTTGTTGATCAAGAGAAATCGGAAGGATTGTGGAATTGGCTTGCCAAGTCCGCGAACTGTCGGAAGTTCTCCACCGAGAATTTCTGCTGGAATTTTTCAAAACTCGTTTGTGTGCTAAGTCCGCGAACTGGCGGAAGTTCTCATCCCGAGAATTTCTGCGGAGTTTGGAAAACTCAACCGATTAACTTAAGTCCGCGAACTTGTTTGTGAACTTAAGAGGTTATGATCTAAAGATGTGCTCTGAACATAAAACATTAAATTACTAAGGAATGCTTTATGCAAACCGTGGCTATAATGTTCATGAGCCGATTCAATCGAATCGAATCATCTTTGTTTCAATTGTGTCTTGTGTAGTTACATAGGATCTCATAGCAATTGAACAACTCTTTAACTAGTTCATTTGAGTCAATTGAACTAGTTATGGTGAAGAAGAACAAGGTTAATATGAAATGCTCATATGGTTAACCTTTTGGGTTACTATATTGAACCAACATACACGTACACGTTTGGGCATGGTTTTCACGAACCCAGTAAACGTCTACCCAAGTGTGTGTGACAAGCTAAGTTTTCGATCTAACGGTTGAGAAATATTAGCTTGAATCTAAATAAGGTTTTCATCTAACAGTGAATATGGATTGCTTTGTAACTAAGGAAAAATCCTGATTTGAAGGCTATATAAAGGAGACATCTAGCATTGTGCGAAACTAATACCCACACGTCTATGTGCTACTAGTGCTCCCGCTAGAGTCGATCTCCATTAACCTTTGATTTTCTTCTCTAAAATCAGGTTAACGACTTAAAGACTTCATTGGGATTGTGAAGCCAGACCGATATTACTTTATCGTAGTTGTGTGATCTGATCTTGCATCTTCTATCGTACGAGTACAATCAATTGATTGGCTTGAGATCGTGAGAGTTCTCCGATAGGCAAGATAAAGAAGTCACAAACATCTCCGTCTCAATGTTTGTGATTTCTCGACAATCCGCTTGTGTAGTCAGGAAGGATTGTAGAGAGGTGATTGATTAATCTAGGCTGTTCTTCGGGAATATAAGACCGGATTATCAATTGGTTCATGTTACCTTGATATTATATCTAAAGACGGAACAAAACCTAGGGTTTATCTGTGGGAGATAGATTTATCCTCTTATAGACTTTTCTGTGTGAGACATATCTGTTTATTATCAAGTCTGTGATTTTGGGTTACAACAACTCTTGGTTGTGGGTGAGATCAGCTAAGGGAATCAAGTGCGTAGTATCCTGCTGGGATCAGTAACTTGGATTGGTGAGAGACTGATTGGGGTTCAACTATAGTCCAGTCCGAAGTTAGTTTGCAATAGGCTAGTGTCTGTATAGCCTTACTACAGTGTGTATTCAATCTGGACTAGGTCCCGAGGTTTTTCTGCATTTGCGGTTTCCTCGTTAACAAAATTTCTGGTGTCAGTGTTATTTCTTTTCAACATTATATTTTATATAATTGAAATAATACAGGTTGTGCGTTCATGATCATCGATTGGAAATCCAACCTTTGGTTGTTGATTCATATTGAGTGATCCTTGGACATTGGTCATTGGTACCGTCCAAGTATTCCTTGTATTTGATAAAGACTCGCTATTGTTTTTAGCTTGAGTAAAAATCAAATCAAGAGAGAGATATTAACTCCTTGAGATATTTTTATCTAGATTGAGTCTGACTGTCTAGTTGATTCTCTAGCAAAGTATTTCGGAGTTAGTCCATACAGATTGCTAAGCGAAATATTGGGTGGTGTTGTTAGACCCCCGCTTTTTCATACACGTTTAAGTACGGTTACATAAACCTAAATGAGTGTACATTTAATTTGTGTGTAACAAGCTAAGTTCGATCTAACGGTTGAAACATATTAGCTTGGTTGAGTCAGGTTTTTCATCTAACGGTGATTATTGAATGCTTTGTTACCAAGGTAACTTAGATTGCAAACCCTGATTTAAAAACTATATAAAGGAGAACTCTAGCAACTGGGAAAGACAATCCCCATACCTCTTTTGTGCTACTAGTTGCATAACTAGAGTCGATTCTCCTTTAACCTTAGGTTTCTTCTCGAGACCCCGTAGGTTAACGACTTGAAGATTTCATTGGGATTGTGAATCCAGACCCAACTATTATATTTGTAGTTGCGTGATCTGATCTTGCTGTTTCTATCGTGTTGAGTGCAATTGAAATAATTGGCTCGAGATTTTATATCTCCGATAGGCAAGATAGAAAAGTAATCACAAACAAACTTCGTCTCATCGTTTGTGATTCCACAATAACTTTTTTTCGCTAGTCGATTAAGTTTATTGTGAGGTGATTGATAATACTAGGTTGTTCTTCGGGAATATAAGTCCGGTTTATCAATTGGTTCCTGTTCACCTTGATTTATTAAAAGACGGAACAAAAAACTCTTGGGTATTTCTGTGGTAGACAAATTTATTCAATCCTATAGACTTTTCTGTGTGAGACAGATTTGTCTATCAAGTCTTCGACTTTGGGTCGTAGCAACTCTTAGTTGTGGGTGAGATCAGCTAAAGGAATCAAGTGCGTAGTATCTTGCTGGTATCAGAGACGTAAGGAGCGCAATTGTACATTGATCAGTGTGAGATTGATTATGGTTGAACTACAATCCAGTCCGAAGTTAATTGGTAGTAGGCTAGTGTCTGTAGCGGCTTAATACAGTGTGGTGTTCAATCTGGACTAGGTCCCGGGGTTTTTCTGCATTTGCGGTTTCCTCGTTAACAAAATTCTGGTGTCTGTGTTATTTCTTTTCCGCATTATATTTTGTTATATAATTGAAATATCACAGGTTGTGCGTTAAGATCAATCAATTAGAATATCCAACCTTTGGTTGTTGATTTACATTGATTGACACTTGAACATTGGTCTTTGGTACCGTTCAAGTAACTCCTCTTATATTCAATCAAGCTCGCAGATTTCTATTTGCTGATTGCGGATTGAATTAAGAGTTAGAGATATTAAACTCTTTGATATACTTTAATCTAGAATGAGTCTGACTGTCTAGTTGATTCTCTAGAAAGTGTATTGGAGTAAGTCCTCTTAGATTGCTAAACGAATTGTTGGGTGTGCTATCTCTATAAACGTACCACCAGTCTTCGATGGCTCTAATTACTTATGGTGGAAAATTGTTATGCATGCCTTTCTTAAAGCGCGTGATTTTCAATCATGGGTTTATGTAGTTTATGGATATGATGCTCTCGTTGTGGCAGTAGGGAATGTGAACGATCCAAAGAACATTGGTGAATACAATGCTGCCGAGATATTTGCTGCAAATAAAAACTCCGACGGTTTGAATGACATCATACATGCCATTACCCCAGATCTTCAGCACCATGTGACTACGTGCACTAGATCTAAAGATGCTTGGGATATCTTAGAAACCATATTCGAAGGTAATACCAGTGAAAAGGAAGCTAGGCTTCAAAACCTTGATTCCGATCGGGAAAACCTTCGTATGGCAGATGAAGATTCATTTGATGAGTTTAATCACAAAGTGTCTGAAATTGTTAATGCATCTTTTGTATTGGGTAAAACTATTCCTGAAAAGGACATTGTGATGAAAATTCTCAGATCGCTGCCATCTAGATACGATTCTAAGAAGCATGCAATCGTTGAAGGAAATAACCTTGATGCTCCAGAAACACGTTGTTGGAAAGCTAAAGATCTTTGATCATGAGCACACATCCAAAATCGAAAAGGATGTTTCCTTCAAGGCACAAAAGAACACTAAATTACTTGACAAAAGTAAAAGTGTTTATGTCTCTGAGGATGATCTTTCTGAGACTGATTCATCAGATGAAGATCTTGACAAATCAGTCTCTATGATCAAAAGACAGTTTAGGAATCTTCTACTAAAAAGAAGTAAACAGTTTTCAAGAGATAAACCTAGGTCTTCAGTTAAACCTCACAATCGCGTTCCTCCTAAAAACAGGGATACTGACGAGGCTAGTGACGAGGATATGCCACAGTGCTTTTAAGTGTAAAGGTTTTGGTCATTTTGAAAATGAGTGTCCAAATCCTAGAAAATACACTGGAAACAAAGGTCTTGCTGTAACTCTTGATGAAATGTCTGATCACTATGATTCCAATGAAGACGAAAAATCAAGTGTTGCACTTCTTTGTGAAGATATCGATTTTGATAACTGTAGCAATACATACATCAATCTTGATATTCTTTCAGAAAGAAACTCAACCAATCTGGAAGAAGAAATTAACCTTTCTGTTGGAAACTCTCTGTCTGATTTTTCAGGTTTCACTCTGTGCCTAGCAGCTTGCACATCTCGGGAGTCTGAATCAGCGTATCCATTGACATGCTCTTATTGTTCACTCAAGGGTCATGAACTTTCAAAGTGTTTCAAGTATAAACACAAGATGAGACATGTCAAGAGACTTCAACGAAGAGAAAATCGCCTAGCAAACAAGCTCAAACTTGTTCAAAAAACCGCTGAGGTATGTAAGATTTTATCATCTTCAAAGAAGTTGGTTCCAAAGATAGGTCAAGATCACTAGAGAAAAGAGTATGGTATAAACACTTTGATAGACAAGGATCTATGAATTCCTTTCCAAAGGATCATGGTGGACTAATTGTTATTCACCACATCACAACTTAATTGTGTTGTTTTTGTGCATCTTATCTCATGTGCCTGATTAAAAGATACAAGAATGTGCACACCTCATGCTTAAAAAGAAAAAAAAAAACTTTTTGTTTTGATTTTCTTAGAATTGTTGTATGATTTTTAATTCTTTCATATCTAATTGATATTGGAAGGAACCTCCCCGTTTATCAAAAGAGGGTTATTCTCGACTATTCCACTTTTTTTAGGGTCGTGAATCGAGCGTGCGTGAACCTGAGTGGTTAAAAGGTTTCATAACCCGACATTCTTTTTTTCCTTCTCTGAAACTCTTTTCATCTTAAGACTGCGTGTTGAGTTTAAATTGTGATTTCCTCACACAAGCCCATATATGTATGGAGACTCCAAGCATCATGTGTTCTGATGGAAAAGATGTTAATATGACTGTTAAGCCATCAATCATGAAGGAAAAAGAAAAATCTACGTTACCTCCAACTTTGAAGAGAAAAAGAAGGAATGTGAGGAAGCCAAGAGATGTTCCTTCAAATTCTCAGAAATTTTCTGATGTTCTTGAAGAGTTGAAGGAAGTAAGGAAGGAGATTCAACAAATAAAGTATTTTGTTGTGAGAACTCTCGAAATTCATAAGGCACTGATTCGACATCATCAGCCTAGAAGGTTTGTTGGAATTGACTCCTTTCTCCATGATCCTTATGTTCCCATGGCTGTTGACGACAAGGAGTTCGGGGACGATAAATAATTCTTCAGAGGTCTCAATGTCTAGTAAATCTTCTTTTTGTGTTTTTAGAAGAATAACTAGGGTTTGGAATAGCCATTATTGTGAGTACACATAGCTATGTCCAACGATTTTCATCTTCATTGTTTTTAGATTTATTTATTTAAATTCTAAAGTATTTTTCTAGAAGATGATTCTTGCAATTTTAATCTTTATGATTTTATATATTGTAAATTGTTATGGGGTATGTGGTTTACGTCCGTGAACCTGTGACTGTCCCATACTTGTTCAAAAGTTATCTCTATTATGTCGATATGAATGTATTGATGGAAGATAGAATGAACTTTTGACTTTACAAAAGTTAAAGTCTTTTATGTCATGTTTTGATAAAAAAGAAAGGATAAAACTTTTGTGTACAAAGATTAAGTCTATTATATGTCATTGTGCAAATAGTGATGAAAGATAGAATGAATCCTTGTCTATTCCGCTGTATTGGTCGATCTTTGATGCACAATTTTTGTGCATATACTGTGTTGTTCCATAAGGTTTCTTATGTTGAGAAGAATCGACTGAGTTGATCATTCTCTTATGATTAACTTAGTTGTTGCTCCGTAAGGTTCCCTATGTCGAACATGATCAACTTAATTAATCATTCTTTTGGTTATTTTAGTTGTTGCTCCGTAAGTTTCTCTTATGTTGAGCATGACCAATTAAATTGATCGCTTTTTCTGGTTAATTTGGTTGTGTATTGCAATTAAGTTATTCATGGGTTCTCTTGTGATTAATTTGGTTGTATTTTTTGATTGAACTAACCATGGGTTCTCTTGTGGTTATTTCAATTGAATTTTGTGGATACAAATTCATATTTTCATGATATTTGGTTGTCCAAAGAAATCCTTATTTGCTTGTGAAAGTAAGGCCTTTGTTGTTCCTTCGGGAATGACATTTTATGGGGGAGAGTTCTTTTGAACTTGTGCTTAATTTCCAAATCTTTGTGGGGAGTGCAGCTGTGGAATTTTTAGGGGTTGTCTTGTATCTTTATTAACTCCTTAATGAATGCATTTAGCTTCGGCTTTATGATTGCATCTAAATTTGTTGGTATGTTAATACACCTTTTGGTCATGATGTATCTCCGTGGAAATTTCATTAGAATCCCAATAATTTTCGTACCTTTGCCAATTTTTTGACAAAAAAGGGGACAATTAATGTGTAGTTCACACTACAAATACATATGGTTTACGGATCATTATGTAAGGGGGAGTGGTTTTCATGTTGAGATATGTATTGACTAAGGGGGAGTGATGCATATCACCATAGTGTTATTGTCAAAATTGTGATACAATTGAACTTTGATGTTGTGTAATAATACTATGACATTGTATAACAATGATTGAGAGCATTTTGTTTTCTCATTGTTACAACTACGGATCTTCAACAACTGTGATACTGAACTTACAACCTTTAGGATCATGGAGTACTTGAAGTGACGAAGATTTCGAGTCGCCTTGAAGATGCCATAGAGATCAAGCATGTGGATAAGAAGTTATATTTTTTTTATCTTTTTTGTAATCCATACGTATTGATAGTTTTGTCACTAAAATTGACAAAGGGGGAGATTGTTAGAGCATTGCTCGGTCAAACTCGCATGCGTTGCTATCTCAAGCATGTTTGTCAATGTTAGTGATCAAAACTATAAGTCTTGATTTCTATTCTACAATAGCTAAGGTCTCGGACTAGGATAAAAAGTGTAGTTGAGCTCAAGAACTCCATGGCAATCATCATACAAGACGAAGAACTACTCAAGGAACCGATGGATCTTCATCGACTAAAAGGTATGTGGAGACTTGAACTTATCTATCACTCAAAAGTCTATTTATCTCCTATCTTGAGACAAAAGTCGTTTTGCTATATAGACTTAGATTATACACATTTGTTATTTCGAGCCGAGTTTATCTCGTCTATCTATTTCTCGAAATATGTGTTGGTAAACTTTTTCTTTGGCCAAGTTCATCTTTACCTAGTGACGAAAGTCATGTCAAGTTTCAATCACTTTGAAAAAATTGCTTACTTTGACGAAAAATAGTTTGTGAATAACAACTATATAATATCAACGTCCTCTAAGAATGTTTCAATGATTGAAATGAGAGTTTAGATTATATAACCATTGGAGGATATAAGCATTGTTATGGAAACACATATATGTATAAGTCCTTATTCCTTGAACCGAAGTTTGCGAACTTTGTTGATCAAGAGAACCGGAATGTGGCGTGAGCCAAGTCTGCGAACTCAGTCCGCGAACTGGCGGAAGTTCTCGACCCGAGAAATTCTGTTGGAGTTTGTGAACTCCGTCCGGGAACTTAAGTCCGCGAACCCAGTCCTCTATGTGTTACTGGGAAAGGTAATCCCCACACCTCCTGTGTGTTACTTGTTGCATAACTAGAGTAGATTCTTCTTTAACCTTATGTTTCTTCTCGAGACCCTGTAGGTTAACAACTTGAAGACTTCATTGGGATTGTGAAGCCAGACCCAACTATTATCTTTATAGTTGCGTGATCTGATCTTGATGTTCCTATCGTGTTGAGTGCAATTAAAATAAATGACTCGAGATTTTATACCTCTGATAGGCAAGATAGAAAAGTAATCACAAACAAACTTCGTCTCATCGTTTGTGATTCTACAATAACTTGTTTTGCTAGTCGATTAAGTTTATTGTGAGGTGATTGATAATACTAGGTTGTTCTTCGGGAATATAAGTCTGTTTTATCAATTGGTTCCTGTTCACCTTGATTTATCAAAAGACGGAACAAAAACTCTTGGGTATTTCTGTGGGAGACAGATTTATTCAATCCTATAGACTTTTCTGTGTGAGACAGATTTGTCTATCAAGTCTTCGACTTTGGGTCGTAGCAACTCTTAGTTGTGGGTGAGATCATCTAAGGGAATCAAGTGCGTAGTATCCTACTGGGATCAGAGACGTAAGGAGCGCAACTGTACCTTGAATCAGTGTGAGATTGATTAGGGTTCAACTACAATCCAGTCCGAAGTTAATTGGTAGTATGCTAGTGTCTGTAGCGGCTTAATATAGTGTGGTGTTCAATCTGGACTAGGTCCCCGGGTTTTTCTGCATTTGCGGTTTCCTCGTCAACAAAATTCAGGTGTCTGTGTTATTTCTTTTCCGCATTATATTTTGTTATATAATTGAAATATCACAGGTTGTACGTTAAGATCAATCAGTTAGAATATCCAACCTTTGGTTGTTGATTTACATGGATTGACACCTGAACATTGGTATTTGGTACCGTTCAAGTAACTCCTCTTATATTCAATCAAGCTCGCATATTTCTATTTGCTGATTGCGGATTGAATTAAGAGTTAGAGATATTAAACTCTTTGATATACTTTAATCTAGATTGAGAGGCAACTCTTTTTCTTATATTTCAACCAACACTCTGTTTGTCTAGTTGATTTTCTAGAAAGTGAATTGGAGTAAGTCCTCTCAGATTGCCAAATGAATTGTTGGGTGTGGTTGTTAGACCCCTGCATTTTCAAATATCATGACAATAATAATATATGACGACGATATTAGGGTTTTTGAGGAAAACTTTTAATATTCCATATGTTTCATGATTAAAGCTCAAAGACTCAGCATATTTGTTGAATTCAGAATTCATCTCTGGTGTCTGAACTTACCCATAATAATATATGATTCTAATCACATCATATTTAAAGGTTCCTAGACATGCGGCATGATAGTGCAGAATAACCAATTAATTAATTTTGGAGTTGTATTCATCATTTGAATTCCTAGGAGAAATATGCTAATTAAACCCTAATATTCACTTACTCAGATCCTTGGATTTTCTCAGCTGAATTCCATGGAATAGTAATGGATATTCACATTTTGGGCATTTGGGGCGCTCCTGGGTAAGCCCCGAGCACAGGGCACATATGTATTTAGTAATAATGCTCAAAGGAGCATAAAAAAACATGGAAGAACTAGGATTGGAAGTTTAAAGAAGGAAATGGAAGAGAGAGAAAATATTAATAAAATAAAAGAAAAACTGTGAGGATGGGCCCCACACGACTAGCCGGCCGTCCATGCCGCGTTTCTAGCCCGCCCTACCCTCTTTTCCTTATATATTATTATTATTATTTTAGGGTTTTGCTCTTTCAAGGGTTTCCTCTTTCGATCAAAACTCCCGAACCTTTCATACTTCTTCATGAACCATGTGTTTAGCAAAGCAAGTGGTCCCGCAACCATCATGACTTGTCTTTTTACCATCATGAAAAAAATTTAAATAATACTATTTTAATATTTTTAATAGTGGTCTTTCCACCACTATTAAGAGTTTCAGTCAAACTCAAATTCTTCATACAATGATGAAATAATGCTCGATGGACCATCAGAAAATACCAAAATTCTCAGGATTGGTCCGCAAACAGCATGGTGACACGGCCATGCCTCCATGACCGGTCATTGTCAGCCCTTTGGCTTGCAGAAGCCGGTCCCATCTCTTTTGATGCTTTTTGATCTAATTAATCATCAAAAGTCCATATTTAGTTCAAACTCTCTCCAAACAACTTGGAATTTGATCCATTGACCATCCGTTGGTCCCACGACCACCAAAGGACGGTTCTACATCACTTGGTCGGTACTCTTGCTTCTATTATTAGGTTTTACTACCTAATGCTCAGTCAAGCACTGTTTAATAATGACTAAACAACATTTAATAATCCTATCACTGAGTTTGGTAAATGCTCAGTCTAGCATGTGGACGCTACATGGACGGTTCATCACCCCATGTAGCCGGTCCTCTCTCATCCATTGGTTGATTCTCAGTTGAACATCCATTGGTCATAATTAGGGTTTTGAACCGAATGCTCTATCTAGTATAATTCTGAATAGGTTCAAACACCAATATTTTAATACTGATCAAGCAATTAATATTTTAATTACTTAAATAATATTCGATTCAGCTACCAGTGTTTTTAATTAATATTTTATTTGGTATCACTACCAATTATTCATGGACCTAGAAGTATTTGCTCTGACTAGCAGTATTTGCTCCATCTGTCAATGCTCTAATTGCTTCAGCTAGCAATGGGACACATCCAACAAGGTTCAGAGCCGCCATCTCTAGAAATTTTGATTTAACTATCAATATTTGAAAAGACGAGGGTACCTAAATACACCACAATCTTTTATTTATCCACCTATAAGTCCTCTTATCGAAAGTGATCGTCTACGGACAGAGTCGAGACAATGCAACAAGTCGGTATTCACACTTTGTGTGATTATCTATGGATACGAGATCGAGACAATTCGACTACAAAAGTATGATACTTGATAATAGGTTCGGACTTAACCAAACTCTATAGGATCATTATCAAGTATGTCGGAGTTAACGTTTGTGTATTTTACTTTTAATTATAATAAGACAATTATAATTGCGGAAATAGAAAGTAAAAGACACACAAGATTTTGTTAACGAGGAAACTGCAAATGCAGAAAAACCTAGGGACCTAGTACAGAATTGAATACTCTCAGAACTAAGTCGCTATACAAAATCTAAACCAATTTTGTATAGTTGAGATCAAGAAACTACCCCTAGTTCACTTAGTTCCCTTAGTATCCCTGCGCTTCCGACTTCGATGAGTGCACGCACCAGAACAATTCCTTTGGATCGTATTCCAAATAGTAAAGGAACAACAAATCTGTTTGGTAACACTCTTTCGATTCTTTCAAGATAAAGATATCTCAAGTCACACGCAAAGTATAATCTAACACTCTTCCGTTTAATCTAATAAAGTCCTTTGACTGGTTAGATCAATCTATCCAATAACTACAAAGTAGTCAAGTTTTAATATAGATTCCAACAAGAAACTATAAAGTGATGTCAATCTCACACAACTAATCAATCATATAAATACGTTTCTAGTTGGATCCCAGCCAATCAAGGTTTGTGCACTCCCAAAGTTATGAGAACCAAAAAGAAATCTTCTTTGTCTTCAAATATTCTTTAATCTTCAATAAATACCTGCACAACCGCACTTGAATCTCTTGTTATCAATCACACACAGAGCGGAGTCTGTTAACAATGGATTATCACAAAATATATCTTTAGATCTACAAACATTTCTAAAGATCCCGTCGATACTTCGATCTAGTTTGACTGAATCTTATATCAAAAGAGAAGATTCTCAAGAATAAACAAACTAGGTGCAATCAAAGTTTCAACAATCTTTTTTGTCAATCGAAAACTAATAATACTGCAATTATCTAGTTTCCCACCAATGGTACTCGTAGACCTTCTTGATCCCACGGAAGTCTTTAAACGGACGGTCATAAGATATTTCACCTAATTAGGATACTTTCCTCTCTGATTAGACGGCTCCACCAGAAACAATAAAAAGATGAATTTTGCCTGGCTCTTAGGATAGTTTGCTAGAAAACTTAGGTATTTATAGACCAAGGATGTTGGGACACCAAGAAATTTCCAAAAACGAAAATATTCTCAAGATATGCAATGAATAACAAAATTCGGTTTTCCTAATTTCAATAAATGCTTGTCCAAAATTTCCGAAATCTCTTAGTAGAAAATCTCCAATTAGTAAATGCACATTAATAATTTTTATTCTCTATAGATAAGCATTTAAATCATATAAAACCAAAAACCTTAATTAAAAGACTCTCATTTTATTTCGGCACAAGATCTCCTTGAGTACTAAGAAATATCTTTGAACAATAAACGATAAGAGTCACCGTACGTTTTCAAAGTATGTTGACATCTTTTCACTGTAAATCCTTAGTCATATTTACATGGATTTGCATTCTTGGAATCGGTTATACCACACTTCCAAACAAGTTTAGAATTGGTTCACCTGTTATTCCAAGATCACTATGTGATTGATCAAATATCGAATCACATACATGGGTTCAATCGGTTCTACCAATCACTAGGATCAGTTATACCTTAATATGGAATTACTTGTGATCGGTCACACAAGTTACCAGGACCGGTTACATCAGGTACCAGGATCGGTTACATCAATTGCCAGGACTGGTTACCATATACTCATGGTATTGCTTGTGATTGGTCACACCAGTTACCAGGATCGGTTACAACAATTACCAGGACCGGTTACACCAATTACAAGGATTGATTACACAATACTCTGTGATCGGTCACACCAATTACTAGGATCAGTCACACCAATTACAAATATCGATCATACCATCTCATGATGATTACTTAGGATCGGTCACACCAATTAATAAAAACTAGTCATACCAAATCATAATTCAGGCATTGTGATTAGTTACACCAAGATACATAACAGAGTTACGATCAGTTCTACCATCTCACACATATTGGTAATCCAAAGATTTGCAATGAATAGCCGTACCAATAAGCCTAATGATTTCCCTTTCGATTCATAAAACAAGTTCATGAATGTAATTCCTTTAAACAAATGTAAAACATTTGTTTCCTAGGATGAAATCTTCACCATAACCCATTCACATAATCATAACAGTATATACAAGATTATGTCGATGTTAGATCTACGAAGTTCAAAAGATAATCGTTATACGTCGTAGCCTAATTCCCTAATACTATGATCATACAATCATGACCATGTCACATCACTAGAGTATCATACAATATGTACAATATATACAGCTTCGCAGTTATGTTTTCAACATAGCACGACTTGAAAGATACGTTAGGAATGAAACGGTTCAAGTCAATATTACTAACCTCAAGAGGAAGGATGATGTTGTCATTGTAGTTTGCTTCTTCTTCACTTTCTTCAGGCCTTCTTAGTAATACTTGTATGTCTCAACTTTCCTAGGCTTTCTAGTTTAACCTAAACGAAGTTAACTATAGTATACAATCAAGCGACTTTAGATGAGTTTTGAGTCACTAAAATATGACATCCAAACTTGATATACCAACGCTTGGTGGGTTCAAACGAGCTATGGTCTAACAATATTTAATTACTCTACAGAGAAATATTCCTCACGTTGATTCGCTATCAATATTTGAGTCACTATATTTCTCATGATGATTCAGCTATCGACATTTGAGAATTTCATACTGATTCAGTTATCAGTATTTCATTGGTTCATTGGTTCATCAACCAATTCGTTTGTCAATCGACCATTTTTTTAATATTATAATCTATTCTCATCATTCGACTGACTCATGAAATGTGGAACGAGAAAGGTCTTCTATGATCATTCAGTAATGATTATTTTCTTAAGTGCTCAGTGCACCAATATAATGATTTATGATCGATCCATCAATCTCATCAAACCATCACCAAGTCGTTCGACTATCATTACTGCTTCAACTAGCATAATGATATGTCACCACCTAATTCAATGTCTACAGAGCATGTTGCTGAGCTAACATTCCATGCTTCATCCATCATAATCTAATCTTGAACTTCGTCTTTTCAGTTCATAAGACTCGTGGTCTTATGTCAAAGATTGACCACACGGCTGCAAAGCAGACTCACGCATGAGACATCAATTCATGTCACATGGGGGAAATCACTAGGGTTTTGGTCGGACGGTCTCCAACACGTGCAATGTGAGGCACATCCACGATGATAGTTGTGGTAAGTCGTAATGGCAGTTACAAGAGAAAATGGAATAGTGGATGATCGATCAACCAAGTCTTCCATGCAACGTGGAAGTGGTTTCAACACGCATGACCAAAGTTGTTCTAGTTTTGTGTATATACATCGGGAATCTCCCACTTTCCCATTCTTCCGTTTCCTTCAACTGTCACGACTTATAAGAGATTGATGTGCTGCAATAAATAAGTTTCTGAAACCTATGCTTTGATAACTAAGACATTTGAGTAAGACTCAACGTAAGCAAACCTACGACAGTCAAAAAACTATCAAACTCTTTCACAAAGATTTCCCTCATCTACATAGAGAATCATCATCAAAGAAGTCTAACACATCACTGTTAGAGCATAACTCGGTCGACCTCGCATGCATTGCTATATCAAGCATGTTTGTCAATGTTAGTAATCAAAACTATGAGTCTTGATTTCTAGTTTACATAGCTAAGTCTCGGACTAGGATAGAAAAGTGTAGTTGAGCTCAAGGACTTCATGGCGATTCATCATACAACGACGAAGATCTACTCAAGGAACCGTGGAACTTCATCAACAAAAAAGGTATGTGGAGACTTGAACTTATCTATCACTCAAAAGTCTATCTCTTCTATCTCCTACTTATTATGAGACAAAAGTCGTACGCTATATAGACTTGATCATACACATTTGATATTTTGAGCCGAGTATATCTCGCCTATCTATATCTCGAAATCATGTGTTGGTAAAGCGTTTCGCTTTGATCGGGTTTATCTTCACCTAATGACGAAAGTCATAATATTTCAATCACTTTGAAATTCTCTTTGACGAGAAATAGTGTAACAAGTATATAACGTCCTCTAAGAATGTTTCAATGGTTGGAATGACAGTTTAGGTCAATATAACCAATGATGGATATAAGCATTGTCTGGTAACACATATGTGCATAAGTCCTATTCCATAATCCGAAGTTTGCGAACTTTGTTGATTGACAGAAACCGGAGGAATTGTCTTTGCCAAGTCCGCGAACTGACGGAAGTTCTCTTACTAAGAATTTCTGCTGGGATTTTCCAAAAACTCATTTGCGTGTTTAGTCCGCGAACTGGCGGAAGGATCCTTGCCGAGATTTTCTGCTGAGTTTGGAAAACTCTGTCGGTTGTCTTAAGTCCGCGAACTTGTTTGCGGAATTGAGTAGGTTATGATCCAAAGATGTGCTCTGAACATGAAACTTAAATTACTAAGGGATGCAGTATGCAAACCGTGGCTATAAATTTCATGAGCCGATTCAATCGAATCGAATCATCTTTGTTTCAATTGTGTCTTGTGTAGTTACATAAGATCTCATAGCAATTGAACGACTCTCTAACTAGTTCATTTGAGTCAATTGAACTAGTTATGGTGAAGAAGAACAAGGTTAATATGAAATGCTCACATGGTTAACCTTTTGGGTTACTATGTTAAACCAACATACACGTACACGTTTGGGCACGGTTTTCACAAACCCAGTAAACGTATATCTCAAGTGTGTGTGACAAGTTAATTTTTCGATCTAACGGTTGAGAAATATTAGCTTGACTCTAAATCAGGTTTTCATCTAACGGTGAATATTGATTGCTTTGTATCTAAGGCAAAACCCTGATTTGAAGACTATATAAAGGAGACATCTAGCATTGGGCAAAACTAATCCCCACACGTCTGTGTGATACTATTGCGCTCGCTAGAGTCAATTCTACTCTAACCTTTGGTTTTTTTCTCTAAAACCGGGTTAACGACTTAAAAACTTCATTGGGATTGTGAAGCCAGCCCGATACTACTTTATCGTAGTTGTGTGATCTGATCTTGCATCTTCTATCGTACGAGTACATTATTATTGATTGGCTTGAGATCGTGAGAGTTCTCCGATAGGCAAGATAAAGAAGTCACAAACATCTTCGTCTCACGGTTTGTGATTCCTCGACGTCCTCTTGTTTATACAAGTAAGACTGTTGTGAGGTGATTGATTAATCTAGGATGTTCTTCGGGAATATAAGACCGGATTATCAATTGGTTCCTGTTCACCTTGATTTCATATTATAATACGGAACAAAAACCTAGGGTTCTTCTGTGGGAGACAGATTTATCCTTTGATATACTTTTCTGTGTGAGACAGATTTGTTTATTATCAAGTCTGCGATTTTGGGTTGCAGCAACTCTTGGTTGTGGGTGAGATCAGCTAAGGGAATCAAGTGTGCAGTATCCTGATGGGATCAGAGGCGTAGGAGTATAACTGTACCTTGAATTAGTGGGAGACTGATTGGGGTTCAACTATAGTCCAGTCCGAAGTTAGCTTGGAGTAGGCTAGTGTCTGTAGCGGCTTAATACAATGTGTATTCAATCTGGACTAGGTCCCGGGGTTTTTCTGCATTTGCGGTTTCCTCTTTAACAAAATTCTGGTGTCTGTGTTATTTCTATTTCCGCATTATATTTGTTATATAATTGAAATAATACAGGTTGTGCGTTTGTGATCATCAATTAGAAATTCGACATTTGGTTGTTGATTGATATTGATTGATCCTTGGACATTGGTCTTTGGTACCTCCAAGTATTCCTAGTGTTTGATTAGGACTCACTGATTTCTATTAGCTTGAGTAATATCAAAAACAAGAGAGAGAGATATTAACTCCCTGAGATACTTTTATCTTGATTGAGTCTGACTGTCTAGTTGATTCTCTAGCAAAGTATTTCGGAGTTAGTCCATACAGATCGCTAAGCGAAATATTGGGTGGTGTTGTTAGACCCTCGCTTTTTCAATTGGTATCAGAGCAGGAAAACGCACCAAGACCTCATCAGTCTGTGTTTGTAGAGAACTGACTCTATGGACAAAGGTGGTATCTCTACTAACGTACCACCAGTCTTCGATGGCTCTAATTACTTATGGTGGAAAATTTCTATGCGAGCCTTCATCCAGTCGCGTTATTTTCAATCATGGGTATATGTTTTCAATGGCTATGATGCGCCTGTTGTTGCATTTGGAGATGTAAATGTTCCCAAGAATATGGGTGAATATAATGCTGTCGAGATTCTTGCTGCAAAGCAGAATTCTGAAGGGTTAAATGCTATCATACATGCCATTTCCCCAAGTCTTCAACACTATGTGTCTAATTGCACTAGGTCTAAAGATGCTTGGGATATCTTAGAAAGCGTATTTGAAGGTAACTCCAGTGAAAAAGAAGCTAGGATTCAAAACCTTAATTCCGATTGGGAAAACCTTCGTATGGCAGATGAAGAGTCATTTGATGAGTTTAATCACAAAGTGTCTGAAATTGTTAATGCATCTTTTGCATTGGGTAAGACTATTCCTGAAAAGTATATTGTGATGAAAATTCTCAGATCGCTGCCATCTAGATACGAGTCTAAGAAGCATGCCACCGTTGAGGGGAATAACCTCGATAATCTTTCCAGAAACACCTTGGTTGGAAAGCTAAAGATCTTTGACCATGAGCATACATCCAAAGTCGGTAAGGATGTTGCCTTTAAAGCACAGAAGAACACTAAATTACTTGTCCAAGGTAACAGGGTTCATGTCTCTGAGGATGATCAGTCTGAGGATGATTTTTTGGATGAAGATATTGACAAATCAGTCTCCTTGATCACAAGACAGTTTACGGATCTTCTGATGAAGAGAAGTAAACGGTTTTCAAGAGACAAACCTAAGTCATCAGACAAACCTCACGGTCGCGTACCTCTTAAAAACAAGGATGCTGACGAGGCTGATGACGAGGACTTGCCTCAGTGTTTTAAGTGTAAAGGTTTTGTCCATTTTGCTAACAAATGCCCAAATTATAGAAAATACACTGGGAACAAAGGTCTAGTTGTAACACTTGATGAAATGTCTGAAACCTATGATTCTGATGAAGATAGAAAATCAAGTGTAGGGCTTCTTGGTGAAAACATCGATTTTGATACTTGTAGCAATACATATATCAACCTCAATGGGTTCGGAGAAGAAGGAAACCCAATCAAGATGGAAGATTCGCTGAATCAGGTAACTGGAAACCCTATCAATGACGTTTCAGGATCAACTGTATGTCTAGATGCTTGCACATCTCAGATGCCTGAATACTATCCAAGATGAAGTGCTCGTTTTGTTCGATGAAGGGACATGAACTATCAAGGTGTTACAAATACAAGCACCAAATAAGGCACGCAAGCAAACTTCAACGAAGAGCAGATCGATTAGCAAGAAAGCTGAAACTTGCTCAGAAGACCGCCGAGGTATGTAGGATCTTATCTTCATCTAAGAAGTTGGTTTCCAGGGATAGAATAAGACCATTTGAAAAGAAAATATGGTCAAATCGGTTTGATAGACAGAGATCAGCGGATTCCTCCCATGAGGAAAAAGATGGACAAATCGTTGTTCATCGCAACACAACTTGATTGTGTTGTTAGGAAAATCTTGTCTCATGTGCCTGATCGAAAAGAGACAAGATTGAGTGCTGATCCAGGATTCAGAAAAGTTTTTCCTTCTTTTCTTAGATTTGTTATTTTTTGTCTATCAAATAAAAGAAAGGGTTATTATCGACAATTCTACTATTTATAGGGCTTTAGAGTTGGGCGTATGCGAACCTGTCAACAGGTTTCGGTCCCTACATTCCTTTTTCCTTTCGGCATCCTTTATAAGACTGCTAAGTGATTCCATCACACAAATCCAGTTGTTCATAACTGTTCTCAAAGCACCATGTCATCATATGGGAAGGATGTCAACATGACTGTTAAACCATCAATCAAGGAAAAATAGAAATCTCCTGTTTCTAAGTCCCTGAAAAGAAAAAGAAGGAATACAAGAAAACCCAGGGTTGTTCCTTCTAACTCTGAGAAGTTTTCCAATTTTCTTGATGAGTTAAAGGAAATAAGAAGGGAGATTTGTGAAATAAAGACTTTCGTGTCTAAATCTTTGAAAATTCAGAGGACCCTAATTCGACCACTTCAGCCAACACAGTTCGTGGGTATTGACACTTATCTCCGTGAACCTTATGTCTCGATGGCTGTCGATAACAAGGAGTTCGGGAATGATAAATAATTTCTCAAAGGGATTGTTGCCTAGTATGTCTTCTTTTTGGTTTAGTTGGAAGAATAACTAGTGCTTTGAATAGCGATGATTGTGACTACACATAGCTATTTTTGTTTTCATCTTCTTGTGTTATTTTTTAGGTTTATTTGTTTTAAATTCTAAAAATATTTGGAGGACGATGTTATTGCAGTATTAATCTGTTTGATTTTGAAGTATTGCAATATTTTTATGGGATATGTATTGTTTGCGTTCGTGAACTTGAAGGTCCCATATGTTGTCAAAAGTAAAGTCGTTCATAAATTGATATTCGTATTGATAAAAGGACGAATGGACTTTTGACAATTATAAAAGTTATGCCTATGCAGTCATTATATTTGATGGAAAATAGGGTAAAATCTTTTGTGTGACAAGGATAAAGTCTATTATGTCATTATTCATATAGTGATGGAAAGATAGAATAGATCCTTGTATGTATTCCACGGTATTGATCTTCATTGATCCGTTCTTTTTGTATTACCGTGAGGCTCCATAATGTATCTTATGTCGAGCATGATACAACTAAGTTGATTATTTTGTGATTAACTTTGTTGGTTGTTCCATAAGGTACTTTATGTCGAGCATATTTGAACTAAATTAATCATCTTGGTTGGTTATTTAGTTATTTGCTCCGAAAGTCTTCTTTTGTCGAGCAAAACAATTGACAATTAAATTGATTACTTCTGTGATTAGTTTGGTTGTGTTTTCCAATTAGATTAATTATAGGTTCTCTTGTAATTAGTCTAGTTGAGTTTTCATATATTCCACAAGTCCTTGTGTTGAGTATATGAACGACTATACTAATCATTCTCTATTGGTTAATGTAGTCGTATATTCCGTAAGGTTTTCCTTATGTTGAGTATGTGAACGATTAAGTTAGTCATCTCCGTATGATTACCTTAGTCGTAGCTCCGTAAGTTTACTTATGTTGAGCACAATCAATTAAATTGATCACTTTTGTGGTTTGATTTAGTTGCGTATTCCAATTAAATTAATCATGGGTTTACTTGTGATTAATTTGATTGAGTTTTGGATATAGAAAATCATTCCTATGGTTTTTGGTGTCCAATTAAAAATCCTTCTTTTCTTTCGAAATTAAGGTCGCTCTTGTTGTTCTTTCGGGAATGACATCAAATTGGGGAGAGTTCTTTTGAACTGGTGCTTAATGGTAATATCTTGCGGGGTGTGCGGCTGTGGAATTTTATAGGGGTTATCTTGTATCTTAAAACTCCTTGAAGAATGCATTTAGCTTCGGCTTTATGATTGCATCTAAATTAAGTTGGTATGTATTTTTTTCTTTTAGTCTATGAAACGTCTCTTCTCGGAAATTTCATTAGGATCCCGTTCTTCTACCTTTGCCAATTTTATTGACAAAAAGGGGGAGAAGTAATGTGTAGTTATACTACATATACATATCGTTTTCGGATCATTGTGTAAGGGGGAGTGGTTTCCATGTGAGATGGAGTATTGACTAAGGGGGAGTGATACATATCACCGTAGTATTATTGTTAAAGTCGTGATGCAATTGGACTTTGATGTTACATAATAATACTATGTCACTGTATAATGATGATCAAGAATCTCGATTTCTCTCATTTTTATAGATACGGATCTTCAACAACGGTGATTCTAAACTTACAACCTTTGGGATCATTGGAGTACTTGGAAGGGCGAAGATTTCAGGGAACGTTGAAGATTAGACTATGGAATAGGAGCCACTAAAGTTTATCTTTTTTGTATTTCATATGTATTAATAGTTTTGTCACTAAAATTGACAAAGGGGGAGATTGTTAGAGCATAGCTCGGTCGACCTCGCATGCGTTGTTATATCAAGCATGTTTGTCAATGTTAGTGATCAAAACTATGAGTCTTGATTTCTAGTCTGCATAGATAAGTCTCGGACTATGATAGAAAAGTGTAGTTGAGCTCAAGGACTTCATGGAGATTCATCATATAACTACGAATATCTACTCAAGGAACCGTGGAACTTCATCAACAAAAAAGGTATGCGGAGACTTGAACTTATCTATCACTCAAAAGTCTATCTCTTCTATCTCCTACTTCTTATGAGACAAAAGTCGTATGCTATATAGACTGGATCATACACATTTGATATTTCGAGCCGAGTATATCTCGCCTATCTATATCCCGAAATCATGTGTAAAGTGTTTCGCTTTAATCGGGTTTATCTTCACCTAATGACGAAAGTCATAATGTTTCAATCACTTTGAAAATCGCTTTGACGAGAAATAGTGTAACAACTATATAACGTCCTCTAAGAATGTTTCAATGGTTGGAATGAGAGTTTAGGTCAATATAACCAACGATGGATATAATCATTGTATGGTAACACATATGTGCATAAGCCCTATTCCTTAATTCGAAGTTTGCGAACTTTGTTGATTGAGAGAAACTGGAGGAGTTGGCTTTGCAAATTCCGGAAACTCAGTTTGCGAACTCAGTCCGCAAACTGACCGAATTTCTCTTACCGAGAATTTCTGCTGGGATTTTCCAATAACTCGTTTACGTGTTTAGTCCGCGAACTGGCGGAAGACTCCTTGCCGAGATTTTCTGCTGAGTTTGGAAAACTCTGCCGGTTGTCTTAAGTCCGCGAACTTGCTTGCGTACTTGAGTGGGTTATGATCCAAAGATGTGCTCTAAACATGAAACTTAAATTACTAAGGGATGCAGTATGCAAAGCGTGGATATAAATTTCATGAGCCGATTCAATCGAATCGAATTATCTTTGTTTCAATTGTGTCTTGTGTAGTTACATAAGATCTCATACCAATTGAACAACTCTCTAACTAGTTCATTTGAGTCAATTGAACTAGTTATGGTGAACAAGAACAAGGTTAATATGAAATTCTCCTATGGTTAACCTTTTGGGTTACTATGTTAAACCAACATACACGTACACGTTTGGGCACGGTTTTCACAAACCCAGTAAACGTATATCTCAAGTGTATGTGACAATCTAAGTTTTCGATCTAACGGTTGAGAAATATTAGCTTGAATCTAAATCAGTTTTTCATCTAACGGTGAATATTGATTGCTTTGTATCTAAGGCAAAACCCTGATTTGAAGACTATATAAAGGAGACATCTGGCATTGGGAAAAACTAATCCCCACACGTCTGTGTGATACTAGTGCGCTCGCTAGAGTTGATTCTCCTCTAACCTTTGGTTTTCTTCTCTAAAATCAGGTTAACGACTTAAATAATTCATTGGGATTGTGAAGCCAGGCCGATACTACTTTTATCGTAGTTGTGTGATATGATCTTGCATCTTCTATCGTACGAGTAAAATCTTACTGATTGGCTTGAGATCGTGAGAGATCTCCGATAGGAAAGATAAAGAAGTCACAAACATCTTCGTCTCACGGTTTGTGGTTCCTCGACGTCCTCTTGTTTATACAAGTAAGACTGTTGTGAGGTGATTGATTAATCTAGGCTGTTCTTCGAGAATATAAGACAGGATAATCAATTTGTTCCCGTTCACCTTGAATTGATATCATAAGACGGAACAAAAACCTAGGGTTCTTCTGTGGGAGACAGATTTATCCTTTGATAGACTTTTCTGTGTGAGACAAATTTGTTTATTATCAAGTCTGCGATTTTGGGTTGCAGCAACTCTTGGTTGTGGGTGAGATCAGCTAAGGGAATCAAGTGCGCAGTCTCCTACTGGGATCATAGGCGTAGGAGTACAACTGTACCTTGAATTAGTGGGAGACTGATTGGGGTTCAACTATAGTCCAGTCCGTAGTTATCTTGGAGTAGGCTAGTGTCTGTAGCGGCTTAATACAGTGTGTATTCAATTTGCACTGGGTCCCGGGGTTTTTTTGCATTTGCGGTTTCCTCGTTAACAAAATTCTGGTGTCTGTGTTATTTCTATTTCCGCATTATATTTGTTATATAATTGAAATAATACAGGTTGTGCGTTTGTGATCATCAATTGGAAATCCTACCTTTGGTTTTTGATTGATATTGATTGATCCTTGGACATTGGTCTTTGGTACCGTCCAAGTATTCCTTGTGTTTGATTAGGACTCGCTGATTTCTATTAGCTTGAGTAATATCAAAAACAAGAGAGATATATTAACTCCTTGAGATACTTTTATCTAGATTGAGTCTGACTGTCTAGTTGATTCTATAGCAAAGTATTTCGGAGTTAGTCCATACAGATTGCTAAGCGAAATATTGGGTGGTGTTGTTAGACTCCCTCTTTTTCAATCACATCACTAATAGATCAATATCCACACAATCTCAGCTTCCCTACCTACAGACCTACCCTTCTCCTCCTCGTGTGACCAAATTGAACTTGGAACGACCATTGTCTTGGTTTAGGCTAGGGTCCTACAGATTAGTCTCTCGAACTCAAAGTACTCCCGTGCAGTACATTTATTTAAAGGTTCGGGCGATTTTCTACTTCGAGCATCTGCTTCAGCAAGCACTTGCCTCCTCTACCACTTTTACCAGGAACTCCTGCGGGTCGTTTTTACCACAAACAGTTACGAGACTCTTTCTTGTAAAAATAGTATTTTAAAGGATGGATAACAAGTTTTATACATGGCAGAATTAAGATTCAATTATTTGGATATGGCTATATTGATCTTGGATGTTGATTTTGAGATTATCCAAGTACTCTTCTATACAATCAGGTTGACAGACTTTATTGTCTTGACTTTATGATTGTGAAGAAGTAGAAATATAGACTCTCTATATATATTGTTCAAGGATCATTAAGTTGGTCTTCTTGCAATTTTATTAAGTTTTGTCCATACAAGTTTGAGGAAGAAAAAGTTGGTGGTATCCTTTGTACCCTCTCCTTTTCAGGCACCCAGTACACCACAATATTTTCGATATCAACCTATATAAGACACACCTTGCATAATCTAATATAGACAAAGACTGTCAAGAAGATATCAACCACACGATGTACACTTGGTAGAATATAAGTTCAGGTTGAACTAACTTTGGGATCAAACCAAGTGTTTGATTAACATACAATTCAATTAATTTATCATAACTAAAACAATGATTATAAGGCGAAAAGTAAAGTAAAAGCACACAACAAGATTTTGTTAACGTGGAAACCGCAAATGTATAAAATCCACAGGACCTAGTCCAGTTTTGAATACTCTCAGAATTAAGCCGTTATACAAAGACTACTACTAATTTTGTATGGTTGATACCAAGTAAACTAACTCCAAGTTACTTAGTTCCTTTAGTATCATTGTGCCTACTACCAATCTGGTCAATGCACGCGAATCCTAAGATAGAGTTCACTATCTTAAGTTGTTTCACCCGCTGTGAAGACTTCTAGCATTCAACTCTTTTTGATCATATTCCGAAACAATAAATGACTAATTTTTATTTGATGGCCTCTTTATCAATCTCAAGAACTAAATTATAAATAATAATTGAAAAGATGAGCGTACCCAAATACACCACAATCTTTAATTTATCCACCTATAAGTATTCTTACCGAAAGTGATTGTCTATGGACAAAGTCGAGACAATACTACAAATCGGTATTCACACTTTGTGTGATTATCTATGGATACGGGATTGATACAACACGACAACCAAAGTGTGATTACTTGATAATAGGTTCAGACTTAACCAAACTCTTTGGCATCACTATCAAGTAAAGCGGAGTTAACGTTTGTGTATTTTACTTGTAATTATAATAAACAATTATAATTGCGGAAATAGAAAAGTAAAAGACACAACAAGATTTTGTTAACGAGGAAACCGCAAATGCAGAAAAACCCTGGGACCTAGTCCAGAATTGATACTCTCAGAATTAAGCCGCTATACAAAATCTAAACCAACTTCGTATAGTTGAGACCAAGCAACTAACCCTAGTTCACTTAGTTTCCTCAGTATCCCTGCGCTTCCGACTTCGATGAGTACACACACTGGAAATATTCCTTTGGATCGTATTCCAAGCAGTAAAGGAACAACAAATCTATTTGGTAACAACTCTATTGATTCTTTCCAGATAAAGATATCTCAAGTCATCCATCTTCCGTTTAAACTAATAAACTCCTTTGCCTGGTTAGATCAATCCAATCTCTATTACCTAAGTAATAAGATTCGGATTTGTAACAATCAAAATAGTTCTCAAGAGAACTATTAGGCGTTACCGATCTCATGCAACTAATCAATCGAATAAATCTGATTCTAGTTGGATCCCAGCCGATCAAGGTTTGTGCTACATAAAGATATGAGAAACCAATAAGGAATCTTCTTCATTTTCAAATCTTCTTTAATCTTCAATTAGACCTGCACAACACCACTTGAATCTGTTGTGGTAAATCACGCATAATACGGAGTCTGTTAACAATGGATTATCATAAAATGTCTTTTGATCTACAAACAGTTCTATATCCAGTCGATACTTCGATCTAGTTTGAGTGAATCTTATATCAGAAGAGAAGATTCTCAAGAATAAACAAACTAGGTGCAATCAATGTTTCAATAACCATCAGTCAATCAAATCAATCAAAAACTAATAACACTTCAATTATCTAGTTTCCCACCCAACGGTACTCGTAGAGCTTCTTGATCCCACATAAGTCTTTAAACGAGCGGTCGTAAGAGATTTCGCCTAATTAAGGTACTTTCCTATCCGAATAGACGGCTCCACCATAAACAACAAAAAGATGAAGTTTGTCTGGCTC
This sequence comes from Papaver somniferum, assembly GCF_003573695.1. NCBI lineage: Eukaryota > Viridiplantae > Streptophyta > Magnoliopsida > Ranunculales > Papaveraceae > Papaver > Papaver somniferum. The sequence goes on from NW_020649304.1 coordinate 748,331, forward strand.
TTAGGATAGTTTTCTAGAGATGCAAACTTAGGTATTTATAGACCAAGGATGTTTGGACACTAAGGAATTTCCAAAACCGAAAGTATTCTCAAGATACGCAATAAATGCCCATTCGGTTAATTTTCATAATTCTATGAAATGCTTTGTCCAATATTTTTCGGAATCTCTCAATAGAAAATCTCTAATTAGTAAATGCACATTGCTAATTTTTATTCTCTAAAGATGTGCATTTAATTGCTGGTAATTAAAGCATATAAAAGTAACAACCTTAATTAAAAGATTCTTAATTTATTTCGAAACAGGATCTCCTTGAGCACAAAGGAATATATTTGAACAATAAAAGATAAGAGTTACTGTTTGTGTTCAAAGAATGTTGACATCTCTTCTTTGTAAATCCTCTTTTATATTTACAATTTTGGAATCGATTATACCACACTTCCTAACAAGTTTAGAATTGGTTCATCTATATTCCAAGACAACTATGTGATTGATCAAACATCAAATCACATCCGTGGGTTCAGTCGGTTCTACTAGTCACTGGGTTCGGCTCTATCCTAATATGAAATACTTATGATCGGTCACACAAGTTACCAGGACCGGTTACATCAGTTATCAGAATCAGTTAAATCAATTACCAGGACCGGTTACATCAGTTATCAGAATCGGTTAAATCAATTACCAGGCCGGTTACCATATACACATGATATTGCTTGTGATCGCTCACACCAGTCACTAGGATCGGTTATACCAATTACTAGGACCAGTTACACCAATTACAAGGATCGATTACACAACTCTTTGTGATCGGTCACCCCAATTATTAGGATCGGTCACACCAATTACAAATATCGATCATACCATCTCAGGTGATTACTTAGGATCGGTTACACTAATTAATCAAAACTATTCATACCAAATCATAAGACAGGCATTGTGATTAGTTGTACCAAGATACATAACAAATTTACGATTGGTTCTACCATCTCACACATATTGGTAATCCAAAGATTTGCAATGAATAGCCATACCAATAAGCCTAGGGATTTCCCGTTCGATTCATAAAACAAGTTCATGAATGTACTTCCTTTAAACAAGTGTAAAACATTGTTTCCTAGGATAAAATCTTCACCTTTACCCATTCTCATAATCATCACAACATTCATAACATTATGTCAATGTCATATCTACGAAGTTCAAAAGATAAGCGTTATACTTCGTAGTCTAATTCCTTAATACTATATATGATCATATGATCATGTCTCAATACTAGAGTAATATATCCATACACAACTTCGCAGTTATGTTTTCAATATAGCACGACTTGAAAGATACGTTAGGAATGAAACATTTCAAGTCAATATTACTAACCTCAAGAGGAAGGATGATGTCGTCGTTGTAGCTCGTTACTTCTTCACGTTCTTTAGGTCTTCGAGTAATACTTGTATGTCTCAATATTCCTAGACTTTCTAGTCTAACCTGTACGAAGTTGTATCTAGTACATAATCAAGCGACTCTTAGATGAGTTTTGATTCACTAAAATATGACAACCAAACTTGACATGCCAACGCTTGGTGGGTTCAACCGAGCTATGCTATAACAATATTGAGTTATACAAAGGATCTTCTGTTAAATAATATAAACTTCTTTGTACCGGTTTAGATCAACCAAGATCTATATTATTGAGATAATCAAATCTTAATTTACAACCTATCAAATTCAAATCCTGAAGAGAACCACCAAATGATAAATCTTCGATCTACACTACAAGTTATGGAAGTCTATCAAAGATAAACAAACTTGTTGGATCCCGGTTAATCAAGTGTGCACGAAGTATAATCACAAAGATCATAATACCAAGCAGAAAATATTTTTGTCTTGAAATATCTAGTCTTCAATGTACCTACACAAATAACCTGAATCCCTTGTAATTGATCAAGCACATAACGGAGTTTGTTAATAATGGATGTCATTTTGGCTATCACCCATTAATATGTTCTCAGGCGTAGGAATACCCCATTTAGCTGACTCTTGTAACAAATTTTATTTGTTCGTCGTCGCTTTGTTGTGGGGCTTGCTTCCTAACTTCAGCGGGAATAGTGAATAACATTATAGGTTTTTTTTATTATATTATATATACGCTTAGTTAAAAGGATGTTTTCTTATACACCTAGGACATGGATTCTATATCACAAGGCTATTTTTAGATTTATAAACAGTCTCAACTTTTTCGATCCTTGATCTAGTTCGAGTGACCTTACATCAGAAGAGAAGGATCAAAGAATAAATAAACTAGCGATTATAAAGGTTTAACTATCTTTATTCAATCAAATCAATAACCGAAAACTAAAATAACAATATGAATATAGTTTCCCATTAACAGCACTTCTAGACGCTTCTTGATCCAACAAAAGTCTTTAAATGAAGTGGACGTGTTAGAGCATTGCTCGGTATAACTCACAAGTGTTTCTATTCCAATCTTGTTGTTAAATTTAGTTGTCAAAACTATATCTTGATTTCTAATATACAATTAGTTAAGTCTCGGACTAGGATAGAAATGTAGTTGAGAAACAGTGGATCACGACAGTCATCATTGCGTTCTATCGTTTGAAGGCGAAGATCAACCGAAGATTTTGGAGAACTTCATCAACAAAAGGTAAGTGAAGACTGAACCACCTTCTCAGGTTATATTCACTTTTCTGTCATTGAGATGGTGTCGCATAACTAATTAGACTATTATGCATATACAAGAATTTCGAGTCAAGTTTATCTTGATAATTAGTTCTCGAAATATAATGACTAAGCTTAATGAACATTTCCATACTTGATGCATTTCGGTTAAGGACAATTTATTGTTCGGAATCAAAATCACGATTCAAGTTTTACCATTCAAAAATAGCCTAACAGTGATACGTGTCATTGATGTTATTCGGGAATGTTTCGAATCGATTTATAGAGAAATATATAACTATTATAGATTCAGATACAAGATAGTATTATCAGTCTTACAAACTGGGAAAACTGTTATAATTCTGAAGCCATATTACGTGTACTCGTACACATAGCAAAATAGCTATATGTGAACTTACAGATTTGTGGTACGTATATATTCTTATGCACACCATGTAAAAAATCCGTTCAACTCGTGAACCGGATCGATATGCATACTCATGTAAAAACCATTTAGGAACTGTGGTCATGAAACCGGGTTAGTATCCAAACTAGTATACGTAACAAAATAGTTCTGTGTTCCCGAACTGGGTTGTGTATCCAAACCGGTGCACGTACCAAAATAGTTCTGTGGACTCCGGAACCGGTCATAGTCTTAAGGTATCCATACCAGTACACATACCTAAATAGTTATGTTAACTCCGGAGCTTGGTTTGGCTTGTTATCTTATAAACCGATACACGTATAGTGACTGAACCGACTCACGAACGGCTATGGTATTTGTACTTTGTACACCTACTAACCATGTCGATTATTTTCAAGTGCGATTAAATTATTTCTACGAGATAATTAACATTTGATCAATTCTCTAAAAAACTAGACTTATTTGATCACATGATTGTGACTCAAGGTTAATTTCATAAGTGTTCATGAAAATGAATATTAAGCTTTCAAGTTCAAATCGGCTAGTTTCGGCTAACCACCTTGAACATAGTCTTTATACACGTTTCGGCAAAAGTTTCACCTGATCAGAGTGTATATCTTGTTTATTCTTTGAATTCAAAGATCCATCTAATGGTGGATATTGATTGCTTGGTTCCAAAGCTATCTTAGCTTAAACGTAAAGCAACCTATGCTTTGAATGTCTATAGAAGGGAAACTTCAAGCAACTGGGATCTTTGAATCCCGACACTACTTTTTTGTATGTCCTAGTTGTAACTAGAGTCGTCCTCTTCCTAAACCTTTTATGGTTTAGCGACTACAAAAACTTCATAGGGATTCGTGAAGCCAGGTCTAGTTATCTTATCTTGATAACTCGAGTATCCTGATCTTGATCGATTGTTGAGATGCTCACTCGATCAAGATAGATAGAAATCATCAAAGTTCTATTCATCTCAATCTTTGTTGATTCCACAAGTTTTATACTTGTGAGGTGAATAATAATCTAGGCTTCACTGCGGGTTGCATAAGTCCGGATTTTGAGGTTAGATAGACTTTGTTTATTGCTATCGATTTTCATTACCTTTGATCAAAATTTTTGATTGTAAAAGAAAATCTTATATAGGCTTAATCTATGGAAGGAGGATTTAGTTTTAAAGTCTTCAAATGAGTTGAAGCAACTCTTAGTTGGTGTAACGTTAGCTAAGGGAATCAATTGCACGGAGTTCTGCTGGGATTCAAGAGGCGTAAGAAGCATGACTGTACCTTAATCAGTGGGAGACTCGATTAGGGCTCAAGTACATTCCAGTCTGAAGTTAATTGGTAGTAGGCTAGTGTGTGTAGCGGCTTAATACAGTTTGGTGTTCAATTTGGACTAAATCCCGAGGTTATTCTGCATTTGTTGTCTCCTTGTTAACAAAACTTCTGGTGTCCGTGTTATTTCTTTTTATCGCTATAATTGAAATATCACAGGTTGTCCGTTAATCAATCATAGTAGATACATCCGACCTAGCTTGTTGGATACGACTTGATCGATTCTTGGACATTGGTCTTTGGTATCTACCAAGTAATATATTTGTGATTATATTCACGGATTTGATTTTGTAAACGTTCTAATCACAAGAGAGCGAGAGATATAACTCTAGATATTATTCCTTGATTGAGTTGAACTCTCGGAGTTGTATTGAGTTTGTTCATAAAGATTGCCTAAGAAAAAGTTGGTGGTGTTTTGGTACCCCCCGCGTTTTAATTGGTATCAGATCAGGAAAACACATTAAGACCTTACAAGTCTGTGTTTGAAGCTGTCTAACTATATGGACATGAGTAATATCTCAGATAAACGTTGCACCAGTTTAAAAGAAACTATTTCTATGGAATCGGTAGATGAGTTTGAATTTTCTAACTCTCTTAGAAATGAACAATGTGTTTTCATATAGTAGTTGGATATTAATAAGTGTCATCCATATTATCTTACTGATGAGTCTGACTCAGAAGTAGAACGGGAAGCAGCCAAATAAAGTTCTGAGATTTTCAAACGTATAAAATTTCAGTCTTCTGAGGTCATTCGGCTGAAACACAAATTCAATACACTTATCGGTATTAAGTCTGAACATGATTCTAAAACAAGGATTTTTCTTGAAGAACATGCCAAAGTGAAATATAAAAATTCTTTCACTTGAAGCTGATCTTAAAGATAATGCCTTAGAGATCGAACGTTTGTTGAGTAAGAACAATACTCCATGTTGCGATAGTAATCTAAATAAAATACCGTGAATACAATTAATCTAAAAAGCGATGAGTTGGTAAAAGTAAGAATACTTGCTGTTCATGATATGCTAACAAATCGCAGTCATAAACTGATAAACAAAGTACTATTACTTTGATAAGATATGATCAGTTCAAATTCTCTGACCAAGAAAAAACCGTGTCTTCAAGGAGAAAAAGTTCTATACAAGACAAGTATGATAAAACTACCTATTCTGATTTCATTGAAACTCAGAAAGTGTGCTATTACTGCAATATTAAAGGACATGTTCAAATAAAGAGTAAACAGAGGTTGAAGAACTATCAGTTTGACCGTCTTCAAAACACCTTGAATTTAATTCTGAAGGGTGTAACTGATATTCAGATGTCTAAACCTCTCGAGGTGAAATCAAATTCAAGTAAACTTGCTTCTAGAAATGTCAGTACTTCATGGTCCACGAATATTCCAACAAGTCAAAAGGGTAGTATGCTAAAACGGTTTAAGAAGAACTTTGTGGCACCATCTCAAATATGGCTTCAAAAGAATTCTTGTACGCCTCCTAAAAGGGTTGAATCTTTTGAAACGGATCAACAAGTTAACATGAAATCATTACAGGATATAAGAATCTTATTGATAAATTGTTCGTCTCAAGGCAAGCGATCTCAGGTAAGAGTTCCAATCATCTCTCTTATTTTGATGACAATAATTTCTATGATCATTTTTCACGCTTCAAAAGTAAGAACAAAAGTAAACAACATCATAATTCCTGTGCTGAGCGTATGACTCACCCTTGTGCAAACTAGGCACAAGTCTTGGAACCTTATCCATGAAAATCCTGGTGGATAAGGATTACTGCGTGACAAGTGTACTATTTATCTCAAGTAGTACTAGAATATGATGAGTAATAATCTTTTTCATAATGGAACCTTTCCACGATAATTTCGATCAGATTCAAATGTTAAGAATTCTTGTTGAGCTAAGCTCCAAAAAGGTAAAGCATTCTCTGATTAAAGTCTTTTCATGAATATTAATTCTCTTGTGCTCTAAACTCACGTTTGTTGAGCTAAGAATGCATTAAAATTCAAAGAAGAATATTTTTCATAGATAAGGAATAAAATTGCAATATTGAAAATTATTGCGTGCTCTCTAAAAGACTGTTTTCTACCCTCAAAAAATTATGTTCAAAACCTGATAGGAACAACAGGTCTCGTACCATCAGAAGGTACACGTACCTCTCTTTTGTGACCGTACGAAACCCTAATAAAATAGGTCACGAACCGACCGTCATCCCAGAGAATACCTCCTTACAAACTCTTTTATATACCTTAACCTGTGATTGAGTATTTCTCATCCAAGGTTCTGCACCCAAGCATGTCTCTTATGTTACAAATTCTTGAAAGCATGGAGAAAGCCCTTATTCGCGATGGTATTGAAACAAGAGGAAAAAAGAGAACTCTGGTTGATGGCGAAGTTGTTGATTCTTCCGAAAAACCTTTTGATGTGAATTTCTATATTGCATATGATCATCAAGATGTTGAACAGGAATAGATGATCTCTGCTGATGTGTTCATGGTTTCTAAAATTTTTTGAGGAAGCGAAACTAGAACTTCTTGAAGCACTAAAAGGTCTAGACATGTTAAAGACTGAGTTGAAAAAGGTTTTCACTGACCTTGTTCTCATGAAATCTCATGTTCGTGAACTTCTCAATAAGGATATTTTCTCTGAAGAGCTCGTGGATACAGTTGATGAGAAATTCAAGGGTCTCAATACTAATGAAGAGTCTGGAAAGATCTAGTTTATTTCATTTTCTATTTGTCTAGGAAATTTCTTGTAAGAATTTATTGTTACTTTTGAGAAGGATAACTAGGGTTTGGTATTGCAAAAATTGTGATTACACAAGCTATTTCCAACGATTTTCATCTTGCATGTTTTTAGATTTATTTATTTAAATTCTAGAGTTGTTGGAAGATGGACTTGCAATATGTAATCATTATTGGTTTAATTATTGCAAAAGTCTTACGAAATATTTGTGCCTTTACGTTTTTTGTGAGTCGATCTAATATTTATGCTTAGAAGTTAAATCTATTATGTTTTTTTAAACGGAAAATAGAACAAACTCTTTGAGAATTTTCTCGCAGTATTGATCTACTCGTGATCACACTTCTGTGTTTTTACTGCTTGACACACTCTGTATGATTTTCTTATGTTGAGTCATACCGATTAAAATTATCATTTTGTCCGTAACTGGCATAGAGATTATTTTAATTCGATTTTCGGATATAAATCCGTGTGATTTGTTAACGTCCAACATAATCCTTCTTTTTCATAAAGCAAGGTCCTCTTGGGAGTGATATCAAATGGGGGAGAGTTCTTAAATGAACTTGTGTGTAATTGGTATATCTTTGTGGGGAGTGTGGCTGTGAAATTTGGAGGGGATGTTTGTATTTCGAATCTCCTAGATGAGCGCTAAGTATATTCTTAGTATATGATATCATCTAAAAAGGTTGATATGAGGAGTTGCATTTTAACTATGTTATAATGTAGAATCTCTAACTTCCTTAAAACTTGACATATATTTGGTTGTATTCATAACGATCCAACGATTTTCGTACATTTGACAATTTTATTGACAAAAGGGGGAGAATTATTTAATATAGTTTTTCACTACATACATATGGTTTAAGGATCATTATGTAAGGGGGGGTGAATCAACAATCTATAGGTTTCACCTATCATGCAAAAAGATGTAAGTATTGATTATGGGGGAGAAACATATCACCGTAGTATTACTTCAGAATTAGGATATAATTGAACTTTGAAGAAGTTATAAATACTATGTTTCTGCATAACGACGTTTGAGAATATTTTTTTTCAATGTTGTTATCGCTACGGATCTTCAACAACAACGATGCTAAATTGAACACGTTCAGAATCATTGCAACTTGAAATTACGAAGAGTTCAAGGAGTTGAAGAAACCAAGGAAATCAAGTATGATGGATTTGAGGAGTTTTCAAAACTTTATTTTTTATACACATGTATCAGTAGTTTTGTCACTAAAACTGACAAAGGGGGAGATTGTTAGAGCATTGCTCGGTGAACACACAAGTGTTGCTATCTCAATCCTGTTGTCAAATTTAGTTTTCAACACTATATCTTGATTTCTAGTCTACAATTAGTTAAGTCTCAGACTAAGATAGAAATGTGGTTGAGAAACAGTGGATCACGGCAGTCATCATTGCGTTCTACAGTTTTAAGGCGAAGATCAACAAAATCTTTTAGAGAACTTCATCAACAAAAGGTAAGTGAAGACTGAACCACCTATCTCTGAAGTTATATTCACTTTTCAATCATTGAGACGATGTCGCATAACTAATTAGACTATTATGCATATACAAGAATTTCGAGTCAAGTTTATCTTGATAATTAGTTCTCGAAATATAATGACTAAGCTTAATGAACATTTTTTCATACTTGATGAATTTCGATTAAGGACAATTTATTGTTCGGGATCAAAATCATGATTCAATTTTATCATTCAAAAATAGCCTGGAAAAGTAATATGTGTCATTGATGTTATTCGGGAATGTTTCGAATCGATTTATAAAGAAATATAGAAATACTATAGATTCGGATACAAGATAGTATTATCAGTCTTACAAACTGGGAAAACTGTTATAAGTCTGAAGTTGTATTACATGTACTCGTACAAGTAGTGGAGTAGCTATATATCGACTTGCAGATTTGTGTACGCATATTTTTATGGACCATGTAAAACTCTGTTCAACTCGTGAACCGGATCGGTACGCATACTCGTATGCAAACCATTTAGGAATTGTGGTCACGGAACCAGGTGAGTATTCAAACCGGTACACACACCAAAATAGTTCTGTGTTCCCGAACTCGAGATTGTGTATCCAAACCGGCACACGTACCAAAATAGTTCTGTGGACTCCGGAACCGGTCATAGTCTTAAGGTATCCATACTGGTACGCATACCTAAATAATTCTGTTAACTTCGGAACTTGGTTTGGCTTGTTAACTTACAAACCAGTACACGTACTGTGATTGAACCGACTCATGAACGACTATGATATTTATACTTTGAACACCTACTAACCATGTCGATTATTTTCAAGTGCGATTAAATTATTCCTACGAGATAATTAGCATTTGATTGATTCTCTAAAAATACTAGACTTATTTGATCACATGATTGTGACTCAAGGTTAATGTCATAAGTGTCCATGAAAATGAATATAAGCTTTAAGTTCAAATCTGCTAGTTTCGGCTAACCACCTTGAACATAGTCTTTATACACGGTTCGGTTACGGTTTCACCTAACCAGAGAGTATATCTTGTTTATGTAAATCATATTTCAAGATTCGTCTAATGGTGCATATTGATTGCTCGGCTCCGAAGATATCTTAGCTTAAACCTAAAGCAACTTATGATTTGAATGTCTATAAAAGGGGAACTTCAAGCAACTGGGATCTTTGAATCCCGACACTACTTTTTGGGGTGTCCTAGTTGTAATTAGAGTCGTTCTCTTCCTAATCCTTTTAGGGTTTAGCGACTACAAAGACTTCATAGGGATTCGTGAAGCCAGGTCCAATTATCTTTTCTTCTCGAGTATCCTAGTCTTGATCAATTGTTGAGCTGCTCACTTGATCAAGATAGATAGAAATCATCAAAGTTCTCTTCGTCTCAAACTTTGTTGATTCCACAGGTTTTATACTTGTGAGGTGAATAATAATCTAGCTGCACTTCGGGTTGCATAAGTCTGGATTTTGAGGTTAGCTAGACATTGTCTATTGCTATCGATTTTCATCACCTTTGATCAAAATTTTTGATTGTAAAAGGAAATCATATATAGGCTTAATCTATGGGAGTAAGAATTGATTTAAAATCTTCAATTGAGTTGAAGCAACTCTTAGTTGGTGTGACGTCAACTATGGAAATCAATTGCACGGAGTCGCTGGGATTCAAGAGGCGTAAGGAGCGCGACTGTATCTTAACCAGTGGGGGACTCGATTAGGGCTTAACTACATTCCAATTCGAAGTTAATTGTCTCTTAGTTGATGTGACGTCAACTATGGAAATCAATTGCACGGAGTCGCTGGGATTCAAGAGGCGTAAGGAGCGCGACTATATCTTAACCAGTGGGGGACTCGATTAGGGCTCAACTACATTCCAATTCGAAGTTAATTGGTAGTAGGCTAGTGTTTGTTGTGGCTTAATACAGTTTGGTATTCAATCTGGACTAAATCCCAAGGTTATTCTGCATTTGCGGTTTCTTCGTTAGAAAAACTTCTGGTGTCTGTGTTATTTCTTTTCCGCATTATATTGTTTATCTTTATAATTAAAATATCACATGTTGTGCATTAATCACTCATAGTAGATACATCCGACCTAGTTTGTTGGATACGATTTGATCTGGGATGCACGGACGCGTGAGATTTGATGAGGTGTCCACGTTTGACGCACCGGGGACGCGGGACGTGCCTACGACGCGAACTTGACGCGTGTCAGACGTACCACGTGCGCGTCCCACATGATTCTGGTGGTGGACGCGAGCTGGACACTAGGCTGACGCATAATCAGTTGTTGGACGCACATTTTCACTTCTCAAAAATGATTGAAGATGAATAGTTTCGAACCACAAACCTGAAACTAATTACCCTGACTCCCATACCATTGCACCAGCGCTGGTTTTTTTGGTACTATTTGCACATATTTTGGATTTATTCATATTTACATAATTGCATTCATTAATTATCAAGGTTAATCACATCCTAGCTTAAATTTACCTAACATTAACATTTGCAGATTATTTATTTTTTGTACATGAAATTTATACTTGCATACATATATAATATTTTATATTTATATTTATATATACGTGTCCGCGTCCTAATATTTTCGGCATTTGGTCGTGTCCTCGTTAGCGTTATGTCGTGTCCGCATCACCGCGTCCGTGTCCGTGCCACCCAGGACTTGATTGATTCTTGGAAATTTGTCTTGGGTACCGTCCAAGTAATCTATTTGTAATTAGGTTCACGAATTTGATTCTGTAAACGTTCTAATTGCAAGAGAGAAAGAGAGAGAGAGAGAGAGAGATACAACTTTAGATATTATTCCTTGATTGAGTTTAACTCTCGGTGTTGTATTGAGTTTGTCCATACAAATTGCCTAAGAAAAAGTTGGTGGCGTATTTTGGTACCCCCGCGTTTTCAGGACGTAAGAGATTTATCCTAATTAGGTTGCTCTCCTCTCCAAGTGAGTATTACAAGTAATACTGCTAGTCGGATTCCCACACTGACTACAAGATGAAGTGCATGTGTTCTGGTATAAGTTTGTAAGAAGAACAAACTTCACTATTTATACACCAAGGTAGTTTGGACGCCAAATAATTTCCATAACCGAAAATATCAAAAGATATGCAATAAATAACAATTTTCGATTTTAATTAAATTCACTATTACCCAACTAATATATTGAAATCTCTTATGGATGACGACTCAATATTATGTATATTTTACTTATATATTCTCCAGAGATATGCATTAAGTACTGGGAAACCAAAGACATATAGATTCTGAATATCAAAAGATATTATGGAATATTTTGGTTTGGGATTCCACATTGGGTATCAAGGAATATATTTGAAAAATAAATATATAAGATGTTAGCACGTGTTCAAATACAAATAATGTCGACATTGTGAACTTTCCTAACTTAGAAGCTCATATTCCGAAATCTATGCAAACCCTAGAGTAAACAAGAATTCGAAAATATAAGTGCTATCAGGGATTGTTCCCGTAAGAGATCCTTGTTAAGGGATCAATCCTTCTAGAGATCCATGGGACCGGTCCTAGTAGAGACCATTTTTCAAGGGATTGGTCCTACTAGAGATCCTTAGGATCGGTCGTAGTTAAGATCCTTGTTTAACGGGTCGATCCTAGAATAAATTCTTTGATTCCTTTCGACTATGAAACAAGTTTCCCAAGTTTATTTCTTTAAGATCATGTGGTTAAACATAGTTTTCTAGGCATGGAATCAACTCAAAGTTCAATACACTAAGTAGTAAAGAATAATAAAGATAGTGTTATACTAATATACCAAAATTGTAAAGTAGCTTGTATATTCTTCTTTGATACTTCAATCATAATGTAATGATAAAGTCACCAATATTAAAGATGCATATACATAACTTCGTATGTTATTTTTTTTAACGTAAACGACTTGAAAGCTACATATAAAGAAATATACAAGTCAAGTATGTATTACTAATCTCGAACAAAAGGATGTGTTAGAGCATTGCTCGGTTGAACCCACCAAGCGTTAATTTGTCAAGTTTGGTTGTCATATTTTAGTATCAAAGCTCAATTAGAGTCGCTTGATCAAATGTACTAGAGTCAACTTCGTTCAGGTTAGACTAGAAAGTCTAGGAATGTTGAGACATACAAGTATTACTCTGAAGATCTGAAGATCGTGATGACATATCAACTACAATGAAGACATCATCCTTCTACTTGAGGTATAGTGATACTGACTTGACTTGTTTTCATTCCTACCGTTACTTTCTAGTCGTTTAAGATCGAAAACATAACATGCGAGGTCATATTTGCTACTCTAGTATTAAACTTGGTCATTTTATTAAGATCAAAGTGTTAAGGAAGAATATTTGATTACGAAGTATAACGTTTATCTTTTGAACTTCGTAAATGCGACATCGACATAATCTATGTAACTTGCTACTTGATTGTGTATTGGATATTGGTGTGATTTCATCATAGGAAACTATGTTTGATTACATATGTTTAAATGAAGTATATATACGAAACTTCTTTCGCAATCGAAAAGAAATCAATAGGCATTTTGGTCCGGTTTTCATTGAAGATCTATTGGATGACCAATTCGAACCTAGGTAAGAACTTTGGTAAACAAATCTTGACTTATGTTGAGAGTCATAGTAGAACTGATCTTTACCTAGTTTGGGATATGCAGTAGAACCCATATTAACTTATGTTGAAAGTCTTGGTAGAACCGATCCTTATCTATATTGGGATAATGGTAGAACCGATCCTAGCTATTGTTGGGAGTATTGATAGAACCGATCCTAGCTATTGTTGGGAGTCATGGTAGGACCGATCCTACATATTGTTGGGAGTCATGGTAGAACCGATCCTATATATTGTTGGTTTGCTAAATATCTATAGGATAGTTCCATATGTCGACATAATTTGAACATGAATATAATTCTTATCTTTTATTGTGCAAAGATATTCCTTGATACTCAAGGTGATTCCAATCCAAAATACTGAGAATCTTTTAATTAATTTTTTCGATTATCCAGTTAAATCAAAACATATCTCTTGGAAAGTTATATTAGTTAAGTGCTAAATTAATAGTATCAGATATTTTCTAATAAGAGATTTCATAATTACAGGTTAGATGTTAGTTGGAATATATGAAAAAGCGAAATTAGGTACTTATTGCATATTTTGTGAATATTTTCGGTTTTGGAATTTTCTTGTTGTCCATACAACCTTGGTCTATAAATAGTTGAGTTTGCATTTCTTGCAAATAATCCTAAGAGCCGGGCAAACTTCATTCGTGTTGTTTTTGGTAGATCCGTCTATCCGGAGAGGAAACTACCCTAATTAGGCGAAATATCTTACGACTGCTAGTTTAAAGACTCAAGAAGCTCTACGAGAAAACAATCCTAATAGCTTATGTGGGATCAAGAAACTCTACGAGAAAATTTGTGATCATCCATTGTTAACATACTCCATTTTGTGTGTGATCGATCATAAGTGGATTCAAGTTTGTGGTGTGCAGGTACATAAGAAGAAAATTTGTGAAAATTTAAGAAAATTTGAAGACAAGAAGATTTTTTCTTATTGGTTTTCGTATCTCGTGATTTGTGCACACATCTTGATCGGCTTGGATCCAAGTAGATCTTGTTTATCTTTGATAGACTTGTGATTATCTAGTTGAATAGACCGACATCTATTTATAGTTCTCTTTGATATCAATTTAGATTGATTACAAATCTAGATCTAGTTACTTTGGTAATAAGGATCTTGACTGATCTTACCAGACAAAAGAGTTTAGTTGTTAAACGGAAGAGCCTTTGTCGTACTCAACATATCTTTTTCTAAAAGATTAAGTAGAGTGGTTACCAAACAACTTTGTTCCTTTACTGTTTGGAAGAAGGAGTTGAGTGCTTAAGGCTTTACATCGTAAAGCAACTCAAGATAGTGATATTTGTCTTGGGATTCACGTGCGTGACCAGACGGTCATAGACGCAGGGATACTGAGGGAACTAAGTAACTAGAGGTAGATTAATTGGTCTCAACTATACGAATTTGGATTTATACTTGGTATAACGGCTTAATTTTGAGAGTAATCAAAACTGGACTAGGTCCCGGGGTTTTTCTGCATTTGCGGGTTCCTCGTTATCAAAATCTTGTTGTGTGATTTACTTGTACTTTGCGCATTTATTATTGTTTTATTATTATTAAAAGTAAATACACTAGTACGTCAATCCTAATTACTTGACATGATCCTATAGTCAATCGGTCTTGTACCATAACTATTGTCAATTGAATACCTTGTTGTTGTATTGTCTCGACTTTGTCAAACTTATAGGTTCAAACGAAAAGATTGTGGTGTACTTGGGTACCCTCGTCATTTCGGGATGGGGTGTTTGTTGATGTCGATACGTCTTCAGATTCTTCAAAGTAACACGATCTTGTTTCAACATTCCTAGACTTCCTAGTCTAACCTAACAAAGTTGAGTCTAGTAATCTAATCAAGCATCTTCGGGTTTTATAACTAATATATGACAACCAAACCTGACATATCAACGCTTGGTGAGTTCAACCGAGAAATGTTCTACGTTTGATAGTTCACTAACCAGATGGACTCCTATGAGAAAACTACTATAAAGTCCAGAGTCCACAAAAAAAGATGAACTTCATCTACATAAGCATGACCAACGCCTGATAGTTCAGCAAAATGATGAACTACTATGAGAAAATAACTAGAATTCCAGGGTTCATCAAAGAAGATGAACTCCATCTACAAGATGAACAACGATGAACATGATTCGAATATCAAAATCAACTTTCCAATATTAGATCTGAGATTAGGTTTAGGTTATTTTCCGCACCGTACCTTTAATTACTTCAGGATCTTGCTCTGATGTTGTTTCGACAGTTGTGTCTTCTTCAATTACAACTGATTGCATGTTTTTATCTAAACTTCTTTGTGATTTCCTCTTCGATTTTTTCATTAGTGTTTTATCGAAGTTTTCGAATTGATCGTTTTGATGAAATTGATTATGTTTTTTTTTTGTCTATTAGGGTTGTTTCTGAAAGAATATTAGAGTTTTGATTAATCGATTGATTTTTTTATTTTTGTTTTGTTTTTTATCGATGAATCTGCAATGGGAAGTGAAATGGTTTTTGCAGATGAGAGGAATAAATGAAGTTAATAGGTGAAGGTATACGATTTGTGAAATTTCAGGCGGTAACAAGTAAGGAAGGATATTTTGATCATTTTTGATATTTTCCAAAATGAACACGCGTTTTGGTCGATGGACCAAATGGATATGGGCCCGGCTATAAATGGACCAAACCAAAGTCTTCAAAATAGAAATTTAAAATTTAAACTTTTTTTTTTTGAGAAAACAAATAATAATTATTTAAAAGAAAAATTTAATTAAAAGCACAAAAACAATTTAGCCATTACAAAAAAATATAGGGGATTTTAATAAAGTGCCACACTTCCAATATGCAGTTTCTGAAAATGCCACCGTTTTTTTCAGAGTTTATTAAATGTCATACTCTTGACTTTTTTCATCCCGTTTTTTTGAGATAACGGTTAACGGTTGTTAGTCTCTGTTAGTGCATACGTGGCATTAAATAACCCGTACAAAATTACATAGAAGCCCCTGAATTAGTTAACAGGGATTGAGTTAATCAGTTAACTGGGATTGAGTTAACCGGCTATAGAGTAGTGAGTTAACTCGCGACTCGGTGCACGTGAGAAAAACGTGCAAGATTTTCTAACGGTCGGAATACACGTGGGATCAATCTAAGAGAAACAATCTATACTAAAAATTAAAAATGGTATAATTTCCTCCAGAACAGGCTTGCAATTGAAGGACTGTCGCTAGGTGTGTTTACAAAACCAACTCCAATTATTGACAAAGCAAATTCAGAAAACAAAAACTGCTTCCGGAATTCTGTGAAATCCGTACACCCCGTAGTAACAAGAAAAAAGAGATTGGGTGCAGAACCTAATCCTTCAAGAGGCCTCGCTTCTTGAAACATTCTAGCATGGCAACACCAATCTTAGCTGGAGACTCGACCACGGTAACCCCAGCTGCCCTCAGGGTCTTGATTTTGTCCTGGGCAGTACCCTTTCCTCCTGATACAATAGCTGCATTTGCAACAACAACAAAATTAGGATGACAAGGCAAATAACAGAGAAACCTCACAGCTTAAGTAAGATGCAGAAACAAATGAAACACGATACATGATATGCTCAGAATCAGAGTCGTATAATGCAAACTCGAAAAATGCATGATTATGTTAAAGCTTATCGTTTTTAGTAAAATTCATCTATAGCTAACAGGAATACCTCCAGCATGACCCATACGACGACCGGGTGGAGCTGTAAGACCGGCAATGAATGCTACTATTGGCTTCTCAGTTCCAATTTCCTGTATCATAGATAACACAAATCAGTTCCACTCAACAACATGACACAATTTATGAATTAAACAATAAAAATGAAGCAACAACCTCCGGGTACTATCAAAATGAACTATAAATTAGGATATACTATATTACACATGTTCTGAATAGGATTGCATTTGTCAGAACCAACCACTTGGTACCCTTCTTCACCAGCATCACTTATTCTGCTCTTGCACTAGCTTTCTTTGCATCAACAACCAACATCAGCTGCCACCTCCTGCAATCTTGAACTCAAGGAGAAACAACATTTCACCAGCTTTCTTCCCTTGCTTCGCCAGTAGTCGCCAAACCCTTCAGCTTACAGCTCACAACATCAGAATGGCTGAAGCAGCAGCAACATTGTCTCCCAAATGCAGTATCAACTTGTACCACCTGCACTATTTCAGTCTCAAGCCTTCCATTAACTGCCATCATCTGCAACATGCTCTTCTTGAATTCCATATTCATCTCCTCAGCAACACAAACAAAACCCCAGTCCGAGACAAACCCATTTGAATAGCAGACAACACAAGCCAAGACCAACACTCCATTGCAGTACTGTTGCATCCATTCTACCAACATCACCACACAAACTCAGCTCGAAACCATTCACCAGTTCATACCAACAACATCAGTTCACCCAGCCAACAATTCATAAACCTATTAGCTCATTCAAATCCCTATAATTCCTAACACATGCATCTAACGGTTCCTGCTGCTCAATAAGACAACCACCCTTCACCAGCACATACTCCATCCCTCTTCCATGTATAGCAAAATCTTCATCTGAGTTCATCATTCTCTCTTGTTTCAGTTCAATCCCAAGCCAAAACCCATTATTTCTCATCCTCCATCCATCCAATTTTCACTCAGTTCGAACCCTTGAGCTTCACATAACCTAATTCTGCCAATTCATCAACAACAGACTCATCTTCTCCATATTCTCATCAAATTCAGATGCCAACTCAAGCTTTTCCGTGTTCTCACACATGATCTGTTGCTGCCAACATAACCCATCTCTCCAATTCCTTGTAAACTTGGAATCTCAGTTCCATTTCTTCAACAGCAGAATCAGATTCAATTATCTTTTTGAACTCAAAACCGTGTTTTAATCCAAGCCCCATGTCTAACATGTTGTGTTGTTCTCAAACTCAATCCTGTAACAACCCCATCTGCCTCCTTCATCGATCTATAACAGCAGCAGAGAGACATGCGTAAGAGGAGAAAGAATTGGGGAAGAAATGGATCCCTTCTTCTCGACCCCTAAATCAACCCAGAAAAACGAAATTAGGGTTTGCAATCATACCATATCTGCTGCTTGTCCTTCCCCTTCTTGTTCTGAATCTCGATCTTTACTAAAACCCTTTACTCAGACACTAAACCTAAGCGAAATCCCGCTGAAAACTGACTCAAACCCTAGAAGAAAAATGAAACGATACAAACTGTTTTCAATCCCACGAAGGATAAAGTAGTCATTTAGCCTGTGCTACGTGTAATAATCTCGTGCACGACATCTTGAGCCGTCCATATAAGACACGTGTAAGTAATCTTGACAAAGTCAAAAAAATTTGACCAATCATGTGGGTCCAAGGCGTTAGTGCTAACGGTTGTGGCATTAAATAAACTCTGAAAAAAACGGTGACAGTTTCTTGAATCGGGATTTGCAAGTGTGGCAGTTTGTTAAAATTCCCAAAAATATATGGACAATGAATTCTTCATTTTACTTCAAAACGATACTATTTGGTTTTATCCACTATCCCCGATTAATTTCCATATCTTTGATATATCATAGTCATCCAGATCCTACGCTACATCCTACATGTTGCGAAAGCTTTTAAAACAAGATGTTATGGTTTAGTGGTAATGGAGTCCAGCAAGCAGCTACAATAATACAAGGGCTTGCAATTTAAGTGCAAAATATGTAATAAAATAATTCCTTCACGAAATCAGTTTTATATCCGGGTTTCATGTGCCGCAGTGGTTTTCATTGACCCATCAGAAACGGAGGTTGGACTCGAGGGCCTATCTTCCAGGACAATGCAAAAGAATGACGGTATGATCTTACTCTTTCATTTCAAATCTTTGTAGTGCGACTATTGATTCATATAGAACACGGTTGATGGTATTAATAAAAGTATAGGTCATAGTCATCTGACCCTACATCCTCTTATGACCGATGGAATCTGAAACTAAAATATGATTTAGTTGACCTGTACTTGTTTGAATTTGGTTGTTGCCCGAAGAGGATTGGGCAGTGATGGCATTTTTTTTGTTTGATTGTGTTTGCTTGTCCAAAGAGACACATCGAGTGAGATAATGGAGAAATGGAATTCTATCACACTCGAAATCGTCTACTATGTTTTGGGTTGGATTAGTTTCTTCTCCTGGACTTTTGGTTTCTACCCACAAATTATTCTTAATTACAGAAGAAAAAGGTACGTTTTTCTGTTATTTTTGTTACAGTTCGGAAGAATTTGTTTATTTGAATTTCATCAAGTCAGCCGAGTATTGCTAATTATTTGATCATCTTTTTCTGAAGCGTTGTGGGGCTTAATTTCAATTACTTGGTTTTAAATTTGACTAAGCAGTCGTCTTATCTCATCTACAACGCTTCTCTCTTTATTAGTCCTGCTGTTCAGAAACAATACCACGACAAATATGGATTTGGAGAGGTTGTTCATGCTTCAACTTTTCCGTACAGTTTTTTGTTTGACAGGCTTAATTTGCATAATTTGGTATATGTGCAGATGATACCTGTAGCTGCCAGCGATGTAGCTTTCTCTACTCATTCTATTCTGTTGACATCATTTGCCTTGTGCCAAGTTCTTGTCTACGAAGTAAGTGGTTTTGGAGTCTTGTCAGTGTGTGGAACTTTTGTTATTCTGAATATCAAGTGTACACACTACTGGGATAGAAAAGCTTTACGCCGTGCTTAATAAACTCGCCGTTTTGCTTTCACAGCGTGGAAGTCAGAAGGTCTCCAGACTTACAATTGGAATCACTGCAGCAGTGTGGGTTACTGTTCTTGTTTGTCTGTTCATAGCTTGGCCTCACCAATCTTGGCTATGGCTGCTATCTGTCCTCAAGTTAGTCTTTTCTCTTACTGTAGAAGTGACTTTGAGATGTGTATATTTACAATTTAGCAATGAGTTGGACCATTAACTTTTATCGCACTTGCAGCACAATACAAGTCACCTTGGCGGTCATCAAATACATTCCCCAGGTCAGGCTACTCTCCGGTTTCAAGAATTGTGTATTTGGTAATATTATTTTCGTTTTTATTGTTGTTCGTCAGTCACATATTCAAATTGCAAAAAAATACTGTATAAAACTCTTTCTTGGTCATCTTACAAAATACTTAAGCTTTTTGTATTCTGTAATGACAGGCACTCTTGAACTTCACGCGAAAGAGCACCGAAGGATTAGCCATTGGGATCATTTTACTTGATTTTCTTGGAGGTGTAACAAACTCTACGCAAATGATCACACAGTCTATAGACCAAGGTGCGTTCCTTAATCTAATCCTCAGGGATTTTGGCCATTTCGAATTAGTGATTAAGCTCACACAAGATATTATGTTTACTTGTCTTTTGCAGGATCTTTTGAGAACTTTCGTGGGAATTCGGGGAAGATCCTGCTTTGTTTGATACCGAACATTCTGCCTCTTATGATTTTCAGTTAACATGTTGATGATAAATTTAGTGTTTTGCTGGAGAGAGGGATAATTTTTGCAGCATGATCATTTTATTCAAGTATATGTTATTCATCCCTCTGATTTTGCAAATGTGGAACTAGCCCGTATATAAGATTTGTTCTTGAGAGTTAAAACCGAAAATCTTTTTGCAGGTAACCATCGTGTATGACCTCGTCGTCTTCTTCCAGCATTATGCGCTGTATCGTTCCAAGAACGGGAAGATATCATCATTTTCGGATGAGTCACACAATGGAAGTACAGCTCCACTGATTAGATCGTCTGACTCGTGCCAACAAGATAACGTGTAAATTCTTGCATTTGTATATGTTTCCTCTTTCAAGGAATACCCTGTTGAAGTATACTTCCAAGACCGTGACAATATCATTTTCACATGGTTACAAGGTCTCTGCTATAGTTATTTTTTTTTTACTGGATATGCTCTATCTGAAGCAGACAGTGTAAGAGCAAGTCTTATGGTGGAATCCAATCTATTCCAAGTGTGGAAAAACCATGGAATGTCAAGTCTAATGGCTTCCAAGTTGGGGTTTTCAACAGAAAATCCAAGCAAGGTTCCACCGTTTCGTGGGAGGGTTCGTGGAATCCATTTGAATGCCAATAAGAATAGCGTTTTTTTTTGTCCGTAGATTTAGGATGAGTTGTTGAAATCTAACGGCTGAGAAAAAAACGCTATTCTTAATAGCGTTTTTTTAGCGCTATTAAGAATAGCGTTTTTACTATTCCACCACTACACTTGCACTTCCATCCACGGTTCCAAATGTTGAGATGGTGTGGAAGATGGAAGATGAAACTCTTCCACCATAAGACTTGCTCTAATACAAGGTCTTTTTATTTACTTGTACTAATAATCTTGTTCTTGAGGAAACTAATAGTTCAATGATTTCTTGACGAAATCCAGTAGAGTTTTTATTTGCCACGTTATGGCTCAAGGAGCACAGATAGAGAAACACGTCTCCTCCATATAATACGAACATTGGCCCTTAGTGAAGTGGTTGTGCTTCTTAGGTTAAGCAGAATTCAGTTCCTTTCGGACTTAATTCCTGGAGTGACAGTAAGTACAGAAGTTCGTAGGACCTTGATTACCCGGGCAAAGATGCAGCGCAGCAATGCATAAGTTTATTGGTCATATATCAGACACCACACACACTTCTTCTTCTTCTATTGTTGGCTCATGGGTGAACATGAATACTTGATGTAATGGAAATAAATCTTTTTGGATGCGGGTGTCTCTCCCGAAATCTACCAGATGTGGGTGACGCCAAATCTACAGATTTTACCCGTTGCTCACACCTTAAGCCCATTAGTCGACATACAAAATCACACGAGAATACAAGATCAAGAGGGATTCAAGGCCATTCACACTCGGCGCACTAACTCTGCTACTCATTAGAACCTCAAACCTCCTGAAATAAAAAAGTGAAGTTGCAACTATTCACACAGAAGATGTATTGGCTAGTAGTTGCTTAAAATCCGACAGGAAGCAGTCTTTTCTTCCTCCACCATCAACTAATCCATTGGGTGGTGAAACTTAAAAGCGAAAGTGGGAAACGTTGCTGTAAAAGAAGCACTGATTCTAAATGACAAATAGTTAAAAGAAACCACCACATTCAAGATCTTCACAGCAAATCCTTACAATATGTCTGCAAAGGAGAATATAATGTGAGTTGTAAAGCTGTTGGGTACGTGTACCCTAAATTTTTGGGATCATTTGATTTTTGAATTTAACCAAAGTAGCTAAACGACGGTAGTACTCCATAATAAGCATAACTAGCCAGTTGAAAGCCATGATTATTTGATTCAAGCTGATGATGATACACATGCTCATTTGCTTATAATAATTGTTGGCATCACTCAAATGTCATGTATATGTCTCAAGTATCATTCATGGCCGACTTATTCCAAAAATCCATAGTAATCTATCAATATATTATTGCGCGCATACGGCACTCTTTCATTTGGGCCTTTTGAGGTACACATTGTCTCGGAAATGGGATATCGGTGCACTATGAATATGTACATCGTCTATGGATCATAACTGCGATAAAGTTGTCGACCCTGAGCGCATCGAGTATCATGCCGGCTACTGACCCTTTCGTGCTGGACCCTAGCTAGTCACTTACCCAAAACCCCACCAGCATGTATAATTAAGCTAGCTAGACGAGACTAAATTAAAAGCTGAAAATATCACCATGGCCACCTTAAAGCTGAAATTATTCCATAACAGATAGATAGCGAGGAGTTAAAGTTGAATAAGATTCTGTCTGTATGTGTGTCTGTGTGAATATCCTGGCCTAGCAACTTTACTTTCATCTGAGTGAGGAAAAGTGTCGTTGGCTTTTGGTTTTGGGTTTATTCTTAAGGATTCCTTACTTTATATAGTTCACTTTGAGCAAGAGATGGAAGAATTTAAGAACTGCTTTTGGTTTTTGCTATGAATAACTGTGTATCTTGACCCAGAGAATGATACTAGGGGAGGATATATTCTTCCCCAAGTAGGAACCGCTATAAAGCTTAAAATGGAACCTTGTGGGCTTACAGAACCGTCACACAGACCTTGCTTGCATACTCCAGGTAACTAGCTAGCAAAAAAGATCACCAAACTACATGCCTGTCTCCAAATAAAGTAGGGACATTAGATCCCAGAAAAGAATTATACAATTGTGGGTCGTCCTAAAATATTTGGACTTTGCAAAATTTATTAGAGCATGAACCATGCCTGTATTAAATAAACAAGTAGCGAGCATGTGCCTTGCATATAATTTGGTGGTGCTCCTACACTATATGTTATACTCTTTCGTTTCAGGAAAAATGATATTTTCATCTTTTGATTTTTGTCTAAAAAGTGAAAGTATCACCATTCATGAAAAGAAGGTAGTAATTTTTCATCCGAAAAATAATCGTTGTTTTTTATTATACAATTGTGAATTAATTTTTTTATAGATTTTTTCAATTTATGCTTGAACTATATCTAACCAATAATCATGTCTAACTTTTAATTAATAACCATGTCTATTTTTTGAGGGAAAACACACAAAAATTAGAAGAAACATAAAAGTTTTTGAAAAACAAAAATTTGAATTATTATTTATGCTCGTTGCGTACATAATTCAAAGAGCTTTCCGAATATATTAAATTCACAAAAATGCGACATATTGTTTGAAAGATACAAAGTTCTTTCTAAATATTTGTCTTTACTTTTATAAAAATAGCATTTTTATAAATATCGATTTTTGATCAGTTTACCCTTAAGTCCTTGTATACATTCTTTATACCATTCCTTCAAGATATAGTGGCTGATAGAAAATGGAAATCTAATAATCCAACAACTAAAGATAATAATTGTGACAGAAATGCTTTTGTGACATGAATCTTTTGTAAAATATTCCAAGATCCGATAACTAAAAATTAATATAGGGAGATCTAATGGTTACGAAGGGTAAAGCTTTGATATTCTCTTGTTCACATTAAAAGAGGAGGAGATATAGATTTTGTGCTAAAATTGGCTTGTATTATTCATCTATTGTTGCAGCATTAAGTGATATTTATTTCGGTGCATTTTTTGTTGCTAAGTTTTCTCTTGTAATGCAACCGAGTTTATTCTAACTTTAAATATGATTAATCACATCTTCTACATTATATTATTACTTGTGCTGTAACAGCTCATTACTTACCAACGCCCACCACCACCGTAAAAACTATTATATATACCAACGCACACCACCACCATAACAACCACTGTATATATACACTGCCACCACTGCCTCCACGTGTTAACACCACCGCTCCTGGCCCTCCTCCACCACCCACCAACACCCAACAACATTAGTACACTACTACCACTTCCTCCATCACCACTCACTAACACCATCACATCCAACACTAATGTTCAATGATATTGTTAGCCAACTCATAATCAATTAATAAACACATTTTTATTAGTATTATTAATGGGCTATGATGGGAAATTAATGGATTGTTTTTACACTGGTCCCTAGGATACTCTCTAGACAACGCAGGATTTACGAAGCCTTCATTATCTCACAACCGCATACGAAACAGAAAACGAATCACCGTCCCTCATCAACAAAAGCTTACTACTTTCCATGTCATAATTATTCAAAGGGAATTACTATGGTAGAGGAATTCCTATAGGAATCACTTAATCTCATTGTTATTCAGCCACGCGGATAGACAAAGTGAATTGTTCTGTTTAGATTGATTTGACGGAGTTAATGAAATCTTTGGAATTCCAATCTTTGATTATCTAATTAATCTTGAAAATAATGATCAAATTAGAACGAAACTAAAACAACCATTTTGTGACGAGATGTATTCCAGACACTGTATAGAAGGACTCTCTTCGGTCGTTCAAATATTAATATGTACATTATGTTAGAGTGTTCCTTAGTTGAACCCACCAAGCGTTGATATGTCAAGTTTGGTTATCATATTTTAGTTCCAAAACTCGAAGATTCTTGATTTGATTACTAAAGTCAACATTGTTAGGTTAGACTACGAATATAAAAGTGTTGAGACTTTCTCTTGTTACTCACGAAGAAACTGAAAACATATCGACAGTGACGAAGCAATTCGAGGTTTGTAACTGCAGACTTGACTTGTTCCGTTTGTATCTTTCGTTCTTGCAATTTAATATTCATGAAAACATAAAATACGAAGTAAAGCTTGTTTACAATGACTTTAGTATTAGTGACTTGATCCTTATATTATGATCAAATCATCATTAAGAAATAATATACTAGTTGTTTCTACAACTTAAGTATATGTAGTTATGAAGTATAATTTATTAATGAAGTTCGTGTTAATGACATTGCACTAATTGGTAATTCATTATTATTTAGTGTGTTGAACTTCCGGATGAATTCATACCTTTAAATTATGTTTGAAAGAAATTTGAATTATATGGTTTAAGGAAATAGACTTGCGAATTTGTTTCATAGTGGAAAAGGTGATTCAGGATCAAATTTAGAACTGATTCCCATAAGGATGTAATCTAGGACAGATCCAAAATAAGGATATAATCCAGAATCCAAGACCGATCCCAAGGATCTAATTCAGGATCGATCCTAGCAAGGATTTAAACCAGGACCGATCCTAATATGTCTGACCGAACTTTTCACTATTGATATGTCTATTATTTTTGGGTTTCTGCAGATATCGAGGTGTACATGGGTTAACTTGGAATGTTCATTTATGTTGACACCGTGATTTGAACATGCCCTAAACTCTAATATTTTAATGTTCAAGTGTTTTTATTTGATACTCAAGGCATGATATTGTAACCGATTTTTCAATATCTTTTTAGACAGAAATTATGTACTAACCATATCGCAGGGGTTTGCATATCTATAGTTACTATTTTAGTATAGTACATGGATGTGTGTTAGCTAATATTGGTTGTCATGTAAGAGAGATATTGGTATAATAGTTGGAATACAATTGGTATTTGTTAATTTTGGAATTAAATCTATGTTGCATATCTTAAGAATTTTCGGAATTGGTAATACATCGTCTTCCAATCAAACCTTGGTCATAATACTATGAATAATAGAGATTGTATTCTTACAAACTCATAGCTTGAAACACAGTTTGATCGATCGTGTGGGTAGCCAACTTGTTAAGAGATACGAATAATCTAGAAAGGTGAAACATCTTGCATTTCCTTCGTATAAAGTCTTTTTTTGCAACAAGAAGCTTTTAATAGTATCGTTGGTGGGAAACTAAATAATATTGTTATTTTAGTTTTTCGATTGATTATAATTTGATTAATAACTAACGGTATGGTTATCCTTGGTAGATCAAACTTGTTAATTCTATGGTTCTTCTTTTCTGATATAAGGCCACTCAAGATTGTTATAGGATTTGACTATTACAGAGATTTCATAATTCAATATATGTAGATAGAATTTTGATCAATCAATGTTAACAAACTCGATTCTGTGTGTGTTGATCAATAATGAAATTAAGTTTTTTTGCAACAGTTACTTTGAAGATTCAAGACTTGGAAATTTTTATTTTTGTTTCTGGTCTTTATGATTCTTCTTGCACAGGTTTTCTCTAGGATCCAATAAGAAGTTTATCTTGATAGACATAAGGCTTGTTTAAAGATCGAACATATTTTCTGGTTGCTTCTTCTTGTTAAGTTGATTGGATAGAGATAGTCCATCGAGATTGATTATTCTGGTAATCACTATGTCTTAGTTTGATCTTTGACAAAGGAGTATATATTATTTAAACGAAATATCCTTTGTGTTAGAGCACTGCTCGGTTGAACTCCCAAAGAGGTATGTGAACACTGAACCATCCTATTTACTCATCAAAATTACAATTTTATCTATATGAGACTATGTCGTATGATTTTAGTAGATTTCATATTGCAAAGAAGAAGTTTCGAGTCAAGCTTGTCTTGTTAAATATCTCGAAATATAATTCAAGCAATGGATGTTCATAGATCCTTAACAGCCTTAGTTAAGAACAATATATTGTTTAAGAACTATTTTATTTCAAGATGATCATTTGAAAATTGTACAAGCAATGATATATCATATTTCTGGCGATTGGGAATGTTTAGAATCATTGAAAGAGAGTTTTCAGAACTTTTGAGATTCTGGACACATGGATGTATGCATACCCAGTACGCATACCCTAATCAACTGAGTTTCGAAATAGGGGGTACACATACTGGTACCCTAAGGTCTTGAATTCATGAATGGGGGGAGGTACGCATACCTTGAATTCGTAAACTGCTAAGGGTACACATACCCATTAGGCGTATCCTAGCATCCTAAATTTACGAACTGGTCTATAGGAACATGTACCCCTACACACACCTACCTAGTAATTAAGCAGATGATCACAAACTATTTTCGCAAATATGTTTGGCGTTGCTACAACTCTCATAAACACTTCTAAGATATATTTGCTTAAATCTCAAGTTATCTTAGCTTGAATTCAAAGCTACCTATATCGTTGAAAGTCTATAAATAGAAAGACTCAAACAACCGGATGTTTCAATCCCTGACATTTATGTGTCCTAGTTGTATACTAGAGTTTCCTTATGTTAATCTGGATTTCTTCTGAGAAACATAATTAGGTTTACGACTTAAAGACTTCAATTATGGATTCATGAAACCAGGTCCATCCAGTAGCGAATCCACAGTGGGGCCAGTGGGGTCACTTGCCCCCCTAAATTTTCTGAAATAAAAAAATCCCATGTAATTTCCTAAAAATAATCTTGTCCCCCTCGGTATTTACACCAACCTAACCTATATCAGATATAGTTCTAAAACCAACCTTATCGCTTAATTCAATTCCACCTTCCATGAACTAAAAAACTGTCCTAAAATTAAGGATGTGTAGATAGTCCTTAGGTTTGACGATAAACTGATCCATTTAGCTCGATTTTACCACGAAATTTTTCTCCTACTCAACTTGTGTAACTTTTAGATCAACTACTACGTTACTAATATAAGGTACAACAATGAGTTTTTAGAATTAAAATAAAGTATTGATCTTACAATAGAAATGGTATATTAATTTCAGAATATGAGTATTTATTGCAATCAAATAAATACGATATTTTTGATTTTCTACAATGAGAGATACATATTCGATCTGATTGGAGATGATGATATTGTCATCAATATGTTCCAGAATATGAGTACTCGTCACATGCATGCATAGAAATTGGTGATTTAGCTAGATTAGACTTAGTTGCATATTTCTATTGAGCTCTATTTGGTATTTTAGCCAGATCATACTTTCTTTACTTTGCAAGTTTATTTGGTAATGTGCGTATGTTCCGGTTTGAGTGATCTCTATGGTATTTAGTTTACTTTTGTGTTGATGCATGAGATTTTTTTTTTCTAGTGATAATATTATTTATGTTCTTGGTGTGCCCCCGTTAAACTTTTGTTATGGATTCTTTACTGGGTCCGGCTATCTTTACCTTGATAGTTCGTGTATCCTGAATTTGTCTTAGTGACTGTAAAGCTTTTTGTCAATCTCGAATCAAGAACGAGATAGATAGAAATGACAAAGTCTTACTAATCTCAGGATTTACGATTCCTCTAAAACTTTTCTTTGTTGATCGGTTTAAGATTGTTCTTGAGAGGTGGTTAGTAATCCAAGCTTCCCAGCTAACTGAGTGTAAGTGTTCCAGGTTTTTTTACTGTAAACAGATTTCCAAGCCTTGATCTAAACAATCTAAAGGCAAATCAAATATTGTTAGAGCACTGCTCGGTCAAACTCGCATGCGTTGCTATCTCAAGCATGTTTGTCAATGTTAGTGATCAAAACTATAAGTCTTGATTTCTAGTCTCTTATAGCTAAGTCTCGGACTAGGATAGTAAGTGTAGTTGAGCTCAAGGACTTCATGGCGATTCATCATACAAGTAGAAGATCTACTCAACGAACCGGTGGAACTTCTCGACAAAAAGGTATGTGGAGACTTGAACTTATCTGTCACTCAAAAGTCTATCTATTCTATCTACTACTCTTTGAGACAAAAGTCGTATGCTATATATATAGACTAGATCATACACATTTGGTATTTCGATCCGAGTATACCTCACCTATCTATATCTCGAAATATGTGTTGGTGAGCTTTTCGCTTCGAGCAAGTTTATCTTTACCTAGTGACGAAAGTCATGAATGTTTCAATCACTTTGAAAATTGCTTTGACGAGAAATAGTGTAACAACTATATAACGTCCTCTAAGAATGTTTCAATGATTGGAATGAGAGTTTAGATTACATAACCAATGGATTCCTTGAACCGAAGTTTTCGAACTTTGTTGATCAAGAGAACCGGAAGTATGGCAAGTGTCAAGTCCGCGAACTGCCGAAGTTCTCAAACCCGAGAATTTCTGCTGGAGTTGACAAACTACTTGCGTGAGCCAAGTCCGCGAACCCAGTCCGCGAACCGACGTAGTTCTCGAACCCGAGAATTTCTGCTGGAGTTTGTAAACTATATCCAGTGTCTTAAGTCCGCGAACCTAGTTGCGAACTTGAGAAGGTTATATATCTAAAGATGATTTCTGAACTTAATCTTAAAAGACTAAGGAATGCATTTGCAAACCGTGGCTATTAAAGTTAATGAACCGATTCGAGTGAATCAAATCATCTTTGCTTCAATTGTGTCTTATGTAGTTACATAAGATTTCTTTGCAATTGAACAACTCTCTTAACTAGTTCATTTGAGTCAATTGAACTAGTTATGGTGAAGAAGAACATGGTTGGTATGAAACGCTCATATGGTTAACCTCTTTGGGTAGATTATTGTTGAACCAAAAATGTACAAGTTTGGGTGTCGTTAACAAACCTAGAATCATACAGTCATTTGTGTGTGACAAGCTAAGTTTTCGATCTAACGGTTGAGAAATATTAGCTTGAATCTAAATCAGGTTTTCATCTAACGGTGAATATTGATTGCTTTGTAACTAAGGCAAAACCCTGATTTGAAAGGCTATATAAAGGAGACATCTAGTATTGTGCAAAACTAATCCCCACACCTTAGTGTGATACTAGTTTGCGTGCTAGAGTCGTTTCTCCTACCTTTGGTTTTCTTCTTCTAAAACCAGGTTAACGTCTTAAAGACTTCATTGGGATTGTGAAGCCAGACCGATACTACTTTTATCGTAGTTGTGTGATATGATCTTGCATCTTATATCGTAACAGTACAATCATATTGATTGGCTTGAGATCGTGAGAGTTCTCTGATAGGCAAGATATAAAAAAAGTAATCACAAGCACCTTCGTCTCATCGTTTGTGATTCCACGACATCTTGTTTCGCTACCATACTATTAAGATTGTTGTGAGGTGATTGATTAATCTAGGTTGTTCTTTGGGAATATAAGACCGGATTATCAATTGGTTCATGTTCACCTTGATTATTATCAAAATAAGGAACAAAAACTTTTAAAGTTTTTCTCTGGAGACAGATTGATCCTTTTATAGACTTGTCTGTGTAAGACAGATTTGTTTATTGTTAAAGCCTGCGATTTTGGGTCGTAGCAACTCTTAGTTGTGGGTGAGATCATCTAAGGAAATCAAGTGTGCAGTATCCTGCTGGGATCAGAGGCGTAGGGAGTACAATTGTACCTTGGATCAGTGGGAGCTGATTGGGGTTCAACTATAGTCCAGTCCGAAGTTAGCTTGGAGTAGGCTAGTGTCTGTAGCGGCTTAATACAGTGTGTATTCAATCTGGACTAGGTCCGGGTTTTTTTTGCATTTGCGGTTTCCTCGTTAATAAAATTTCTGGTGTCTGTGTTATTTCAGTTTCCGCATTATATTGATTTATCTTTATAATTGAAATAATACAGGTTGTGCGTTTAGATCATCAATTAGTATAATCCAACCTTTGGTTGTCGATTGTCATTGATTGATCCTTGGGCATTTGTCTTTGGTACCGTCCAAGTTATTCCTTGTATTTGATTAGAACTCGCAGGATCTGCTTGAGTAAATCAAATCAAGAGAGAGATATAAACTCGTTGATATACTTTTAATTGATTGAGTCTTGTTGATTCTCTTGAAATTATATTCGAGTTTGTCCATACAGATTGCTAAGAAAAATATTGGGAGGTGTTGTTAGACCCCCGCATTTTCAATTGGTATCAGAGCTGGCAAACACGTTAAAGACCTTATAAGTCTGTGTTTGTAGCGATTTGATTATGGACGAGTCTATCTCTAATAACGTATCAGTTCAGAAACTACCAGATGATTCTAAAAGCTTGGTTTCACCTGAGAGAACTGTCACATCTAAGTCAATATCTAAACATTCTCTTGATGTAAAAACTGTTGATTGGGAAACTCTCCTAGAAGAACAGTTGGATGAATTTTCTGATGAAGGTGATTCAGATATTGATAGAGATGTTGATGAGGAAGTCTCAGAGTATGTTAAGTTTTTGGATTCGTGGAATATGAAGAAGATTACAACTTCTCATGTCTTACCTCTTCTGACTCCTCTCTGTCGAGAAAACTAGAAATTGAGAAGATGTTATGTAGGTGTTTATTTTTCGAATCATTCTTGCGAACCGATCTTCAAGGATTCTGAGGAAAACCTACGTATGAAGTCACTTGAATGTGATAATATTTATCAAAAGTACTTTTTGTTGGAAGATAAACTTGCAGAATCTGAAGCAAGGTTTAACTCTCAGCAAACAAGTTTTGATGACAGAGAAAGCGCTTATCTCGCTCGAGAAAAACGCCTTGAGGCTGATTTAGCTGCTGCTCTTGATAAAATCAAGATGTTCGAAGATGACTTGAAAAACTTGAATACTAGTTCAAGAAAATTAACCACTATGCTAGGAGCAAGTAAAAATAATCGTGATACACGAGGATTGGGCTATAAGGGAATAGATGCTCCAAGTATTAGCAAAGAGGTAAAATTTGTCAAGGCTAGTGATTCTTCTCAACAAAAGGTTTCCACTGATGGAAAAATTGAAAAACCTTCACCGGCAGTTAAGCTTCAAAAGACCAAAGTATATCAACCTCCAAAACCAGCACACATGAATCCAGGTAATAATTTTCCTTATATTTGTCATTATTGTGGAAACAAAGGTCACCTGGAAAGGAGATGTCGTTTTCGTATAAGGAATGAAAAACTTCATGATATTCTTGTTTGGGTGACAAAAGAAGTTATTAAACTAGGATCATATGTTAAGGCTAACACTCTTGACATTACAGGTTGTAAACGTCCAACCTTTAGGCAAAGGAATCAGTGTTGTGATAATCCTAGATTTGCCTATAAACGTCATACAAAGTCTTTTCACAATTGTAATGATTTTTGAAAGAATAACTTTGTAAGGACGAAGACAAGATCCGATGCTCCCAATTGGAGAAAGACTAACTTGCAAAATAATAGTCAATCCAATTCTCTTCCGAGAAGTCTTGAAGAAAGTAATGGGAAGAAGGTTCTGGTTGTTCCTAAACGCACCCTGAAGTGGGTACCAAAGAAAGCCAATGATGCTTTGAGTGTGAAAAGGAATGATCTTCCAGAAAATTCCATGACTATGGAGAAGGCAGTATCCAAGATGTTGGAACTTAACAAGTTTTTTGGAAAAATGGAATTGGATGTGAAAGGTTCAAAAAGCGATCTCTTTCGTGATAATCCAAAGGTCACTTTTGGTGATCAAGACATTGTTCATACCAACACAACTTGATTGTGTTGTAAGTGCATCCTCACCAAGGAATGCCCTATTATGTATACGGTGAGGGAAGCACGAGAATTGGGTCACACATATTATGTTCGGTAAGGCGGTAGAATTCAATTGGACTTTTCTAAAAAGGTATGTATATAAACTTGAGCAGGTTTTATGTTTTTATTACTTGTTTGAGTACTTATAATGATCCATGTACCTTGCTTATCGTTCATTTCTACCTAACTTGATCTGTGTTTAAGGTGCTTAAAAGTTTAGGTTTGAAAACATTAGTTTGGGATATTTGGACTTCATGGTACACATACCAAGTATGCAAAACATCATTTAAAACCAAAATCCAGGGGTTTAAGTTCGCAAACCCCGTCTGCATACTGCTTCAGGATACGAGAATTCGTTTGCAAACCCGTATGCATACTTGACGTCGATATTCGGTAAACTTGTTTTGGCCGTAACTTCTTCGCCCGAACTCGGATTTACCTCATTCTTTTTGTACTATCTTCCTCTTTGGATTCTATTCAAAATGGAGATGAGAAACCTTGAATTTGGATGAGTTAAGATTGGTATTTGTCCTGTCTCTTGTTTTTGAGTATTTTGCTCCGTTTCGTTGCACTTGTTCCACTTCTCTTGAACTTGGGCACTTGGATTCTTGGAGTACTACTCTTATAAGCTAATTTGTATATTTTACAAGAATGTTTTTGGTGAACCACAAAGAAGGAAGTTCAAGAATGGAAAGTAGTACGCAGTGCTATGGAATTCTTGAATGTTCACAATCATCCTTTGTGAACTATGGTGCATACTCGTTATTGACTTTGTATGTTCTTCTTTGTTAAGAAAATATTTTTATAAGCCTTTGGTAGCTATTATTGGTGTAAATCCATGCGAAAAATATTGACTCTATCCTATAAGGACAAATCATCTTGTATGTGCATTACGAGTTTGTCTTGATGCCTAGGAAACTTCTTATGAGAATTTATTCTTTTTTTTGAGAAGGATTACTAGAGTTTGGAATAGAAATTATTGTGATTACACATAGTTATGCCCAACGTTTTCATCTTCATGTTTTTAGATTTATTGGTTTAAATTCTAAAACTTTTTGGAGGATAATGTTTTTGCAGTATTTAATCTTTATGATTTGTTATATTGCACTTGTTATGGAATATTGGTGTTTACGTCCGTGAACTATGTTGTCCCATATTTTTTCAAAAGTAAAGTCACTCATGATTGGTATTCGTTTATTGATTTAAGGATGAATAGACTTTTGACATATACAAAAGTTAAGCCTATATTGTCAATCTTTGACGGAAGATAGGTTAAAATCTTTTGTACCCAAGGATTATTTCTATTGTATATGCTTGTGCAAAAGAATGAATCCTTGTGTATTCCACGGTATTGATCCTCATTGATCCATCCTTTTTGTATTACCGTGAGGCTCCGTAATGTATCTTATGTTGAGCATGATACAACCAAGATGATTATTTTTTATTAGCTTTGTTGGTTGTTCCGTGAGATAC
Source organism: Papaver somniferum (assembly GCF_003573695.1). Classification (NCBI taxonomy): domain Eukaryota; kingdom Viridiplantae; phylum Streptophyta; class Magnoliopsida; order Ranunculales; family Papaveraceae; genus Papaver; species Papaver somniferum. Next base: position 782,831 of record NW_020649304.1, read on the forward strand.
TTTATGTTGAGCATTTAGAACTACATTAATCATCTTCTTGATTATTTAGTTATTACCCCACATGTTCTCTTGTGTGGAGTATATGAACGATTAAGCCAATCTCTCTCTTGTATGATTATCTTAGTCGTTGCTCCGTAAGTTTACTTATGTTGAGCACAATCAATTAAATTGGTCACTTGTGTGGTTAGTTTGATTATGTATTTCGATTAAATTATTCATGGGTTTACTTATGAATAATTTGATTGATTTTTGGATATAAAAATCATTCTCATGGTTTTGATGTCCAATAAAAATCCTTCTTTTCTCTTGAAATTAAGGTCGCTCGTTGTTGTTCTTTAGGGAATGACATATAATGGGGGAGAGTTCTTTTGAACTTGTGCTTAATGGTCATACCTTGAGGGGTGTGCGGTTGTGGAATTTTAGAGGGGTTATCTTGTATCTTTAAACTCCTTGATGAATGCTGTTAGCTTCGGCTATATGATTGTATCTAAATAAGATGATGTGTGTTTCTTTCTCTCAGTCATGAAATGTATCTTACGGAAATTTCATTATGATCCCTTTCTTGTACCTTTGCCAATTTTATTGACAAAAAAGGAGAGAATTAATATGTAGTTCACACTACAAATACATATGGTTTTCGGATCATTGTGTAAGGGGGAGTGGTTTTCATGTGAGATGGAGTATTGACTAATGGGGAGTGATACATATCACCATAGTATTATTATTGAAGTTGTGATACAATTGGACTTTGACACTGTATAATAATACTATGACACTGTATAACAATGATCAAGACCGGTGCTTTCTCATTGTTATAGCTACGGATCTTCAACAACGGTGATGCTAAACTTACAACCTTTGGGATCATTGGAATACTTGGAAGTGACGAAGATTTCGAGGAATGTTGAAGATTAGACATGTGGAATAAGAGCTACTAAAGTTTCTTTATCTTTTTTGTATTCCATATGTATTGATAGTTTTGTCACTAAAATTTACAAAGGGGGAGATTGTTAGAGCACTGCTCGGTCAAACTCGCATGCGTTGCTATCTCAAGCATGTTTGTCAATGTTAGTGATCAAAACTATAAGTCTTGATTTCTAGTCTCTTATAGCTAAGTCTCGGACTAGGATAGTAAGTGTAGTTGAGCTCAAGGACTTCATGGCGATTCATCATACAAGTAGAAGATCTACTCAACGAACCGGTGGAACTTCTCGACAAAAAGGTATGTGGAGACTTGAACTTATCTGTCACTCAAAAGTCTATCTATTCTATCTCCTACTCTTTGAGACAAAAGTCGTATGCTATATATATAAACTAGATCATACACATTCGGTATTTCGAGCCGAGTATACCTTGCCTATCTATATCTCGAAATATGTGTTGGTAAGATTTTCGCTTGGACCAAGTTTATCTTTACCTAGTGAAGAAAGTCATGAATGTTTCAATCACTTTAAAAATTGCTTTGACGAGAAATAGTGTAACAACTATATAACGTCCTCTAAGAATGTTTCAATGATTGGAATGAGAGTTTAGATTACATAACCAATGGATTCCTTGAACCGAAGTTTTCGAACTTTGTTGATCAAGAGAACCGGAAGTATGGCAAGTGCCAGGTCCGCGAACTGCCAAAGTTCCCAAACCCGAGAATTTCTGTTGGAGTTGACAAACTACTTGCGTGAGCCAAGTCCGTGAACCGGCGTAGTTCTCGAACCCGAGAATTTCTGCTGGAGTTTGTAAACTCTATCCGGTGTCTTAAGTCCGCGAACCTAGTCTGCGAACTTGAGAAGGTTACATATCTAAAGATGATTTCTGAACTTAATCTTAAAAGACTAAGGAATGCATTTGCAAACCGTGGCTATTAAAGTTCATGAACTGATTCGAGTGAATCAAATCATCTTTGCTTCAATTGTGTCTTGTGTAGTTACATAAGATTTCCTTGCAATTGAACAACTCTCTTAACTAGTTCATCTGAGTCAATTGAACTAGTTATGGTGAAGAAGAACATGGTTGGTATGAAAAGCTCATATGGTAAACCTCTTTGGGTAGACTATTGTTGAACCAACAATGTACACGTTTGGGTACGATTAACAAACCTAGAATCGTACAGTCATTTGTGTGTGACAAGCTAAGTTTTCGATCTAAAGATTGAGAAAATTAGCTTGAATCGAAATCAGGTTTTCATCTAACGGTGAATATTGTTTGCTTTGTAACTAAGGCAAAACCCTGATTTGAAAGGCTATATAAAGGAGACATCTAGTATTGTGCAAAACTAATCCCCACACCTTACGTGTGATACTAGTTTGCGTGCTAGAGTCGTTTCTCCTTTAACCTTTGGTTTTCTTCTTCTAAAACCAGGTTAACGACTTAAAGACTTCATTGGGATTGTGAAGCCATACCGATACTACTTTTATCGTAGTTGTGTGATCTGATCTTGCATCTTCTATCGTAACAGTACAATCATATTGATTGGCTTGAGATCGTGAGAGTTCTCCGATAGGAAAGATATAAAAAGTAATCACAAACACCTTCGTCTCATCGTCTGTGATTCCATGACATCTTGTTTCGCTACCATATGATTAAGATTGTTGTGAGGTGATTGATTAATCTAGGATATTCTTTGGGAATATAAGACCGGATTATCAATTGGTTCCTGTTCACCTTGATTATTATCAAAAGACGGAACAAAAACTTCTAGGGTTTTTCTGTGGGAGACAGATTGATCCTTTGATATACTTGTTTGTGTGAGACTGATTTGTTTATTGTTAAAGCCTGCGATTTTGGGTCGTAGCAACTCTTAGTTGTGGGTGAGATCAGCTAAGGGAATCAAGTGCGCAGTATCCTGCTGGGATCAGAGGCGTAGGGAGTACAACTGTACCTTGGATCAGTGGGAGACTGATTGGGGTTCAACTGTAGTCCAGTCCTAAGTTAGCTTGGAGTAGGCTAGTTCTGTAGCGGCTTAATACAGTGTGTATTCAATCTGGACTAGGTCCCGTGGTTTATCTGCATTTGCGGTTTCCTCGTTAACAAAATTTCTGGTGTCTGTGTTATTTCAGTTTCCGCATTATATTGATTTATCTTTATAATTGGAATAATACAGGTTGTGTGTTTAGATCATCAATTAGTATAATCCAACCTTTGGTTGTCGATTGTCATTGATTGATCCTTGGACATTGGTCTTTGGTACCGTCCAAATTATTCCTTGTATTTGATTAGAACTCGCAGGATCTGCTTGAGTAAATCAAATCAAGAGAGAGATATAAACTCGTTGATATACTTTTAATTGATTGAGTCTTGTTGATTCTCTTGAAATTATATTTGAGTTTGTACATACAGATTGCTAAGCGAAATATTGGGAGATGTTGTTAGACCCCCGCTTTTTCAAATATGCTTATCTGTTATAGGCAGATTGGTATCAAAAGTCTTCACTTAAGTTGAAGCAACCATTAGACTGTAAAGGGCGCCACATAAGGGAAACAATTGCGTACATCGTTGCGATGTTCATAAGATGTAAGAAGCACCACTGCAACTGAATTGCTTGGAGGGTTAATTCGGTCTCAACTACACTCCAGTCCGAAGTTTGAAAGTAAGCTAGTGTCTGTAGAGGGTTAATACAGTTTGGTGTTCCAAGATGGACGAGGTCCCGCGATTTTTTGCAAGTGCATTTTTCCTCATTAACAAAAATTTTGGTGTCTTGTGTTTTTTCTTTTCTGCATTGTATTGTTTTATCTTTATAATAGGAATAACACAAGTAGTGCGTATTCAATATAGGTAGTTTAAGTCCTTATTATGTGATATCAATTACGAGACTTGTTCTTGTAGAATTTGTATCTTGAAAGATAGATAACAAGTTTCGTACTTGGAAAAATTCGGATCCTGTGAGATCATCCAAGAACTCTTCTACACAATCAGGTTCACGGAATTTGTTTCCTAGATATATTAATTATGGAAGATATAAGAGAAAAACTCAATATACATATTGTTCAAGGATCTTTAATTAGATCTACTTGTAATTGTATTAGATTTTGTCCATACAGGTTGCCGAACGAAAAAGTTGGTGGCGTACTTGGTACCCTCTCCTTTTCACTTTGCTCTACTTTATCTCTAATCTAAAGATAATTCTGGAGAGCGATGAGTGAGTTGGTTATTGGAACAATTTTAGTCCTTTGTTGTTCCGGGTTACGATCAAAAGGAGTTGAGAATGAAAGTCTTCACAACGGTGAAACAACTCAAGATAGTGGTCTCTGTCTTGGGATTCATGTGCATTGGCCAGATTAATTATTGGCATAGGGTTACTGAAGGAACTGAGTAACGAAGGAGTGTTTACTTGCTCTCGACTATATAAAGTTGCGGTAGTCAATTTGTATAGCGGCTTAATTATGAGAGTATTCAAAACTGGACTAGGTTCCGAGTTTTTTATGCTATGCAGTTTTTTCTCATTAGCAAAATCTTGAGTTTCATGTTGTTACTTTACTTTTCGTGGTATAATTATTATTACAGTCGTAATGAAGTAATTGCACTTTTATAATCCACTTGGTAACCGTCTCATAGTTAGTTCGATTTCGAACTTTGACTATTTAATAAGTATTATTTGTTCGATGTTGTATCTATTAGATTATACAAAGTGTGTAGGTTGATATTGAAAAGGTTTTGGTGTACTTGGTACCCTCGTAATCTCACATTGTATATGTATGTATCCCTAGTAGCAAAAAATAATGAACCATATGATATACAAACGTGGGGATCTATGTGATTTTTTATCGCTTTATTCACTAATTTTCCTAATAAAGGTGCACGTACATAGTATGAACCTGCGCGGCGACTCATGTGGACACTAGTCAATCATAGTAAGCTCAAGTTAAATAATATGGAGAGTATGGAAGCAAGGAAGTGGAAACTTAGAGCAAAAGAAAATGGGTTCAGGTGGGGGATGATAACACTGGCTACTTTTCACAGAATTTGTAGTGCAAGGAAACAAAGGAACACAATAGCTAAACTTCAAATAAGTGGTATGGACTTCTTTGGCCAGAATGTGATTAAGGAAGAAATCCGAAATTACTACATCAACCTCTTTTCTGCTCATAATAGTTCAACAATTTCACTGGATCATCTCCAATTTTCTAAAGTAGATGATGATATAAGAGTGTGGAAGGAAAGAAGTTTCACAGAGGATGAATTTTGGGGGTTGTCAAGAAAATGGGTTGCAATAAATCACCTAGATCTGATGGATTCTCTTTATAGTTTTATAAGAGCTGCTGGAGTACTATCAAGTTGGATTTCATGAGCATGCTCAATGATTTTCATTGATATGGTTCAGTGGATTGGAGACTAAACAACTCTTTTATCACTCTAATTCCCACGAAAGAAGATTCTTATACCCCAAAGGATTTTAGACCTTTAAGTTTGATCAGTAGTACTTATAAGATTATTTCTAAAATACTTGTTGAAATACTTAAAGTGGTTATGCAAATTTTTATATCTGACTATCAAGGTGCTTTCATTAAAGAAAAGAAAATTCTGGATGGTATACTCATTTCAAACGAGCATGTTGATAGTAGGATTACATCCAAGAAACCAGGTGTTATTTGTAAGATTTACATGGAGAAGGATTTGGATAATGTTTATTCGAGTGCACTTTTTAACATTTTATACATACATGGCTCTGGTGATAGATGAATCTCATGGATGAAGTGGTATGTCACTTCCACCTACCTTTTGTTCTTGTTAACAGTGCATCTACAGAAAGATCTAAGCCTTTTAAAGGTTTAAGAAAGTGTGACTCTCTTTCTTATAGTGGTAGAGGTGCTATCTAAAATCATTAATGATGATGTTCAAAGAGGCCAACTGGATGGTTTTCAAGTTACTGACACTAGTGCAGTGATATCTCACCCCTAGTTTGCTGACGACACCCTAATCTTTGTTGATGCTAAGGAAGATGAGGTAACCAGATTATTTATCATTATAACCATCTTTGAAAACCTAACATGTGTGAAATTAAATTTAAAGAAAAGCACAATGGTGAGTGTGGGTGATGATGAAGTTGTTACTCTCTTTACAAAGGAATTGGGTTATAAAACTGAAGCTTTGCCTATTAAGTATTTAGGACTACCCATTGGAGCTAGTTGAAAAAACATCGCTATCTGGGATGTTGTTTTAGAAAAAAAATGGAAGTGAGACTTTCTTCTTGAAGAAAAAAATACTCAATAAAGCAGGAAGAGTTGCTCTGATCAAGGGATATCTCTCTAGTTACCTATTTATTTCTTGTCTCTTTTTCATCTTCTAGTGAGTGTTGAGAAGAATATGACCGAGTTGATGCGTAATTTTCTGTGAGGTGTTGTAGAAGGTTAAAAAAAAAAGATGGCGTGAGTGGGTTGGAAGAGAATCAGTTATCTAAAAACAATGGTGGATTCAGAATTAAAAATCTTGGCCTTACGAATAAAACCTTACTTTGCAAATGGGTTTGGAGATACTCTACTCAAAGGAATGCACTTTGGAGGAAGATTGCACAACAAAAATGAAGATGTTGCATTGCCTGCTGATGACTCTCAAGTTACCTATTTACTTATTGTCTCTTTTTCATCTTCTAGTGAGTGTTGAGAAGAATATGACCGAGTTGATGCGTAATTTTCTGTGAGGTGTTGTAGAAGGTTAAAAAAAAAAGATGGCGTGAGTGGGTTGGAAGAGAATCATTTATCTAAAAACAATGGTGGATTCGGAATTAAAAATCTCGGCCTTACGAATAAAGCCTTACTTTGCAAATGGGTTTGGAGATACTCTACTCAAAGGAATACACTTTGGAGGAAGATTGCACAACAAAAATGAAGATGTTGCATTGCATGCTGATGACTCTCATGTTCAAGGGAGAATCTTATGGAATAATGTTACTGATTTGGTTCCAGATGTTCAAAGATTTGTGACTTTCAAGCTAAAGTGTGGCAGATACATTAGATTATGGCATAAAAATGGGTTGATAGAGGTTGTCTTAAGGACCTTTTCCTGTTATTTATAAATCCTCTAAAAACAATCAAGCAACTGTTGCTGAGATGATCTCAAATTGAAAATGGGAAGGAAATTTCATCTTCTCTAAATTCGAGCGAGCAAATGGAGTGGGACTTACTTAAAAGAGACTTAGGTAGAGCATCAAATCTGGTAGAAGAAGAAGATGAAGCAAAGTTTATGGATAATTTCAGTTCCAATAATTGTTATGAGGGTATTTGAAAATACAGTGGAAGACTGCAGGTATGAGAAGTTTCTTTGTCTAAATAATATTCCCAACAAGGTCAGTTTTCAGTTATGGGCGGCATTCAATAATTCTCTTCCTACTAAAACTATGCTTATTCACCGTGGTTGGAAGATGGACTCGGATGTATATGTTCTTTACAATTATGAAAGAGAAACGGCAGATCATATGCTTATGCACTGTAGCTTTTCATTTGAGGTATGGGATTACTTCATTAAAGGTTTTCATGTATCACGGCCTTTACCATCTACTATTCTTCAACTTTTTACGTCTTGGGAGTGGAATATTTTAAGTGGAAGAAGCAGATCAATTTGGGGTGTAGCTCACTACGCTATCTTCTGGAACATATGGAACGAAAAAAACAATAGAGAGTTTGGTTCTAGTAAAAAGTTTGTTTCTAGTAAAAAGTCTGTGGAAGAGATTATCATGTTGGTTAAACAGACTATTGTCTTATGGAAATGTGACACATATATCTTCAAATATGTTGATATCAACTCAATTTACATAACTGGGAAACAATACTACATATGTAGGCTAGTCCCTACGACTTTAAACTTGTAACTCTTGTTCTCAGGATTTGCCTGTTTTTCTCTCTTAAAAATAACCTTTTCTCTTCGGGAAAAAAAAACCTTATTTGTGTGTTTTTCACTAAATTTTGGTATATAAATAGGTCTACATGAAATATTGGTTATTTTCTTCATCATTAATTTTACTAGTATGGTTTCACGTGGTACCGTTGATCCTATTCTTCATTGTAATGTCTCGGTAATCTTCGCTTAAAAAAAATCGCTTGAATCCTTAAAATATTTACATAGCTAATCATAAAAATTAGAAAATATTTTTTAATGTGATTAATTCATGAGCGGAAATTCAATTCAATCAGATCATTTTGATCTACAGATACGAAAGGAACAACTCAATAGAGAAAGAACACAAAATGTTTGTTTGATTCGTTGGCTAAAGCAAAAGAAAAACATGGTCCATAAAAGTTAGAAAAAATTTCAAAATTTTGAGAGAGAGAGAGTGTACTCGGATTGATTCAAAAACTTTCGAATTTTCGACTCAAAAATTAGGTAATCAAGATGGTTACAAGATTGGGGAAATGGATGCTCATGGATTAAATTTCAAAATTATCTTCTCTTCATCCATTGGAGCATGGATAAGTAAAATTCTGAAAGAGATCACTCTGAATCAAAATGGGGAAAATGGTATAGAAGGCAATTTTTCTTTTCTGATTGAAAGGTTAATTAACGCTAGAGGAGAATTTCTCAAAATAGATAGAGCAGATGAAAGCAAAGCAAGTAATAAAGCACTGTTTGTTCCTATGGGGAAAGATATGTATGGGTGGGTAAGATTTTATGACCTACTCAACAAACTAATGGGCAAGAAATCATTTACTCCTCAAAGGATACTGCTGAGAAATGAATTTCCTGCAAAACAAAGCTTTAACACAATTAGTAGATCACTCCTTACCTTCAGTTGTACTGCAGTTGGGAACATTTCATGGAACTAGGTTGCTAAGAAATTACGATAAAGCTGGCATAAAACAAATATTTAAAGCTCACAATCATCAACAACAACCAAGCCTTCTTCCAACCTAATAATGATGCATAATGAGATAGTTGTTGGAAACCAATTAAATGGTATTGTCAACATACTAGCATTGAAATCAATAGATTTGTTGATGAAGACGTCACTATTAATGCTAGATCGTTGTATCAAGCTCAAAATTGGGTCAAAATAAAAGGTCTTCTAGTAAAACTATGGTCAAAATATGCTTTTGATCAGATTGGTGAAGCAATGGGAGGTCTAGCAGAGGTTGATCACCACACGATGGAGAGGAACCCAGCATGTTGCAGATTGATAGTTAAAAGCATTGTATAATACATACCAGCATCTCTTAACATCACAATCAAATACATAAATATGATTCTGGCGATAGAATGAGACTTTGCTTACTCGCCTGGAAAAAATAAAGATGACGATTCACTCCTACCAACAAACTTTGCAACTTCTGGATAAAGGCACACAAAATTCACATTCAAATTTTGAAAGGTCTGACACTCCCTGTCATTGCAATAATGCAGCCCCAACGGTTCAAAATAAATGGACTAAAACTAACCACGTGGAGAGGGGTTCCCACAACAATCACTGACTTTTCAATAGGTTCAACGGCAACAAAGTCAATAATGGTCAAAATCAGGTCAAGCAAAAAATAGAAAATAACGGTTTCAGAAGCATCTAAAACTCCAGTCAAAGCTTTTTCAATAAATATTTTCCTAAAATCAAGCTACCTCAACCGGCAGTTACAGAAGATGCTATCATGGCAGGAACTGAAAGGGGGCTTCTACAAATTGAAGGTTTCTCTCTCATACCAACAGAGATCTTAGTTCCAAATACAAATCTATCTTACAATCTGAACAAAGAAATTGTGAAAATCAATGTCATTCATAACACAATGGATTTGATTATGGAAGCAACAATCAATATTGGTGCAAATTTTGGTGATCTGGAGGAAAGAGCAAGAGCACTTTATGTAGATATAGTGGCAAATAGCATCTCTCCAGTTCTGGAAAGAAACAACACTTTACCTCCAAGAGTGGATGAAGTTATACAAGTGACATACACAATTGAAAACATCACAGAAGAAAGAGAAGATGGCACTGATATTTTTGAAGATGCGGTTAATTTGGCCTCAAATGGACTCAATGGATATTAGAGTATTAGTATGGAATATGAGAGGGCTAACAACAACAGATTAAATGGATGCCTTAATAGATCAAATTAAGAAGACTAAGCCAAATGTGTGTTTAATCCAAGAGACACACATGATGAAAATAAATAATTGGTGTGTGACAAACATTTGGGAAAATGATCAACATCAATAGAGAGATAACCTATCTCAAGGTTTATCTGGAGGTCTATTAACAATATGGGATGATAACATGTTTGAATGTATAGAAGATATCCTAGGACCTAATACTTTGTCTCAAAAGTTAAAATGCAGAAGTGATAACTTTGAGTGGTGCGTTACTAATGTGTACTCTCCTTGTACATATTGGTAGAGATGGGAACTTTGGGAAGAAGTAGAAGACTTAACAGGATGGGCAACAGAAAATTGGGTTCTAGCAGGAGATTTCAATGCAATAAGGATAAGGAGAGAAATGAATAATGCAGGGGGTTCAGGAAGAAATAGAAGAATATTCAATGAATATATGGAAGAACATGGTTTAGTGGATCTACCCTTGAATGGTGGATTTTACACATGGAGTGATATGCAAGAAGACCCATTATTGTGTAGGCTGTATAGAATCATAGTATCACCATAGTTTGAAAGAAAATTTCCCATGCTAACTCAAACTGTTCTATCTAGGACACTGTCAGATCATTCAACACTATTGTTAACTACTTCAAATATGTTGAGGGACAAACCACCATTTAGAGTATAGAGTTCCTGGTTCTCTCATCATGACTTAATAAAAAATCTGAAGCTTTGGTGGGACACAATGGTATTCAGTAGGTCTAAAAGTTGGATTATGTCCAAGAAACTGCAAAATTTAAAATTCTTTCTTAAAAGATGGAGCAGAGAGACATATGGTAAAGTAAAAAGTAAGAAAAAGGAACTAACTACAAAGATAGATGCACATAATCCTTGGAAGAAAATGGTACTTTATCCTCTCAACAATTTACAAAAAGAGCAGAATGGAGAGCAAAGTTAAAGCAAATCAACCTTGATATTGCTAGAAAATGGCTAACAAAATAAAAACAACAACATTTCAAAGAAGGAGATGCAAACACAAAATACTTTCATGATATGGAATATGGAAGGTGAAGGAGGAATACTATGCAGAAACTAGTCATCAATGGAGAAGACAACTTTTGATAGGAGGACATAAAGCAAGAAATCTCAAGTTAACAAGATAACCACCCAATTAGACCATTAATGAATCCAGAATTATTCACAAGAATCTCTATAGAAGAAAGTAATGAAGTTGAAAAGCAAATATCTGTGGAAGAAGTTTGGTCAGTCATCAAACACTTCAAAAACAACAAATCTCCAGTCCTTGATGGTACAATATGGAGTTTTATAAGGTGGAATGAGAGGTGATTCAAAAAGACTTCATGGATGTCATGGCTGAATTTGAAAATGAGCTGAAGCTGGATTGGATGACAAACTGTTATTTCATTAGTTTGATACCCAAAAAAGAAAAAGTTGGGTCTCCACAAGATTTCAGACCAATAAGTTTGGTTAGTAGCATCTACAATATATTATTTAAGGTGTTAACTCAGAAATTTAAGAAGGTGCTACCCAAATTGATTTCAGAAAACCAAGGAGATTTTATTGCTGATAAGAAAATTCTAGATGAAATTCTAATGCAGGAGAATTGATTGATTCTAGGTTCGAAGCAAAGAAGCCAGGAGTTTTGTGTAAACTAGAAATTCAAAAAGCATTTAATATGTCAGTTGGCACACAATCAACAATGTACTACACTCATATGGTTTTGGTGAAAATGGATCAAATGGGTAGAGTAGTGTGATAACAGCTCAACATGAAATGCTGGTGAATGGTAGTTCCACAAAAAGATTCAAACCTCAAAAAAAATTTAAGACAATGAGACCCTTGTCACCTTTTATTTTCATTATAGTTGTAGAAATATTCTCTAAGCTCATGAAGAATGTTGTGCAGCTTAATATGATCTTCGGTTTTAATATCAACTCCATTCAAATCTCACATATCCAGTTTTCCGATGACACAATTAGTATTTTTGGATGCAACTGAAGAAGAAGCTGACAACTTGGTGATCATTCTTCAAATATTTGAAGCTATTACAGGCCTGAAGGTAAACTTCACTAAAAGCTCGGTTATTAGCATTGGTGCAGATAACTCAGTTGCTTCTATTGCTGAGATTCTAAGATGTAAAATTAAAGTATTACCTCTAAAATATTTGGGAATGGTTGTGGGTGCTACTTCAAGAAGCTCTAGTATTTGGGATTCCGTTATAGAGAAACTTCAAAAAAAAAAAAAAAAGCTCCATGGAAGAGGAAGTTCTTCACTAAAGCAGGCAGGATACTTTTGATATAAACTTCATTGTCCAGCCTCCTAATTTACTATATGTCCATATTCCAAATGCCAGTATCTATAGAGAAAAAAATAACCAGATAATGAAATATTTTCTTTGGGGATCTACTGCTGACAAGAAAAGAAATAATTGGGTAGCTTGGGATAGATCTTGCAAACCAAAGAAATTGGGTGGCTTGGAAATCAGGAATCTCAGACTCAACAAGAAGGTTTTGAAAAAGCGGGGGTCTAACAACACCACCCAATATTTTGTTTAGCAATCTGTATGGACTAACTCCGAAATACTTTGCTAGAGAATCAACTAGACAGTTAGACTCAATCTAGATAAAAGTATCTCAAGGAGTTAATATCTCTCTCTTGATTTGATTTTTACTCAAGCTAAAATCAATAGCGAGTCTTTATCAAATACAAGGAATAACTTGGACGGTACCAAAGACCAATGTCCAAGGATCAACAATATCAATCAACAACCAAAGGTTGGATTTCCATTTGATGATCACGAACGCACACATGTATTATTTCAATTATATAAAATATAATGGGAAAAGAAATAACACAGACACCAGAAGTTTTGTTAACGAGGAAACCGCAAATGCAAAAAAAACCCGAGACCTAGTCCAGATTGAATACACACTGTATTAAGCCACTACAGACATTAGCCTACTCCAAGCTAACTTCGGACTGGACTATAGTTGAACCCAAATCAGTCTCCCACCCATCCAAGGTACAGTTGTACTCCTACGCCTCTGATCCCAGCAGGATACTGCGCACTTGATTCCCTTAGCTGATCTCACCCACAACCAAGAGTTGCTGCAACCCAAAATCGCAGACTTGATAATAAACAAATCTGTCTCACACAGAAAAGTCTATCAAAGGATAAATTTGTCTCCCAAAAATAAACCCTAGGTTTTGTTCCGTCTTAAGATATGAAATCAACGTGAACAGGAACCAATTGATAATCTGGTCTTATATTCCCGAAGAACAACCTAGATTAATCAATCACCTCTCTACAATCCTTCCTGAATACACAAGCGTTTTGTCGAGGAATCACAAACAGTGAGACGAAGATGTTTGTGACTTATTTATCTTGCCTGTCGGAGAACTCTCACGATCTCAAGCCAATCAAAGATTGTACTCGTACAATAGAAGATGCAAGATCAGATCACACAACTACGATAAAAGTAGTATCGGTCTGGCTTCACAATCCTAATGAAGTCTTTAAGTCGTTAACCTGGTTTTAGAGAATAAAACCAAAGGTTAAAGGAGAATCGACTCTAGCGAGCGCACTAGTATCACACAGACGTGTGGGGATTAGTTTTGCACAATGCTAGATGTCTCCTTTATATAGTCTTCAAATCAGGGTTGTGCCTTAGTTACAGAGCAATCCATATTCACCGTTAGATGAAAACCTGATTTAAATTCAAGCTAATATTTCTCAACCGTTAGATCGAAAACTTAGCTTGTCATACACACTTGGGTAGACGTTTACTGGGTTTGTGAAAACCATGCCCAAACGTGTACGTGTATGTTGGTTCAACATAGTAACCCAAAAGGTTAACCATATGAGCATTTCATATTAACCTTGTTCTTCTTCACCATAACTAGTTCAATTGACTCAAATGAAATAGTTAGAGAGTTGTTCAATTGCTATGAGATCTTATGTAACTACACAAGACACAATTGAAACAAAGATGATTCGATTGAATCGGCTCATGAACTTTATAGCCACGATTTGCATAAAGCATTCCTTAGTAATTTAAGTTTCATGTTCAGAGAACATCTTTAGATCATAACCTTTTAAGCTCACAAACAAGTTCGCGGACTTAAGACAACCGGTGGAGTTTTCCAAACTCAGCAGAAAATCTCGGCAAAAAGACTTTCGCCAGTTCGCGGACTAGGTTCGCAGACTGAGTTCGCGGAATTACACGCAAACGAGTTTTTGGAAAATCCCAGTAGAAATTCTCGGTACAAGAACTTCCGTCAGTTCGCGGATTGAGTTCGAGGACTGGGTTCGCGGACTTGGCAAAGCCAATTCCTCCGGTTTCTCTCAATCAACAAAGTTCGAAAACTTCGGATTAAGGAATACATGGTTATGTAATATAAACTCTCATTCCAATCATTGAGACATTTTCAAAGGACGTTATATAGCCGTTATTCACAGACCGTTCGCGTCAGAGCAATTCTCAAAGTAATTGAAACTTTTCATGACTTTTGTCACTATGTGAAGATAAACTTGATCAAAGCGAAACGCTTTACCAACACATGATTTCGAGATATAGATAGGCGATATATACTCGGCTCGAAATATCAAATGTGTATGATCCAGCCTATATAACATACGACTTTTGTCTCATAAGAAGTAGGAGATAGAAGAGATAGACTTTTGAGTGATATATAAGTTCAAGTCTCCACATACCTTTTTTTTGATGAAGTTCCACGGTTCCTTGAGTAGATCTTCGTCGTTGTATGATGAATCGCCATGAATTCCTTGAGCTCAACTACACTTTTCTATCCTAGTCCGAGACTTAGCTATGTAGGCTAGAAATTAAGACTCATAGTTTTGATCACTAACATTGACAAACATGCTTGAGATAGCAACGCATGCGAGGTCGACAGAGCTACGCTCTAACAATCTCCCCCTTTGTCAATTTTAGTGATAAAACTATTAATACATATGGAATACAAAAAAGATAAATTTAGTGGCTCCTATTCCATAGTCTAATCTTCAACGTTCCCTGCAATCTTCGTCCTTCCAAGTACTCCAATGATCCCAAAGGTTGTAAGTTTAGCATCACCGTTGTTGAAGATCCATAGCTATAACAATGAGAGAAATCGAGATTCTCGATCATTATTATACAATGTCATAGTATTATTATGTAACATCAAAGTCCAATTTATCACGACTTTAACAATACTATGGTGATATGTATCACTCCCCCTTAGTCAATACTCCATCTCGATCATGGAAACCACTCCCCCTTACACAATGATCCAAAAACCATATGTATTTGTAGTGTGAACTACAATATTTCTCCCCCTTTTTGTCAATAAAATTGGCAAAGGTACAAGAACGGGATCATAATGAAATTTTCACAAGAGACATTTCATGACTAAAAGAAAAATACATACCAACTTAATTTAGATGCAATCATAAAGCCGAAGCTAAATGCATTCATCAAGGAGTTTTAAGATACAAGATAACCCCCTATAAAATTCCACAGCCGCACATCCCGCAAGATATTACCATTAAGCACAAGTTCAAAAGAACTCTCCCCCATTTGATGTCATTCCCGAAAGAACAGCAAAAGCGACCTTAATTTCGAAAGAAAAGAAGGACTTTTAAATTGGACACCAAAAACCATAAAAATGATTTTCTATATCCAAAACTCAACCAAATTAATCACAAGAAAATCCATGATTAATTTAATTGGAATACGCAACTAAATCAAACCACAAAAGTGATCAATTTAATTTAAGGTGCTCATCATAAGTAAACTTACGGAGCTACGACTAAGATAATCATACGGAGATGACTAACTTAATCGTTCACATACTCAACATAAGGAAAAACCTTACGAAATATACGACTACATCAACCAATAGAACATGATTTGTATAGTCGTTCATATACTCAACACAAGAACTTGTGGAATATATGAAAACTCAACTAGACTAATTACAAGAGAACTTATAATTAATCTAATTGGAAAACAAACAACCAAACCAATCACAAAAGTAATCAATTTAATTGTCAAAGGATTTGCTCGACAAAAGAAGACTTTCAGAGCAAATAACTAAATAACCAACCAATATAATTAATTTAGTTCATAATGCTCAACATATAGCATTTTATAGAACAACCAACAAATCCAATAAGAATAATTGACTTATTTGTATCGTGCTCTACATAAGACACACAATGGAGCCTTCACGGTAAAACATAACAAAATGGATCAATGAAGATCAATACCGTGGATAACATATAAGGATCTATTCTATTTTCCACCATAACGACAAAATAGACTTTATTCTTGTCAAACAAAAGATTTTATCCTATTTTCCATCAAATACATGACTGCATAGGCATACCTTTTGTAATTGTCAAAATTCCATTCGTCCTTTCATTAATACGAATACCAATTCATGAACGACTTTACTTTTGACAGCATATGGGACCTTTAAGTTCATTGACGCAAACAATACATATCCCATAAAAATATTGCAATACTTCAAAACAGATTAATACTGCAATAATATCATCCTCCAAATATTTTTAGAATTTAATACCAATAAACCTAAAAAAAAAATAAGAAGATGAAAACAAAAATAGCTGTGTGTAGTCACAATCATCGCTATTCAAAGCAGTAGTTATTTTTCTAACGAAACCAAAAAGAAGATATACTAGGCAACAATTCCTTTGAGAAATACTTTATCATTCCCGAACTCCTTGTTATCGACAACCATCGGGACATAAGGTTCACAGAGATAAGTGTCAATACCCACGAACTGTCTTGGCTGAAGAGGTCGAATTAGGGTCCTCTGAATTTCCAAAGATTTAGACACGAACGTCTTTATTTCATAAATCTCCCTTCTTATTTCCTTTAACTCATCAAGAACATCGGAAAACTTCTGAGAGTTAGAAGAAACAGCCCTGGATTTTCTTGTATTCCTTCTTTTTTCTTTTCAGGGACTTAGAGACAGGAGATTTTTCTTTTTCCTTGATTGAAGACTTAACAATCATGTTGACATCCTTTCCATCTGAAGACATAGTGCTTTGAGAACAGTTATAAACAACTGGATTTGTGTGATTGAATCACTTAACTCAACAAGCAGTCTTATATAGGATGTCAAGAGGAAAAAGGAATGTAGGGTTCGAAACCTATTGATAGGTTCGTATACGCACAACTCTAAAACCCTATAAAGAGTAGAATTGTCGATAATAACCCTTTCTTTTATTTGATAGACAAAAAAATAACAAAACTAAAAAAAGAAGGAAAAACTCTTCTGAAGCCTAGATCAGCAGTCAATCTTGTCTCTTTTCGAACAGGCACATGAGACAAGATTTTCCCAACAACACAATCACGTTGTGTTGCGATGAACAACGATTTGTCCATTTTTTCCTCATGGGAGGAATCCTCTGATCTTTGCCCATCAAAAAAATTTGACCATATTTTCTTTTCAAATGGTCTTATTCTATCCTTGAAAACCAACTTATTAGACGAAGATAAGATCCTACATACCTCGGCGGCCTTCCGAGCAAGTTTCAGCTTCCTTGATAATCAATCTGCTCTTCGTTGAAGTTTGCTGGCGTGCCTTATTTGGTGCTTGCATTTGTAACACCTTGATAGTTCGTGTCCCTTCATCGAACAAAACGAGCACGTCAAACTTGGATCGTATTCAGGCATCTGAGATGTGCAAGCAGACAGACATACAGTTGATCCCGAAACATCACTGAAAGGGTTTCCAGTTGTCGGATTCGAAGAATCTTCCACCTTGATTGGGTTTCCCTCTTCTCCGAACCCATTGAGGTTGATATATGTATTGCGACAAGTATCAAATCGATGTTTTCACAAAGAAGCCCTACACTTGATTTCCTATCTTCATCGGAATCATAGGTTTCAGACATTTCATCAAGTGTAACAGCTAGACCTTTGTTCACAGTGTATTTTCTACGATTTGGGAATTCATTAGCAAAATGGACAAAACCCTTACACTTAAAGCACTGAGGAATGTCTTCGTCATCGGCCTCGTCAGCATCCCTGTTTTTAGGAGGTACGCGACCGTGAGGTTTGTCTGGTGACTTAGGTTTGTCTCTTGAAAACCGTTTACTTCTCTTCAACAGAAGATCCCTAAACTGTCTTGTGATCAAGGAGACTGATTTGTCAAGGTCTTCATCCGAAAAATCATCCTCAGACTGATCATCCTCAGAGACATGAACACTCTTACCTTTGACCAGTAATTTAGTGTTCTTCTGTGATTTAAAGGCAACATCCTTACCGACTTTGGATGTATGCTCATGGTCAAAGATCTTAAGCTTTCCAACCAAGGTGTTTCTGGAAAGATTATCGAGGTTATTCCCCTCAACGATGGCATGCTTCTTAGACTCGTATCTAGATGGCAGCGATCTGAGAATTTTCATTACAATGTCCTTTTCAGGAATAGTCTTACCCAATGCAAAAGATGCATTAACAATTTTAGACACTTTATGATTAAACTCATCAAATGTTTCTTCACCTTCCATACGAAGGTTCTCCCAATCGGAATTAAGGTTTTGAATCCTGGCATCCTTTTCACTGGAGTTGCCTTCAAATACGGTTTCTACGATATCCCAAGCATCTCTAGATCTAGTGCAGTTTGTCACATGATGCTGAAGATTTGGGGTAATGGCATGTATGATAGCATTCAAACCGTCGGAATTTTTATTTGCAGCAGTTATCTCAACAACGGAGTATTCACCAATAGGTTTGGGAACGTTTACATCACCGACTGCCACAACGGGAGCATCATAGCCATTAACCACATATACCCATGATTGAAAATCACGCGATTGAAGAAAAGCTCGCATAACAATTTTCCACCATAAGTAATTGGAGCCATCGAAGACTGGTGGTACGTTAATAGAGATAGCACCTTTGTCCATAGAGTCAGATCGGTACAAACACAGACTGATGAGGTCTTAGCGTGTTTGCCTGCTCTGATACCAATTGAAAAAGCGGGGGTCTAACAACACCACCCAATATTTCGCTTAGCAATCTGTATGGACTAACTCCTAAATACTTTGCTAGAGAATCAACTAGACAGTCAGACTCAATCTATATAAAAGTATCTCAAGGAGTTAATGTCTCTCTCTTGATTTGATTTTTACTCAAGCTAAAATCAATAGCGAGTCTTTATCAAATACAAGGAATAACTTGGACGGTACCAAAGACCAATGTCCAAGGATCAATCAATATCAATCAACAACCCAAGGTTGGATTTCCAATTGATGATCACGAACGCACAACCAGTATTATTTCAATTATATAAAATATAATGCGGAAAAGAAATAACACAGACACCAGAAGTTTTGTTAACGAGGAAACCGCAAATGCAGAAAAACCCCGGGACCTAATCTAGATTGAATACACACTGTATTAAGCCGCTAAAGACACTAGCCTACTCCAAGCTAACTTCGAACTGGACTATAGTTGAACCCCAATCAGTCTCCCACCGATCTAAGGTACAGTTGTACTCCTACGCCTCTGATCCCATCACGATACTGCGCACTTGATTCTCTTAGATGATCTCACCCACAACCAAGAGTTGCTGCAGCCTAGATTAATCAATCACCTCTCTACAATCCTTCCTGACTACACAGGAGGTTTGTCGAGGAATCACAAACAGTGAGACAAAGATGTTTGTGACTTCTTTATCTTGCCTATCGGAGAACTCTCACGATCTCAAGCCAATCAAAGATTGTACTCGTACGATAGAAGATGCAAGATCAGATCACACAACTACGATAAAAGTAGTATCGGTCTGGCTTCACAATCCCAATGAAGTCTTTAAGTCGTTAACCTGGTTTTAGAGAAAAAACCAAAGGTTATAGGAGAATCAATTCTAGCGAGCGCACTAGTATCACACAGATGTGTGGGGATTAGTTTTGCATAATGCTAGATGTCTCCTTTATATAGTCTTCAAATCAGGGTTTTGCCTTAGTTACAAAGAAATCCATATTCACCGTTAGATGAAAACTTGATTTAGATTCAAGCTAATATTTCTCAACCGTTAGATCGAAAACTTAGCTTATCACACACACTTGGGTAGACGTTTACTGGGTTTGTGAAAATCATGCCCAAACGTGTACGTGTATGTTGGTTCAACATAGTAACCCAAAAGGTTAACCATATGAGCATTTCATATTAACCTTGTTCTTCTTCACCATAACTAGTTCAATTGACTCAAATGAACTAATTAGAGAGTTGTTCAATTGGTATGAGATCTTATGTAACTACACAAGACACAATTGAAACAAAGATGATTCGATTGAAGCGGCTCATGAACTTCATAGTCACGGTTTTCATAAAGCATTCCTTAGTAATTTAAGTTTCATGTTCAGAGCACATCTTTAGATCATAACCCTTTAAGCTCACAAACAAGTTCGCGGACTTAAGACAACCGGTGGAGTTTTCCAAACTCAGCATAAAATCTCGGCAAAGAGACTTTCGCCAGTTCGCGGACTAGGTTCGCTGACTGAGTTCGCGGACTTACACGCAAACGAGTTTTTGGAAAATCTCAGCAGAAATTCTCGGTACAAGAACTTCCGTCAGTTTGCGGACTGAGTTCGCGGACTGGGTTCGCGGACTGGGTTCGCCAATTCCTCTGGTTTCTCTCAATCAACAAAGTTCGAAAACTTCGAATTAAGGAATACATGGTTATGTAATCTAAACTCTCATTCCAATCATTGATACATTCTCAGAGGACGTTATATAGCCGTTATTCACAGACCGTTTCGCGTCAGAGCAATTCTCAAAGTAATTGAAACTTTTCATGACTTTCGTCACTAGGTGAAGATAAACTTGATCAAAGCGAAACGCTTTACCAACACATGATTTCGAGATATAGATAGGCAAGATATACTCGGCTCGAAATATCAAATGTGTATGATCCAGTCTATATAGCATACGACTTTTGTCTCATAAGAAGTAGGAGATAGAAGAGATAGACTTTTGAGTGATAGATAAGTACAAGTCTCCACATACCTTTTTGTTGATGAAGTTACACAGTTCCTTGAGTAGATCTTCGTCGTTGTATGATGAATCGCCATGAAGTCCTTGAGCTCAACTACACTTTTCTATCCTAGTCCGAGACTTAGCTATGTAGGCTAGAAATCAAGACTCATAGTTTTGATCACTAACATTGACAAACATGCTTGAGATAGCAACGCATGCGAGGTCGACCGAGCTATGCTCTAACAGTTTTACTAGCAAAATGGTCATGGAGGTTTTCTAAAGAAAAAAGCAGTTGTGGAGAAGAGTAATCCAAGAGAAGATAGAGACTCAGCCACAAGCAATCTGGGTGAAAGACTCTAACAAACCTCAAGGAAGAGGCATGTGGAACAATATTCAAAATCAAAAACAAGTAGTTCAACAAATTTCAACTCTTCACATGAATAATGGAAAAGCAGTTAGCTTTTAGTGGGATGCATGGACTGGAACTCAGCCTTTGAAGAATATATTTCCAGTAATCTTCAAACTAGCCAATCATAAAAATGCAACCGTCTCTGAGATGATAGACACAAAAGCATGGAAACTGAAGCTCAAAATAAATTTGACTGAAGAAGAAATTCCGGAAATGATTGAGCTTTTCGCAGTGCTGGGAACCCTCTAAATATGGATGATACAACTGAAGATGAACTGCAGTGCATAGCTCCATGAGGTTTCAGCACAAAAATATGCTACAAATGGCTAGTAGAACAATTTCCTGACACATCAAATGGATTCCTTTCACTTGCTTCTGGATTAAGCTTGTGCCACCCAAAGTACAGTTCTTCATGTGGACCGCTGCACAAAACTCTATTGTAACAACTGAACACCTTATCATCAAAGGATGTCAAATTCAGAATGTAATGTGCTCACTATGCCATCAAGTTCAAGAAACTGAGGATCATCTTATGATGCACTGCAAATTCTCTTACGACATCTGGAGTTATTTCATCAATCTCTACAATATAAAATTGGTGCAAGCAGGAACCCTCATTCAACAACTTCAAGCATGAGAGTATAGGAGAGAAAGGAACAAAGGGAGAAAACTCTACCCAGTTATGATCTTTACGGTGTGCTGGGCATTATGAAATGAGAGGAATAGGAGAGTAATGATTAGGAAAAGACCTCAAGATGAAGCTGAAGTCATTTTAAAGATCAAACAGTTACTTTTTATTTGGAGTAAAAGATAAAAAAATTTAGAACTACCTTCTTTAGAGAATTTGTCACTCATTGGAAGGTAGTTATAGATTGCAGATAGCATATAAAATACTCAAACGGGGACCTATTTTTTTGGGGCTCTTTTACATTTTTCCATACATTCTCAGCCTTTTAAGTCAAAAAAAAAAAGAAAAAAAAAACTCAATACTTCAATTCCACATCCGGATAATACATTTGTGCATCGGTCCAAATTAAAATTTCACTACATAGAAGAAGAAAAAACAACTAATATTGTGGGCTGAAAGTTGAGCTGCATAGTGTCTGTTTTCTTGTTCATTTTGACAAAATCACGAAGGATTGGCCTATTCACCAATTCTGAACAAAGGATTTAAATGGTGAGAAAACAAAAAAAATAGAACCATAAAAGATGGAAAAAAATATACGAGACAGCTGAACAAGATTGCTAATAGGGGTACAAACTACTTGGTGGTATACCAATATGCATATAAGATAAAATACATATTGGTAAGGGATTGGTACACCCCAAGCAATTTGGTACCCCTTACTATCAGCCTTGATATCAGAAGGGCAACAATGATACATGTAGGTAAGAAAAGTCATTAGAAAAGACATGGGTACGTAAGTCATATTCCATGACCAACTTTTAAAATAGAAAACCAGAGTTTCAATTTATAGCTACAACATTAAACTTTCACTCTCAAAATTCCAACATTTTCTCTCGTCTCCTTGCTTCCCCCTTATTCTCTTGATTCAAAATACTTGAACAAAAGCAAATTACTATACATACTTACAAAAGTACTCTGTACTGTCATTCACATGGCCTCTTTTTAGATCTTTATAAAGACGACGGAACAAATTTTAAAAGAACTTTGTAAAGAAGGATACAAAGTTTTAGTATCATGTATTCTTTTGAATTCACCAAAGACTCCCTCAAATACATACAAACCCCAGAAGAACGATCGAGGCTGCGAAATGTGAAAGTAAGGGTTCTTTTAATATATTCCCCTTTCATTACACAAAAAAATAGATAAAAATAGAAAATACAACGCACGTGTGACCATACACGTGTGCACACTCCACTAGCCCGCTTCCAGAGTATTCTAATCATCATCAATCTTCAAGATTCTTTAGCTAGTTAGGCCGAAGTGCCGAACTTTGGGCCATCAAGAATTGGCTGCATTTTTCCTTTGCGCGCCAATAAAAAAACAAACAAATCAACCTCATAGGGTCTTAAGTTATTAACAAGAAATTAATAAGACCATTACATTTTATCCCCATTGAGAAAAAAAGGAGATAAGCATATATAAAGAAATGAAAACCATTAACCTTATATGCGTGACTCATCTTTTCATTTGTGAGCAAGTACTAAGCTTCTTGAAACAGCTTTGCCAACCCATTTCTTCTTCCTTTAACCAAACCCTAGATTTTATTTAAGTTGAAGTCCCCACAACCTATCTCTTCACATATGACTTCATCATCCCAATATTGAATTCAATACCCACTTATTCCATTCTTTATAGCTCCAAGAGGCTCCTTCCCACTGTAATAAAGGAAAAAGACATCATCTGATCATATCTGACCCTCATCACACTACTATATCCCATTTTCCTCACTAACTCACAAGAAAGAAAAGAAACTTATATATGTACTCCAAATTCCCCTCCATTGGGAATCTGCAAAACCCTAGCTAGATTTGTAATTTAGGGGGACATTTATTGATGTAATGCCCACAAAAATTAAGGAACAAAGAAATCCAAAAGAATGTAAAAGATACCTCACATGCACACAGAAAACTTAAATTATACTCTCTATACTTAATTATCTTCATTCCATCCCCACCTTGTCATGTTATTCACTTGATAGTCCTCCAACAAAAAACTATGAGGATTGTTTCTTAAAGCTTGTCCTTGTCTTCATAATCGATGTCATCTACCCATAACAAGTTGTTGAGTTTTCTTCTCTTTCGGGAAGAGGATGCTGAAGAAGATGACGATGAAGAAGAGTCGCTAGAACCGATGGGTTGGGTTGTTATTCTTAGTTGTGGTAGGATTTTTGATGTCAATCTTGACGATCTTTGCTTGATCTCAGTTACTACATCTTCCATCAAGTCATAGCAACTTATGATACTTTCCTGAAATATTTAAAAAGTTTGCTAATGATGAGGAGAGTTTGCCACACAACTCAAATATGCATGCAAGTGCATTAATTCTCATGATTAAACATACCCTAATTATTATGATTATAATCGGACGACTATATTAGAATTTGCTACGTACTTTGTTTAGTCCATGACACCATTCTTCTGCCTTTCCAGGGTTATGAACTAAAGTCGACGACGACAGAAGTGGTATATCATTTGCTGCACGTACTATTGCTGCTACAGCTATTGTCGACGCGTAATATTCAAGGAAACTAACCTCTGTACATATACGGACCCCCACAAGAAAATACATGACCCATTTGTTATTGTAATATTTGAAAGAATACATGACCCGTGAAGGTACACAGATGTGTAATGTGATCAATTATACGTACCTCTGATGATATGTAAAATAATTTGGGTAGCTCGTGAGACAAGATAATTGATAAGGGTTCCAGTCGAGTCGAGTTTGTGAGCAAAGAAGTCAATGAAAGTGAAAGGCGTTATAGATCGTAGTCTCCAATCTAACGTGCCTAGTACCATCAATTCCATTCTACGTATCGTCTGATGTTCGAAGATGAATTTTGAATTCGTAACACCATACACCTAGCAAACCAACAAAAAAAAAATTATCAACAAATCAAATTAGCAAAAGTATTAAATTATCAGTTAACTATACGAATAAGCAGAACGCATATTAGTGGTACCTGAAGATCAAGAAGAGACGGAACAAAGGGTTCCTCCATTTTAGCAGCTAACGACAAGCATGCAACAGATAAGAGCTTTAATGGCCACCCATTTGCTTGCTATTTAATAAAAATGTATAATTCAAAAGTTATTAAATAGATTAAGAAAAAATACGAATAATTAGTGACAATGTGCCTTGATAGTTGATATAAGTATTATTGTAGCATATGCATTATCTTTTCTGAAAGTATTAAGACTTTTTTCTTGCGAACTTTAATTATTTGCTCAGTCGTTAGCTAGCATATAGCTATATATTATAATTTGGTGGATTACCAAACTTTAATAGTTTTTAATTTACAAACATAATCAGTCTTTCATTACTAAACCACTCGTACATGTATAATACGATCAAAAGATCATTAATTACATTAGCTAGTGACAGATTAAGGGTGAAGGTGGACCGTTTTTAAAGTAAACTTACAGGAAAACTTTAAAATAAACTTACAGGAAAACAACGAGAAGCAAGAAAGCGATCCATGTAGTTAATTGCGAGATACGCTGTAAGTGGCTGGAACCGGAAGAATGTATACACCTAATAATATCATTAAGTAACCCAATCAATCGTTAGTTTCGCTTAAAGATTAATCTAAAAAGCAACTAAAAAACCTGCTCCAGATATATGAAATTGTATGAATACGTACCTTAAGAATCCATTCAATGGATTCTTCTCTTGCAAAAGAATCAAGTGCTTGGGACTCAAACTTAGAACGATAACCGAATACTGGAACGTAATCACCTTCTTCTTCGATGAATCGGGCTATAGATTCTTCAATATCACATGGAAATGAGTATTGTGTTTCATTGCCATCGTTACCATTATCATCTAGCTCTAGGGATAAACTTTCAGCATCCTCCTCATAACATAAGAGGTCTGGTAACATATAATCTGAACAAGATATAAGATTAGACATGATCAATCGCAACTTATATCCACCTTGTCATTCTCGTCATCGTTCCATATTCCAACCTATCAATCAAATGAAAATCACTTGATCAAGAATATATATATATATATATATCTTAAAATATTGATAGAAAAAATATAAGAGGAACGAGATATAGTGAGCTACTGAGCTTCTTATTTATGGACGTATATATATACTAAATTTTTTTGTAGTGGTGTTTCTGACAATTTGGGTAATTTATGCAGGTCACATATGTATAGTAATTGGAGAATCTCCTTCAAAGTTTATTGCTACAACTCCCTTGATTACATTTGAACAGTTACAGTAATTCACTTAAAATAGTGGTAAATTCGCACTCTGCTGTGTTTGCCTCGACAGGATGTAAGTGCCACTGGTTAAGCTTGCCAATGCTCTCTTTCTTTCTTTTTTTTCCGGAAAAGAGGATAAATCCTCAAATGATATATCTAAAGACTTAAAGGTCTAGACAAATAAAGTTCTCACTCTAAACAGTGAGGAAATCCTTGCTTTCTATCGACCGAAATATGTTTTTTTTTAAGTTTTGTGAAACGGCCGTTTTGGTGAGGACACTTGGCAACATATGATTGGTTTAAAAAGAATAGGAAAAAGATTAAAAAAAGGAAACCAAATTTAATTTGGAATTTCATGAGGTGACATTATTTAGGTGATGACACTTGGCAACGTAGGAATAGTTTAAAAATTATGTTTGGAATCTTGCGGAAGTCCAAATGCAATTTGGAATTCGAGTAACTACTACATAAGGACTCTTTTTTCCAAATTAATATATAAAGGAGGAAAAAAAAATATATTTTCTACGAAAATAAAAGGGAAAAATAAATAAATCTGCACATATTCTCCACGTATTTTATGTATTTGCCCAGCCACACTAAATCAAAAATACATCGCCACGGAGCGGAGCGAAGCCCCGCGACTCACCAAATAAAAAATGCATCGCCACGGGGCGTGGCGAAGCCCCGCACACACCAAATAAAAAATGTATCGCCACGTGGTGGGGCGAAGCCCCACGACTCACCAAATAAAAAATGCATCGCCATGAAGAGTAGCGAAGCCCGCGCACACCAAATAAAAAAATGCATCGCAATGTGGCGGGGCAAAGCCCCGCGCATATACCAAATCAAAAAAGCATTACCACGAGGTGGAGAGGAACCCCACACACATCAAGTTAAGAGAAAAAATATGTCCGATGCGTAGCACGGGCACAAATCTAGTTGATTTGAAGGCCAATGCTCGGCACTGGTTAACCTTGCAGTCCAGCAGGGCCTATTTTAGTGAATGAGTTCATGTTAAGGGCTATATTGGTTTGCTGCGAACGTAGGCAATTGGGAAATTTTGTAGGATTTTTTATACCCGAAGATTTCATCGGGAACCTTATTTGGTACTTAGTTGTTCAGCAATTAAGTGCTGGTACCGGATCAACTGTTAATCGTTATGACCTTCCATTAGAAATAAATACGGGCTTATTGAATGGATTTACACGAACCCTGGCTCAAACAATAAACCTATTATTGTTTTGAAAGGCGATAGACGGGATAAGAGTCTCAACCACTACAACAAAAGAAAAGAAACAAAACTAACCAGTATTTTCGAGTGCAAGTTGGGAAGAGTATTAGCAAAAAAAGTAATTTCTATTTCTAATTTGACTTTAATGATCTTAACGTGATTTCTAGTGGCAGTGGTGAATCTAGTCTAGCTATATACATTATAGAAAAACGCCCTCAATAATTGATAATCACGAATCTATGTCAGTATCCTTGTCTAATTAACCTTTTGATTGGATTAGGAATAGAATAAGATAAGGAACTGTTAAATGCAAAGATATAAGGCCAATTCAAGATTTTAAGCGACAACTTAGTTCTTTTATCTTGTAAGATAGTTTCTTTATATTGTTTAAGATTGTAACTATATTAAAAGTTTCGTAAGTAACTGGGCGAACCATTCCATTGTTTTGATAACATTTTGGTATAAGAAAATTGAGATTACACACCCGCTCTGGTAAAACGACTGGAATGTGATTTTCGTCACGTGTTGAATATATTTGTTAACCCCATATATGTAAAGTTTGTTAATAACCTCCGGTACAAGAACGTGATCTACAAGATAACCAAGACTTGGTATTCAAGTATTTCTCAAGTTAGGAAACTGGTAGAGTTCCAGACTTAGGAAGCTAGTAGAACTTGGTCGGCAAGAATTTATTCTTGGCCTGCAAGTTCTGTCAAGTATAAATAGGTTGGTTTCTGTAGAGGTAAAACATACAGTCGAGAGTCTTTCTTTAGTCGGAGGTTTACACAACAAGGAGAGTGTTTTATTCTTACAAGGGTTGTGTGACTAGAGAGAAACATAAGGGGCTAAGGGTTCTTGTAATTGTTCTTCAGATCTTATAATAAGAAGTATCATCATTCTACAGTGAACGTAGGTACGCCGAACCACTATAAAATTCTGTGTCTTGTTTTGTTTGATATTCTCTTGATTGGTTCATTATTTGCTGGTGATATTCGGCGTGTGACATTGATATTAAACTAACTAGACGATTCCGACCTAACAATTGGCATCAGAGCCAGGGTCGTCTAGTTTTGTTTACTCAAAGATCAAAGTAGACGGTTAGAGATGGTAGATCCAACGGGAGAAGGTCCATCTGCACCAAAAACATCAACAACAAAATATGCAACCATGAGGATCGATGTGGAGAAGTTTAACGGGAGGACAAATTTTGGACTTTGGCAAGTTCAAATTAAGGATGCGTTGATTCAACAAGGTTTGCATAAAGTCTTGAAGGAAAATAGGCAGGCAGATATGACAAATGATGATGAATATGATTTGCAGGCTTGTGCTGCAATTCGTTCGTATTTAGCCAAGGAGGTCATGTACAATGTTATGTCTGAAAAGTCTGCAAAATCTCTGTGGACAAAATTGGAGGGTTTGTACATGACAAAGACTATCACAAGTAGATTGTTTCGCAAGAAATAAATGTATCGATTCCGATTCAAAGAAGGTACGTCTGTTAACGAGCATATAAACAGTTTCAATAAGTTGATGACTGAATTGACTAATGTTGGAGAAGTTGTTAAAGACGAAGATCAAGCTATGCTACTACTGTGTTCTTTTCCAGATACACATGATACATTGATACAAAGTACACTGGCATCAAAGGATACTATCAAACTAGATGACGTAATTGCTGCTTTATTAAGTGATGAGTTCCGTAAGAAGGATGCAATGAAAAGTGATCAAGCTGTTGGGTTATATGTAAACAATGGGAAGAATGGACCAAAACTTGGAAAGCATAAATCCAAGTTTAAGGGAAAAACCAAAGGGAAGTCTAAATGTTATTGATGTCATGACAAAAGGCACTGGAAGAGAGATTGTCCGAAGCTCAAAGCTAAGGAGAAACGCGAGTCAAATTCACAAGCAGCAATAGCTGAAGAAGGTTCTGAAACAGGAGAGGTGCTGACGGTTACATGTGTTGATCATCATGAAGTATGGATTTTTGATTTTGCTTGTTCTTATCATATGAGTCCAAACAAGGACTGGTTTACCTCTTATGAATCTGTAGGAGGTGGTACTGTACTACTTGGTAATAATTATGCTTGTGGTGTAGTCGGGATTGGAATAATTAAGATCAAAAATCATGAAGGTAAAGTACACACTTTATCTGGGTTAAGGCATATTCTTGATTTGAAGAAAAATTTGATATCAGTTGGTACTTTAGAATCCAAGGGTTATCGTATTGTAATGGAAGGTGGATTTACAAAGGTTTTAAATTCATATTCTAAAGTGGTGATTCAAGCTAAAAGAGAAAGAAACTTATATTTCTTACAAGGAGGAACAGTGGTAGATGGAGTTTATGTTGGAGTCGAGAATAATGAAGATTCTAGTATTTCGAAACTTTGGCATATGCGGCTGGGGCATATAAGTGAGAAAGGACTAGAAATTTTGTGCAAGCAAGGTTTGCTTGACAAATTGAAGAAAGCTAAGCTAGATTTCTGTGAACACTGTGTTTATGTAAAACATCACAGGGTGAAGTTTGGTAAAGCAATCCATCGTACTAAGAGTATTGTGGATTACATACATACTGATGTATGGGGTCCTTCTAAGGAAGTATCCAAAGGAGAAAGCAGGTACTTTGTCACTTTTATCGACGATTTCTCAAGGAGAGTGTGCTTGTATGCTATGAAGACAAAGGATGAAGTTGTCGAAATTTTCAAGATATGGAAAACTATGATAGAAACCCAGACATGCAAGAAAGTGAAGCGACTGCGGTCTGATAATGATGGGGAATACAAGAACGATCCACTAAAGGAGTATTGTCAAAGTGCAGGCATAGTTAGACATTGGACAGTGAGAAAGACACCTCAACAAAACGGAGTTGCGGAACGAATGAATCGTACCCTTATGGAGAGAGCGCGGTGCATGTTATCCAAGCTAGTTTGGGTAAAGTATTTTGGGCTGAAGCAGTAAATATGGCGTGTTATCTCATTAATAGATCACCATAAGTTGCTATTGAGGTGAAGACACCTATGGAGGTATGGTCAGATACACCTGCTAATTATGATTCCATTAAAGTTTTTGGATGCACATGTTACTATCACGTTAGAGATATTAAGTTAGCTCCTAGAGCAAAGAAGGCCATATACATTGGAGTTGAATATGGAGTCAAGGGTTACAAGTTGTGGTGTGAATAAAGTCACAAGGTTGTTATTAGCAGGGATGTTACCTTTGATGAAAAATCTTTGTTACACCCTAACAAAGAAATTGTAACTCAGGTGGAGGTAGATACGCAGGTGGAGTTACATAATGGTGAGTCTGGGGAGGAAAAGTAAATTCCTCAAATTGATTCTACATCTCAAGAAGATGCAGTTGAGGAGGAGGTTCAAGATGAAGAATCTCAGCAACAATAAGATGTTATTTCTTTAGCAAACAATAGAGAACCACGCAACAGGAAGCCACCAGCATGCATGGATGATTATGTAGCATTTGCTTTTATGGCTTATGGTGATGAGCCATGTACTTTTCAAGAGGTTATGAAAGATTCCAACATTGAAAAATGGAAAGCAGCTATGGAAGAAGAAATTAATTCTCTACATAAGAATGAAACTTCGAAACTAGTAAAGTTTCCTAAGGGTAGTAAAGCAATTGGTTGCAAGTGGGTGTTTGTGAAGAAATAAGCAATTCCAGGTACAAATAGCATACGGTATAAGGCGCGTTTGGTAGTTAAAGGTTATGCACAAAGGGAAGGTGTTGATTACAATGAAATATACTCTCCAGTTGTAAGACATACTTCAATCCGTACCTTGTTAGCTATGGTGGGATCCTATGACTTGGAGTTAGAGCAACTCGATGTCAGAACAAAGTTCTTACATGGTACTTTGGAAGAGGACATTTATATGTCACAGTCCGGAGGATATGTTGTTGCAGGTAAAGAAGAGTATGTATGCAAATTGAAGAAATCATTGTATAGGCTCAAGCAATCGCCTAGAAAATGGTATAAGAGATTTGATACATTTATGAAAGAAAAAGGGTTCACACATAGTCTTCATGACAATTTATGTATACAAAGAAGCTACAAGATGGTTCTTTGATTTTTCTACTCCTTTGTGTGGATGATATGCTCATTGCTGCGAAGAGCATGGTGGATATTGAGAAGTTAAAATCTCAATTAAGTAAGGAGGTTGAAATGAAGGATTTGGGGGTTGCTAAGAAGATACTTGGAACGGAAATTCAAAGAGACAGGAAAATGGCAGATTGTGTCTTACACAGAGACAATATCTAGAAAAGGTTCTAGAGAGGTTTGGTGTACAAGATTCAAAGCCCATGAGTCTACCTTTAGGTGGACATTTGAAATTGTCAGTGAAGATGAAGCCAAGTACTGCAGCTGATGAAGAGTACATGTCGTGTTCCATATGCAAGTGCAGTTGGGAGTTTAATGTATGCAATGGTTTGTACTCGACAAGACATTGCACAGGCAGTTGGTGTTGTGAGTATATTTATGGAAAATTCAAGGAAACAACATTGGAAAGCTGTAAAGGGTATACTAAGATACCTTAAAGGAACAGTAGATGTTGGTTTGGTTTACCAACAAGTTGCTGATAAAGAACCTCAAGTCTATGGTTATGTAGATGTTGATTATGGTGGAGATGTTGATCGTTACAGGTCAACAACTGGATATGTTTTTACTTTGGCTGGCAGTCTTATAAGCTGGAGGTCTTGTTTACAATCAGTTGTAGCTCAATCAACAACAGAGGCTGAAATGATAGCTATAAATGAGGCCATAAAGGAAGCAATTTGGCTTAAAGGATTGGTTAAGTTTTTTGGAGTCAAACAAGAATGCATAAACGTGCATTCTGATAGTCAGAGTGCTATAGCATTGTTGAAGCATGAAGATTTTCACGGAAGGGAAAAGCATATCAATATTCGGTATCATTCTGCGAGAGAAAATATAGAAGGTGGAGAATTTTCAGTACCAAAAATTCACACTGAGGACAATCCTGCAGACATGCTGACAAAGGTTGCACCATTGAGTAAATTCAAACATTGTTTGAACTTAATCAATACTTTATCAGTGTAGGCAACGTAAGGTGCAAGGTGGTAGAATGATATACGTGAAGTGAAGAACAAAAGAAGGTAGCTGGAGATTATCAACAAAGGTGGAGATTTGTAAAGTTTGTTAATAACCTCCAGTACAAGAACGTGATCTGCAAGATAACCAAGACTTGGTATTCAAGTATTTCTCAAGTTAGGGAAACTAGTAGAACTTAGTCGGCAAGAATTTATTCTTGGCTTGCAAGTTCTGTCAAGTATAAATAGGTTGGTTTCTGTAGAGGTAAAACATACAGTCGAGAGTCTTTCTTTAGTTGGAGGTTTACACAACAAGGAGAGTGTTTTATTCTTGCAAGGGTTGTGTGACTAGAGAGAAACATAAGGGGCTAAGGGTTCTTGTAATTATTATTCATATCTCATAATAAGAAGTATCATCATTCTACAGTGGACGTAGGTACGCCGAACCACTATAAAATTTTGTGTCTTGTTCTGTTTGATATTCTCATGATTGGTTCATTATTTGCTGGTGATATTCGGTGTGTGACATTGATATTAAACTAACTAGACGATTCCGACCTAACAAGTGGCATCAGAGCTACGGTTGTTTAGTTTTGTTTACTCAAAGATCAAAGTAGACGGTTAGAGATGGTAGATCCAACGGGAGAAGGTCCATATGCACCAAAAACATCAACAACAAAGTATGCAACCATGAGGATCGATGTGGAGAAGTCTAACGGGAGGACAGATTTTGGACTTTGGCAAGTTCAAATTAAGGATGCGCTGATTCAACAAGGTTTGCATAAAGCCTTGAAGGAAAATAGGTCGGCAGATATGACAGATGATGATGAATGGGAAGAATATGATTTTCAGGCTTGTGCTGCAATTCGTTCGTATTTAGCCAAGGAGGTCATGTACAATGTTATGTCTGAAAAGTCTGCAAAATCTTTGTGGACAAAATTGGAGGGTTTGTACATAACAAAGTCTCACACAAGTAAATTATTTCGCAAGAAACAAATGTATCGATTCCGATTCAAAGACGGTACGTATGTTAATGAGCATATAAACAGTTTCAATAAGTTGATGACTGAATTGACTAATGTTGGAGAAGTTGTTAAAGACGAAGATCAAGCTATGCTACTACTGTGTTCTTTTCCAGATACATATGATACATTGATACAAAGTACACTGGCATCAAAGGATACTATCAGACTAGATGACGTAATTGTTGCTTTATTAAGTGATGAGTTCCGTAAGAAGGTTGCAATAGAAAGTGATCAACTTGTTGGGTTATATGTAAACAATGGGAAGAATGGACCAAAACCTGGAAAGAATAAATCCAAGTTTAAGGGAAAAACCAAAGGGAATCTGAATGTTATTGGTGCCATGACAAAGGGCACTGGAAGAGAGATTTTCCGAAGCTCAAAGCTTAGGAGAAACGCGAGTCAAATTCACAAGCAACAATAGCTGAAGAAGGTTCTGAAACAGGAGAGGTGCTGACGATTACATGTGGTGGTCATCATGATGTATGGATTTTTGATTTGGCTTGTTCATATCATATGAGTCCAAACAAGGATTGTTTTACCTCTTATGAATCTGTAGGAGGTGGTACTGTACTACTTGGTAACAATAATGCTTGTGGTGTAGTCGGGATTGGAACAATTAAGATCAAAAATCATGAAGGTAAAGTACACACTTTATCTGAGGTAAGGCATATTCCTGATTTGAAGAAAAATTTGATATCACTTGGTACATTAGAATCCAAGGGTTATCGTATTGTAATGGAAGGTGGATTTACAAAGGTTTTAAATTCAGATTCTAAAGTGGTGATTCAAGCTAAGAAAGAAAGAAATTTATATTTCTTACAAGGAGGAACAGTGGTAGATGGAGTTTATGTTGGAGTCGAGAATAATGAAGATTTTAGTATTTCGAAACTTTGGCATATGCGGCTGGGGCATATAAGTGAGAAAGGACTAGAAATTTTGTGCAAGCAAGGTTTGCTTGAAAAATTGAAGAAAGCTAAGCTACATTTCTGTGAACACTGTGTTTATGGAAAACAACATAGGGTGAAGTTCGGTAAAGCAATCCATCGTACTAAGAGTAATGTAGATTACATATATATTGATGTATGGTGTCCTTCTAAGGAAGTATCCAAAGGAGGAAGGAGGTACTTTGTCACTTTTATCGACGATTTCTCAAGGAGAGTGTGGTTGTATGCTATGAAGACAAAAGATGAAGTTGGCGAAATTTTCAAGATATGGAAAAGTATGATAGAAACCTAAACATGCAAGAAAGTGAAGCGACTACGGTCTGATAATGGTGGGGAATACAAGAACGATCCACTAAAGGAGTATTGTCAAAGTGCAGGCATAGTTAGACATTGGACAGTGAGAAAGACACCTCAACAAAACGGAGTTGCGGAACGAATGAATCGTACCCTTATGGAGAGAGCGCGGTGCATGTTATCCAACGCTGGTTTGGGTAAAGAATTTTAGGATGAAGTAGTAAATATGGCGTGCTATCTCATTAATAGATCACCATCAATTGATATTGAGTTGAAGACACCTATGGAGGTATGGTCAGGTACACCTGCTAATTATGATTCCATTAAAGTTTTTGGATGCACATCTTACTATCACGTTAGAGATAGTAACTTAGATCCTAGAGTAAAGAAGGCCATATACATTGGAGTTGAATATGGAGTCAAGGGTTACAAGTTGTGGTGTGAAGAAAGTCACAAGGTTGTTGTTTGCAGGGATGTTACCTTTGATGAAAAATATTTGTTACACCCTAACAAAGAAATTGTAACTCAGGTGGAGGTAGATACTTAGGTGGAGTTACATAATGGTGAGCCTGGGGAGGAAAACGAAATTCCTCAAATTGATTCTACATATCAAGAAGATGCAGTTGAGGAGGAGGTTCAAGATGAAGAATCTCAACAACAAAAAGATGTTATTTCTTTAGAAAATAATAGAGAACCACGCAACAGGAAGCCACCAGCATGGATGGATGATTATGTAGCATTTGCTTTTATGGCTTATGGTGATGAGCCATGTACTTTTCAAGAGGTGATGAAAGATTCCAACATTGAAAAATGGCAAGTAGCTATGGAAGAAGAAATTAATCTCTACATAAGAATGAAACTTGGAAACTAGTAAAGTTTCCTAAGGGTAGTAAAGCAATTGGTTGGAAGTGGGTTTTTGTGAAGAAATAAGCAATTCCAGGTACAAATAACATACGGTATAAGGAGCGTTTGGTAGCTAAAGGTTATGCACAAAGGGAAGGTGTTGATTACAATGAAATATACTCTCCAGTTGTAAGACATACTTCAATCTGTACCTTGTTATCTATAGTGGAATCCTATGACTTGGAGTTAGAGCAACTCGATGTTAAAACAACGTTCTTACATGGTACTTTGGAAGAGGACATTTATATGTCACAGCCCGGGGGATATGTTGTTGCAGGTAAAGAAGAGTATGTATGCAAATTGGAGAAATCATTGTATGGGCTCAAGCAATCGCCTAGACAATGGTATAAGAGATTTGATACATTTATGAAAGAAAAAGGGTTCACACATAGTCTTCATGACAATTTATGTATACAAAGAAGCTACAAGATGGTTATTTGATTTTTCTACTCCTTTATGTGGATGATATGCTCATTGCTGCGAAGAGCATGGTGGATATTGAGAAGTTAAAATCTCAATTAAGTAAGGAGTTTGAAATGAAGGATTTGGGGGTTGCTAAGAAGATACTTGGAATGGAAATTCAAAGAGACAGGAAAAATGGCAGATTGTGTCTTACACAGAGACAATATCTAGAAAAGGTTCTAGAGAGGTTTAGTGTACAAGATTCAAAGCCCATGAATCTACCTTTAGGTGGACATTTGAAATTGTTAGTGAAGATGAAGCCAAGTACTGCAGCTGATGAAGAGTACATGTATCGTGTTCCATATGCAAATGCAGTTGGTAGTTTAATGTATGCAATGGTTTGTACCCGACCAGACATTACACAGGCAGTTGGTGTTGTGAGTAGATTTATGGAAAATCCAGGGAAACAACATTGGCAAGCTGTAATGGGTATACTATGATACCTTAAAGGAACAGTAGATGTTGGTTTGGTTTACCAACAAGTTACTGATAAAGAACCTCCAGTCTGTGGGTATGTAGATGCTGATTATGGTGGAGATGTTGATCGTTACAGGTCAACAACTGGATATGTTTTTAATTTGGCTGGCAGTCCTATAAGTTGTAGGTCTTGTTTACAATCAGTTGTAGCTCAATCAACAACAGAGGCTGAACTGATAACTATAAATGAGGCCATAAAGGAAGCGATTTGGCTTAAAGGATTGGTTAAATTATTTGGAGTCAAACAAGAATGCACAAACGTGCATTGTGATAGTCAGAGTGCTATAGCATTGCTGAAACATGAAGATTTTCACGGAAGGGAAAAGCATATCAATATTCGGTATCATTCTGCAAGAGAAAATATAGAAGGTGGAGAATTTTCAGTACCAAAAATTCACACGGAGGACAATCCTGCAGACATGCTGACAAAGGTGACACCATTGAGGAAGTTCAAACATTGTTTGAACTTAATCAATATTTTATCAGCGTAGGCACCGTAAGGTGCAAGGTGGTAGAATAATATACGTGAAGTGAAGAAAAAAATAAGGTAGCTGGAGATTATCAACAAAGGTGGAGATTTTTAAAGTTCGTTAATAACCTCCAGTACAAGAACGTGATCTGCAAGATAACCAAGACTTGGTATTCAAGTATTTCTCAAGTTAGGAAACTGGTAGAGTTCCAGACTCAGGAAACTAGTAGAACTTAGTCGGCAAGAATTTATTCTTGGCCTGCAAGTTCTGTCAAGTATAAATAGGTTGGTTTCTGTAGAGGTAAAACATACAGTCGAGAGTCTTTCTTTAGTTGGAGGTTTACACAAAAAGGAGAGTGTTTTATTCTTGCAAGGGTTGTGTGACTAGAGAGAAACGTAAGGGGCTAAGGGTTCTTGTAATTGTTCTTCGAATCTTATAATAAGAAGTATCATCATTCTACAGTGGACGTAGGTACGCCGAACCACTATAAAATTATGTGTCTTGTTCTGTTTGATATTCTCATGATTGGTTCATTATTTGCTGGTGATATTCGGTGTTTGACATTGATATTAAACTAACTAGAAGATTTTGACCTAACAATTGGCATCAGAGCCAGGGTCGTCTAGTTTTGTTTACTCAAAGATCAAAGTAAACGGTTAGAGATGGTAGATCCAACGGGAGAAGGTCCATCTGCACCAAAAACATCAACAGCAAAGTATGCAACCATGAGGATCGATGTGGAGAAGTTTAACGGGAGGACAGATTTTGGACTTTGGCAAGTTCAAATTAAGGATGCGCTGATTCAACAAGGTTTGCATAAAGCGTTGAAGGAAAATAGGTCGGCAGATATGACAGATGATGATGAATGGGAAGAATATGATTTGCAGGCTTGTGCTGCAATTCGTTCGTATTTATCCAAGGAGGTCATGTACAATGTTATGTCTGAAAAGTCTGCAAAATATTTGTGGAAAAAATTGGAGGGTTTGTACATGACAAAGTGTATCACAAGTAGATTGTTTCGGAAGAAACAAATGTATCGATTCCTATTCAAAGAAGGTACGTCTGTTAACGAGCATATAAACAGTTTCAATAAGTTGATGACTGAATTGACTAATGTTGGAGAAGTTGTTAAAGACGAAGATCAAGCTATGCTACTACTGTGTTCTTTTCCAGATACATA
This sequence comes from Papaver somniferum, assembly GCF_003573695.1. NCBI lineage: Eukaryota > Viridiplantae > Streptophyta > Magnoliopsida > Ranunculales > Papaveraceae > Papaver > Papaver somniferum. The sequence goes on from NW_020649304.1 coordinate 821,209, forward strand.
TGATACATTGATACAAAGTACACTGGCATCAAAGGATACTATCAAACTCGATGACGTAATTGCTGCTTTATTAAGTGATGAGTTCCTTAAGAAGGATGCAATGGAAAGTGATCAAGCTATTGGGTTATATGTAAACAATGGGAAGAATGAACCAAAACCGGGAAAGAATAAATCCAAGTTTACGGGAAAAACCAAAGGGAAGTCTGATTGTTATTGGTGCCATGACAAAGGTCACTGGAAGAGAGATTGTCCGAAGCTCAAAGCTAAGGAGAAACGCGAGTCAAATTCACAAGCAGCAATAGCTGAAGAAGGTTCTGAAACAGGAGAGGTGCTGACGGTTACATGTGTTGATCATCATGAAGTATGGATTTTTGATTTTGCTTGTTCTTATCATATGAGTCCAAACAAGGACTGGTTTACCTCTTATGAATCTGTAGGAGGTGGTACTTTACTACTTGGTAATAATTATGCTTGTGGTGTAGTCGGGATTGGAACAATTAAGATCAAAAATCATGAAGGTAAAGTACACACTTTATCTGGGTTAAGGCATATTCTTGATTTGAAGAAAAATTTGATATCAGTTGGTACTTTAGAATCCAAGGGTTATCGTATTGTAATGGAAGGTGGATTTACAAAGGTTTTAAATTCATATTCTAAAGTGGTGATTCAAGCTAAAAGAGAAAGAAACTTATATTTCTTACAAGGAGGAACAGTGGTAGATGGAGTTTATGTTAGAGTCGAGAATAATGAAGATTCTAGTATTTCGAAACTTTGGCATATGCGGCTGGGGCATATAGGTGAGAAAGGACTAGAAATTTTGTGCAAGCAAGGTTTGCTTGACAAATTGAAGAAAGCTAAGCTAGATTTCTGTGAACACTGTGTTTATGGAAAACAACATAGGGTGAAGTTCGGTAAAGAAATCCATCGTACTAAGAGTATTGTGGATTACATACATACTGATGTATGGTGTCCTTCTAAGGAAGTATCCAAAGGAGGAAGGAGGTACTTTGTCACTTTTATCTACGATTTCTCAAGGAGAGTGTGGTTGTATGCTATGAAGACAAAGGATGAAGTTGTCGAAACTTTCAAGATATGGAAAACTATGATAGAAACCCAGACAAGCAAGAAAGTGAAGTGACTACGGTCTGATAATGGTGGGGAATACAAGAACGATCCAGTAAAGGAGTATTTTCAAAGTGCAGGCATAGTTAGACATTGGACAGTGAGAAAGACACCTCAACAAAACGGAGTTGCGGAACGAATGAATCGTACCCTTATGGAGAGAGCGCGGTGCATGTTTTCCAACACTTGTTTGGGTAAAGAATTTTGGGCTGAAGAAGTAAATATGGCGTGCTATCTCATTAATAGATCACCATCAGTTGCTATTGAGTTGGAGACACCTATGGAGGTATGGTCAGGTACACCTGCTAATTATGATTCCATTAAAGTTTTTGGATGCACAGCTTACTATCACATTAGAGATAGTAAATTAGATCCTAGAGCAAAGAAGGACATATACATTGGAGTTGAAGATGGAGTCAAGGGTTACAAGTTGTGGTGTGAAGAAAGTCACAAGGTTGTTATTAGCAGGGGTGTTACCTTTGATGAAAAAACTTTTTTACACCTTAACAAAGAAATTGTAACTCAGGTGGAGGTAGATACTCAGGTGGAGTTACATAATGGTGAGCCTGGGGAGGAAAAGGAAATTCCTCAAATTGATTCTACATATCAAGAAGATGCAGTTGAGGAGGAGGTTCAAGATGAAGAATCTCAACAACAACAAGATGTTATTTCTTTAGCAAACAATAGAGAACCACGTAACAGGAAGCCACCAGCATGGATGGATGATTATGTAGCATTTGCTTTTATGGCTTATGGTGATGACCCATGTACTTTTCAAGAGGTGGTGAAAGATTCCAACATTGAAAAATGGCAAGCAGCTATGGAAGAAGAAATTAATTCTCTACATAAGAATGAAACTTGGAAACTAGTAAAGTTGCCTAAGGGTAGTAAAGCAATTGGTTGGAAGTGGGTTTTTGTGAAGAAATAAGCAATTCCAGGTACAAATAACATACGGTATAAGGAGCGTTTGGTAGCTAAAGGTTATGCACAAAGGGAAGGTGTTGATTACAATGAAATATACTCTCCAGTTGTAAGACATACTTCAATCTGTACCTTGTTATCTATAGTGGGATCCTATGACTTGGAGTTAGACCAACTCGATGTCAAAACAACGTTCTTACATGGTACTTTGGAAGAGGACATTTATATGTCACAGCCCCGAGGATATGTTGTTCCAGGTAAAGAAGAGTATGTATGCAAATTGGAGAAATCATTGTATGGGCTCAAGCAATCGCCTAGACAATGGTATAAGAGATTTGATACATTTATGAAAGAAAAAGGGTTCACACATAGTCTTCATGACAATTTATGTATACAAAGAAGCTACAAGATGGTTATTTGATTTTTCTACTCCTTTATGTGGATGATATGCTCATTGCTGCGAAGAGCATGGTGGATATTGAGAAGTTAAAATCTCAATTAAGTAAGGAGTTTGAAATGAAGGATTTGGGGGTTGCTAAGAAGATACTTGGAATGGAAATTCAAAGAGACAGGAAAAATGGCAGATTGTGTCTTACACAGAGACAGTATCTAGAAAAGGTTCTAGAGAGGTTTAGTGTACAAGATTCAAAGCCCATGAGTCTACCTTTAGGTGGACATTTGAAATTGTTAGTGAAGATGAAGCCAAGTACTGCAGCTGATGAAGAGTACATGTATCGTGTTCCATATGCAAGTGCAGTTGGTAGTTTAATGTATGCAATGGTTTGTACCCGACCAGACATTGCACAGGCAGTTGGTGTTGTGAGTAGATTTATGGAAAATCCAGGGAAACAACATTGGCAAGCTGTAAAGGGTATACTATGATACCTTAAAGGAACAGTAGATGTTGGTTTGGTTTACCAACAAGTTACTGACAAAGAACCTCAAGTCTGTGGGTATGTAGATGCTGATTAAGGTGGAGATGTTGATCGTTACAGGTCAACAACTGGATATGTTTTTAATTTGGCTGGCAGTCCTATAAGCTGTAGGTATTGTTTACAATCAGTTGTAGCTCAATCAACAACAGAGACTGAACTGATAACTATAAATGAGTCCATAAAGGAAGCGATTTGGCTTAAAGGATTGGTTAAATTTTTTGGAGTCAAACAAGAATGCATAAACATGCATTGTGATAGTCAGAGTGCTATAGCATTGTTGAAACATGAAGATTTTCACGGAAGGGAAAAGCATATCAATATTCGGTATCATTCTGCGAGAGAAAATATAGAAGGTGGAGAATTTTCAGTACCAAAAATTCACACGGAGGACAATCCTGCAGACATGCTGACAAAGGTGGTACCATTGAATAAGTTCAAACATTGTTTGAACTTAATCAATACTTTATCAGTGTAGGCACCATAAGGTGCAAGGTGGTAGAATGATATACGTGAAGTGAAGAACAAAAGAAGGTAGCTGGAGATTATCAACAAAGGTGGAGATTTGTAAAGTTCGTTAATAACCTCCAGTACAAGAACGTGATCTGCAAGATAACCAAGACTTGGTACTCAAGTATTTCTCAAGTTAGGAAACTGGTAGAGTTCCAGACTTAGGAAACTGGTAGAACTTGGTCGGAAAGAATTTATTCTTGGCCTGCAAGTTCTGTCAAGTATAAATAGGTTGGTTTCTGTAGAGGTAAAACATACAGTCGAGATTCTTTCTTTAGTCGGAGGTTTACACAACAAGGAGAGTGTTTTATTCTTGCAAGGGTTGTGTGACTAGAGAGAAACATAAGGGGCTAAGGGTTCTTGTAATTGTTTTTCAGATCTTATAATAAGAAGTATCATCATTCTACAGTGGACGTAGGTACGCCAAACCACTATAAAATTTTGTGTCTTGTTTTGTTTGATATTCTCTTGATTCGTTCTTTATTTGCTGGTTATATTCGGTGTGTGACATTGATATTAAACTAACTAGACGATTTCGACCTAACAATATATAATATACATCTTAGAGATCCCTCAAGAAGAAAATACAAGATCGACAGGAGTCCACCTTTTGAATTTTCTGGTGGTTGACCAGGTCAACGAAGAAAACAAAAATTACCAGCCTCACGACCCTCACCCATGTTTCTGAAGTCGAGAGTGATGAAGTCGATCTCGGATCTTGATCCACTTCGGATGGGATCAAGATGCCGGAACAATTTATCTTCGGAGATTCTAGATGAAATCTTGGGCAGGCAAGACAAACCTTTTTTTCCGGCGAGCTTGTTAATGCTCAGATTTACTCCATTGGAGTGGATATGAGCAGTATTAAATTTTATTTACTTCCTTTATTTTTAGTTAGTGGTATTTCAGAAATTAATTTAGATTTTTTATTACTTTTTAGATCAGGGTTTGGGATGTCTTTTTTCTGCCGTCCGGCAGTTCAACTGCGTCTTCATGACGTTTCTCTGTGCACTTTCAAGTGATTCTCCTATGGATTTAATGGCTATTCTTCTTTGGTCACTAAGGTTTTCAAGTTCATCGTTAAGAAGCTCCAGCCGCCGGAATATGGGTTTTTCAAAGTCAACGAATAGGAAAAATACTCCTAATACGATGGAGATCATTTTACTCAAGAAGAAGATTCATCAAGTGGTCAGACTACGTCGTGAACACCATCATTCTCCCGATCTTATCAGATCTTTCATATATGTAATTCGTCGATTTCCGGTATTCGTTCTCTTCTTCTTGTCGGAATACTTGGCCATGTATTTACTCCAATATGTTTCTCCTGTTCTTCAAATGTTCTTGATGTACTTAAAATCTATCTATTCTTGAATCAGCGATTAATGAAATTGGGGCTTTTTATCAAAAAAAAAAAAAATGAAATCCTAGGTAGTCCAGATTTTGTACATATAATATGTGTATCAAACATTTTTTTGCACATTGCACATGTTAAATTATGTATAGATACAATTCGTAATTTTAAGTGAACAAAATATTGGTAAAAATGCCACTAACAGATGATTGTCAAATGATATGTAATGGCGACAATACATAGCAACAAATTAACGGTATTCATTAGGCATGCAGTTCCCATTTAAAAAGTATCTTATTGTATTATAGTCTTGAGTCCCTGGTCATCTTAATATAGTGTTGCATCAAAATAAAGATGGGAATAACCGCAAATATCTTAATAAGCATAAAAGACTGCAAAACTCCAAATGGACTAACTTAAAACACCAATTAATGCAAGTACTGGGTGTTTGTAGCGAACTTGCGGAATAAGAAGGGAAAATCATCTACGTACTTAAATGCTACTCACGAATAACAAGACAGCAGAACAATTGGAACTGAACCAAATCTAAGCAATTCAAACTAGTAAGCATAATATTAGCCATATTTGTGAACACAAAAACATCAACCCAAATTCAGGGGTTTTATGGGCTTTAAATATCTAACCTTGTTATATTCGTGACTAAAAACCTATGGAAACCCTTTTTTGTGATGATCATAGCGATTAATAATTGGATCATACATACTACCAATATCAAAATTGTATCAAGTGTATCCAAAACCTAACACCAAAATAAACATACATAAAATTTCTTTAACGCATTTTATCAAACACTTCATGCACATAACACAGGAAACAATTAAATACTCAAAATAAAGCATGGGTTAAATTAAAACCTGTGGATCTCTTGAATGAATAGCTTCAATTTTAAAGAATTTATGATTGAGACGAATCATTAAACAACCAAGTGCTTCATTACATCTTATAAGAAATACTAGCTAGTTATTCCCGTGAACTGTTCTATAGAAAATTGCACATTTGATCACTTTACTTGGTTAAGGAAATACATAACGAGATTCTCGCTCAAATCTTGGCCATATCTCAGCCGAATCATACGAGATTACCAATGAAATCTCGTCTCAGCGAGATAGTTAACTTCGTCTCGCTCTAGAGGTGAAATCGAAAATCTTGCTGGAATCTCGGCTTAGATGGTCGAGATCGACTATACTAGTCGAGAATGTCGTTTTATCTCGACTATTCAAATTCAATGCAAAATAAATCATAATTTAAACTACTAGTTGAGAATTAAAGTTGGTTGTTAATTATAAATTTAGTTAATACGGTTAGGTTTGTTGTCACAAACGATCGTGATGCTTGTTTCTTCTTTTTTAGTCTGCGAGAATATATTATATTATAAAAAAGGGTATGAGGAATTGAACCACTCTAAAGGAAAAAAGAAAAGGAAAGCAAACATGGTAACAAGCTACCACCTTATTTGAAGGAGATAAAAATAAGTTGCTGGATAATGGACCATTATATCAAAAGAAAAATAGTATTCTCAGAATCCTTAAATACTATAGACCAAGAGAGAGCTGATATATGTGAAGCTCGTAAAAAATATTTTACTCATTTGTTCATGGGTTGTGATTTCTCTCACCAAGTCTATTTGTTGCTTGGTTTTAATTAGTACTCAATTTTTTTATAAAAATCATTTGAATTTCATTGATTGGTCGGATTCCTGGTTCAGTGAAAAGTACAGAAATCTGTTCAACATAAAATGGACTAATCTTTGTAGTACATATTATTTCTTGGTTCATCTGGAAAACCAAATGTGACTCAGTGTTCAGGAAGACCGCAATGTATATACTTCTGAAACTTCCAAATATATTGCTCAATTCATAAATAACTATACAAGAGTCGACCATAAATAACCTAACTAATTTGCATTATAGAGAAGAAGGTAATTGAGAAGTTCAACATTTGAATAAATATCTGAAATCTGCCTTTTCGGACTATAAAATAAGCATATAATTATTGATACACAGAGGGAATCCGAAAATTTTACTGGTCTGATTATAACTGATTGTGTAGAAACCCGCAAAGGAACTAGAAACTTTATTGGAATTTCAACAAGCATGAGACAGCTAGAAGAGGAAGCAGTTGCTGCTACGTGGGTTTATATTCTTAAACAAACTAGAGTGCATTTTGATTATAATGTAGAACCATCATGATGAAGAATAAAAATAAGTACGAAATAGCTATTCAAAGAAGATTCTCTCAAGATTATCACATCAGTATTCAAGCTATATAGGAAGGAAACTTTAATAATTTTTCGTTTGAATTAGTATTCATATATTAAGTCCCGGTGATTAGCTAACATTTTTAGTAATTAGGGTTTGATTTATGGTACCTCTGGTCAGCCCAGTTTCTTGTGGAAGTTGTAACTATCTAGTCCTATATACATTAGCAAAAGTTGACCCCACTTAGCCACTTAGGTTAATCAGTAGTGTGGTGTTTTTACACAAGCACCGTTGCGGTCATCCGGTAAAAATTTTTCGAGAGGTCATCCATCCTGGGATTGATCTTAGTCTAGGCCCGCTCAACTTTGGGCTTCTTTTAACTCCTAAATCCATCGAGCCTAAAAATATTTGAGTGATCATATACAACGAATTATAACATATTTCATTTCGACATACTCTTTCTATGTTACCTACTCAGACAAACCTGGAGTGTCATAGTCCCACCACCTTATGAAAGATCTGTCCCCGGCTCAGGAATATGTACAACCCATAATTATGACGTTCTTTGCCCTTTATCTGGCACCATAACTCGTCAATATCTATGATATTATTCGCAAAGACTCTGATCCAATATACATATGCCAATATTATCTTCATTTATCCATTGTGGTTAACCAACATTGTGTGATTTTTGTACAGGCACCTGAGTGGTCATCCAGGAGAAGCTTCCCATGAAGCCTGTCCATACCGGGATTGCTCACATTCTGGGCTTGCTCCCAGCCTGGTCTTACTTGTCAATTAACTTAAGTGTTCTTTCATCTCCTAAATTCTTCCAGCCTAAAAAACCTTGGCTAATTATATTAGACGATCTTTACATATATTACATCATCACATTCTTCCCAGGTGTCATGTCACCCATCCAAACCCAAGAGGGTCACAAGAGTGACCAGGTACTGGTCAGTTTTTGTTCTTTAAGATTATATTTTTTTAAAAGGAAAAAAGTAAAGATAAATAATGAGCTGATACATTACCTTGTTCAAAATGTGACATCGATCATTTTCTTATTATTGAAGGCTCTAACGTTCAAAATTACCGTAAGATTCGTAAACCACACATTCAACTGAAATTTAGAAGTTTAAGTAATCTTTCAGACTTGCAAAACATGACACATATATGCTGGCATGCAAAAAACTAGTTGATTTTTTCCTTTAAAAGATACCAAATTTTTGTAGCAAAAGAGTAATGGAGCAACAAGTGATTAGCATTTCATTTTTAATAACAACAAAATTTAGCTTTGGGGACCTCAACTCGTCTTTTTCTCAGTGTCTTCCTGGCAGGTAATCTATCTTCACGCTTATTTCAAATATCAAATTTATGGTAGTTTATTTTTATTTATTAAAAAAAAACATATACATATATATATATTATTATTATTTTATGATCTCAGAATAAAGATAAAAAGGGAACTTAACATATTATAAGTCATACAAAACAAATAAAAATACCAAAAAAATAAAAATATAGAAATTTTATAATCATGTTCTCAAAAATAGATAGTAGTAAAAAAATGAAATATGCAAAAATCCACGTCTATGAAATTTTTTGAATTGTTCTTGAACTCCAGAAAAGCGCCAAGAGGATAAAATTTCGATAGTGTTTATGTTGGTTTCAGACCCTAGGGCTGGGTTTTAGACCTTGTGGTTGGCCTTTAATTTTTAATGCATTTTTTCATATACTTTTGAACTTAAGAGAAGTGTCAAATTAGTCATAGATATAGAACTTTACGTAACAAATTAGTAGTATATATGCTTGTATAAGAAAATTCAAAATTTGTAAATTTTCTCTTATCGATTTTTTTTTTTGGGTTGGAAAATAAGATTCGTTGACCAAAATAAAAGGTACAAAAGATTTAAACTATTTAAAGCAAAGAAAAAATAGACTAAAGAAAAATAGGCTAAGGTAACAGACTACATGGGAGGTTCAAAATAGGCTTTAGACTAATTATCAATTACATAATCAAAATTGAAGTCCTCGAATAAAAAGATGATATTTAGCTTTTACAATAACTGGAGAGATGCATTACTCATGTTGCTAATGAAGATTATGTTGTTTTTTTCCATCCAAACAATCCAGAAATTTGCAAAGATTCTATTGTTCTTTCCGGTAAGGATTCTATTGTTTCTCATCGGCTTATATTATATTATATTTTAATTGAGATTGCACATAATAAACAAACCATATAGGCATTCTTTTATCTTGCATCTGAGTATGATCGTACTGGTGGTTTTGGAAATCTAAATTCTAGAGTTGAACTTTTCAAAAAATTTGTTTTCCTTGATCCTCCAAAATGTTCTAAATTGAATTTAATGAAACTGGTCTTTTTGTACCGTGTATAAAATACACGAAAGGACCATTAATCAAGCCCGTAAAGAAGATTCCAGAAGTTTTCAGAAGTCTTGTTGCCCAAGTTGCTTGCATATCAACTTTACATCAGAATTAGGGTTACATAACATTATAAATACATGTATCCTAAACCCTAAGAGGATATGGAATCCTAAGTTAGCTAACCACCACTATTGTTAACCTCATATTAATACAATATCTCCCCTATGGGATTCCTCCGTGGATGTAGGAAACACTTGCCAAACCACGTAAATTCTTCGTCTTCTCTCTTTATTTATTCTCCTTCTAATCGTAATTTAATTAATAATTATCATGTTTAGTGCCTAAAAGTAATTTTGGGTACAAACATGGTCCAATTAAATTGGATCAGATCATTTTCAATTTTCCAAGATCAGATTTATGCGATTTGGATGATACCAGATAGGCCGAACACCAACAACATAAATACACCCTACTGGACTTCATTATATATATATATAAAAAAATATTTTTTTTGGCAGTAATGATATTATTTAGTGGTAAAAATGAATTGAAGATGGTGGCGGTGGTGGAAGATGAAGGATATTTTATGCGTAAAAAATTTATCTCAAAATTAATTAATTTTGAAAATCTTGTTGTGTTTGACTATTTCTAGTTGAATCGAATAAATTATCCGGTATAAATTAAATAATTTGCAAAAGTATATAAAAGCTGAACCTGATAATATTGTGTAGCACAAATGGGACCCTTAAAAAGGCTATTCCCTCGTTTGATAAGTAAATTTTTACATAAAATTTGTTCACATTATCTCGAGTACAAATTGCGCACCCCTTACAAATCGAGGTGCGTATGAGTATTTCTTTCTATAGGTAAGTTCATTTTAAATGCTTTTTCTTTTTCAATACCAATGAAATAGTTTTTAGAATAAATTTGCTAAGAAAAAGAGAGTAATTGTGCACTCTAGCTTTTGGGGTGCACAAATTTGGATTCCATTATCTCGATAGGCAATTCAAAACTAAGGTCATGCACAAGCACAATTGCACATGAATACATAATGTGGAAATTTCTAAGGAATCCAGGTTTACCTCCTCTCTTTTTCATAAACTCATCATTAAGATGGTATATATTTCTAGCCCAAAATATAAGATCTACAGTTCATAATAGTAATTTAGATTAGATTTAATTTTTCACATTTCTAACGGGACTAAATTAACCTTTATCCATATATATTATTAACAAAACAAACAAAAATTAAACACGATTTTAAATATGATTCTGTTAATATTCAGTCATTAGTGGCGTTTTATTGGGCAATAATCGAGGAAGAGAATAAATTCTCAAATTTTATTTCTCTTTCCTTGTTTAGTTTAGATCCGAAATGGTTAGCGTTAAGATTTTGATATCATTATAACACCCAGCTACTACTCGCTTCCGGTTCATTAGGGTTTACTATAGATGAGGTTAAGCAATCTTAAACGAGAAACTTCTCTTAAGGTAGTTAGTGGCGCACCTTCTTCATCTTCCGATTCTCCTACTCTTTCAAGCTTTTTCAGATGTATATGCAGCGCAGAGTTTTTATTCACATTATATCATCCTACTTTTTCCATTTTTTTCTCCTTTGTCTCTCTATCAGTCAACTAATTCATATGAAATCCACTAATAAATCACATCAAGTTGCATTGCTGAATCTGTAGACATAATATTAGCCAAATCAGTAGATATGTTTGACGTATATCATCCATATCATTCAAACAGATTAGCTCTCTATGAAAAACGGATCAGCATAGTAACATGGTTTAAGTTACAATACTGATTATGTAAAGTTGCATCAATGCCACCATACAACTTGAAAAAAAGCTAACTAACCTGAGGATAATTTGATTTTTCCCACAGAAACTATGTGATATTTGGGATTCTCACATGAGATAGATGTGTGAGAGTTTGATCTTTCACATTAAAAATGGATGATAATTTCATTTTTCACATATGAATTAGGTGATAGGTGGAATTTTCACAAAAAATTTAGTGAGTTTTTTTTATTATTATTATGAATCGAGCACTAAGAAGTGAAAACAAGAATTTTCCTAAATCTATTTTATTGATAATTAAAGTTTTCACTATAAAGCGAAAACTAGAATTTTCCTAAATCTATTTTACGAGTTTTGTAAGATAAGCCTAAAGAGGATTGTTAGAGACTTAGTTAGGGGAGTGATAACTGATAAGCTTAAGGAGGATTTTTAAGGACTTAGTTAGGGGAGTGATAACTGATAAGCATTCACTTTATATTTTTAGGGAGTAATTTAGGGAGTTAATTGACGGGCGCTTTTTGTTGGAATTATTTTAGGGATTTTCTTAGGTTAGTTTTTACCACGTTTCAATTTTTAATTATTCTTAAATAAAATAAATTATCTTAATTAAAGAGGAGGTTATTTTCGTAATCAAATTTTATCTTAATCAATTTTGGGTTTCTCATATATGCATTTTTATTGGTGGGTTTTTAATATACAAAAAAGAAGGGATTGGGTGAGAGATAATTTTCCCCAATACATAATGTTCACTGGTGTGGGTTGGTGCAGTTTTAGCACGACTAGGACGTGCTTTTTGGGACCATGCATCACAATACTATAAAATCAATTCCGCAATTATTATACTCACCCTATAAATTATCCCAACGAAAAAGATGACGGGATTGTCTTGATAGAAAAATATGAATACGAAATGCAGGTCTTTTTCTAGGGCATGGATGCAAGAATTTAGGAGGACGATTGGAGATATGTTGGAATGTGGGGTTTGTTGTTTTCTTGTTGTTTTTCTTCCATTCTTTCAAATTTCTCTCATTTAATCCTTTGTTTAGTTGTTTACTTTATCACTAAATAAATTAATTTTATCATATTTATTAGTTTTCTCTTAATATTACACTATATTATGTAGCATAAATTGGGTTAATTGGATACATCATTTTCAACGCCAAAAATTTCTTATCTACTTCGCAGCTAGTCCTAATGAAACATAAAAATTGATTCATGCAATATGTCTTATTTAACAACCACATTATATGGTGTACTGGTTTATAGATTGCTGTAAAAAAAGTGAGTGCAAATTTAAAATACCAAATCTCATCATCTAACGATTTTAACTTTGATTATTAGTATACAATGGTTGATATTTAAAGTGGTAGATGGTGGTGTTATACGTCTCGAATTGTGTTCATTTTTGGTAGGAATATATATTTAATAAGAAAAACGTATTATCAATGTTTTAAATTCACAATCGTTTAAACTCTAAGGAAAAATTGGTGCAAATCTTATATGATAATGTACATATAAGATTATCCATCTATCCTCCCTCCTGAGATAAATAGCCAACTATTGATATAGAGAGAAATAGAATAATAATAAAAAAAAATGTATGACACTTGTTCTAGTTATCCTTTTCTTTCTTCCTTTTGTCGGTGAATTTGATCGCGACTCACCTCTAAGTACCGAGAGAGGAACATCATGGAATCACATTAATTTTAATTAGTGCCAATCCATACAACACAACTCTAATAATTTTTTCTTAAAAAACTCAAAAGTACAATAGTTTTAATTTAGGGTATTCATTATAGTATACTGGTCAAACCAATCCCATTGTAAAGTAGACGGCTCAGCTAGCTCGTCCCTAGTGAAAAGTTTTTCTAGTTTATATACCGAGTGCAATGCATATATTTTTTTATGGCAATGCCATTCTCTATGGAATTCTCACCTGTACGTGGTATAGCTTTTATTTTCTTTTGATGTGATTGTACATTTGTACAACTTTTGTCCAATAAATTTTTCTTCCAAACGAAGAACATTCGTATAATATAAAATTAGCATCCTTAGAGCAGTTCCAATCGAATGAACAAATTTCAAATTTGTTCATTTTGCTCCCACTATTGAATGAACAAACATGAAAAATGAATGTTCACATCAACAAATCTGTTGCTTTGAACATTGAGTTGGATGATCAAGCGCTCGATTGATGATACATCGGGCGATGGTGCCAAAAATGCGCGGCACTACCTTCAACGCCCGCAATTCTTCCTTCAACGCCAAGGACTCCTCCTTCAACGCCAAGTACAATTCACGATTCCCAAAACTTATTTTACTATTTTTTTATCCTATTTTATCTCACTTTATCCTATTTCTTCCCACTTCATCCTATTTTATCTCACCTAAATTATATTTTATATTTTAACTTTACCTAAAAAAACTTTTTATATTAAAAAGAAATATTAGTGGGTCCTGGAAAACCAAATCTGTTCATTTTGCTCTAGTTTTCAACAGTGAAAAACACAATTTGTTCATCCACGTGGCTCAACAAAAAAATAAAAGGAAAATGGGTCATTTGTCCAAATATTTTTAAATCACGGTTCAAATGGACGGGTAAAAAATAGTTTGGGTGAAACGACCAAAAAAAAAATAGTAAGGATGAGCTTAAATTTAAAAAATAGCAAAGATGAAACTGGATACATCCTGTGTAAATTAAAAATAAGAATAAATATTTGAAAATGGGCACGATGAAACTGGTTATATCTTGCCTATTTTTACATTTTTGTTCATTTAAACAGTATTGTCCATTTCACTCAGGAATTGTTGATTTTGGTCTTTTTAACCAATTTTGTGAAAAATAAATTTATTCATTACCATAGAAACTGCTCTTAGAAACTTGTAAAACTTGTAAAAAGCATTACTTTGACATTATTCTGCGATTTCATTTTCGTCTCATTATATAGGTGCAAATAATTGAATCCACCGCTTAAAGCATATAGCCTAGATTAAGCTTTTCCCGTTTTCCTTGCTTTTGAAATTGAGGCATATTAAGGTCTCCGTGTTGAACTCCCCGACCAATTAGATCTAATTTACCTAATTTGAGAAATACAGTGGTCTAACATTTTTAATGTCAGCAATTTAAAAAAATGGGTCCATGAATGGACTGGCCGGGTCAAACAATAATTCGTGATGCTCTAATACTAGAAAGGTCTTACAGGGAAGAGTGCCAGAGTCGATTGCTTTTCCAGGAAAAAGGGTTCCATTCCATTTTAGGGCAAATCCAGTAGCAAATGAATAGTTTTGGGCATCTATCTGGGTAGTCCCAATTCCCCGAAGGACTAACCCCTGTTAGTTTTGGACAGTGGGGAGAAAGCTTACCGTACCAAAATAAACTGACCGATTCGAATAAGGACGGTAGTTCCAAACTATGACGTCGCTCGTCCCAACGTAAACCAAGACACGATTTACATTGAGACGACTATCCCTAAATGATAATGGTAATGGTTATTTCCAGCGGGCAGAATTTTTCCTCTATAAATAACACTCATTCAAACACTAAACATTACACCAAAGTTTTATCTTTTCTTGGATTTTGTTCACTACAAATCCTTCAAATTTGCATTCTAAGATTTTTGTTTTTCTTTATTAAAAATGTCTCACAAAGCTATTACACTTTTTTGTGAAGCGAAACATAAAACTGCTATTAATAAGATATTTGCTAATTAAAAAAAAGAGAATAGTAAAGGGGTAACAATGGTGTAACTGGAAGTTAATCCATGAAAAATGGAAAATGCCCTGCTAAAAAGCAAAGAAGAGCTCAAGTTTTGAAAGTTAACAATTAACAATACAAAAACAAAGAAAAAACAGTTCACGAGTTTAATTTATGATGAACTTGTTTCTCACCGGCTTTGTCAACTTTGTGATAAAAAAGGAAAAAATATTAGTACTCAACTACTAATGACATATGAATTTTTAAAACATTTTCTTCGCGGAAGTGAACTAAATTGTGTGTCCATTGTCATATCTAGCAAAAAGAGAAATATAAGGACGAAGGGGAATTTATATCACGATAGAAAGTAATATCACTTTATATTAGAAAAGGTACATTGTGCTGAAAGTGATAAACGATACTAATTTGCTTAAGATAACATTTATATGCGGAATTCTAATTATCCATGCAAACTCTAAGGGGAAGTACTTGTATAAGTTGTTATCTATCATAGTTGAATCTTCGATCAAAGATACTCAATGAACACATGCAGAATTGTAGATAAGGACATTGTACATCCAAGAAATCAAGAAACGCCATGATGCAATGCATGTGCATTTGCTCTGAAAGTCTTATCTTTAAAAGTCCATATGTATTTTAAATTTGTGTCATTAAAATTGAAAAAGGGGATTGTTAAATAAAATGCTCGATTGAACCATATGAGTTGGAATGTTAAGCATATTGTCAAATTTAGATGCCAAAACTATTTCTTAATTTCTAACCTGCTAAAGCCTGTTTTGGTCTACATTACATTAGTTATTAGAGTCTTAGGATCATCCAAGTTACCTTTGAGGATCGAAGATCACACATGAAGACATCACTTTGAAGAACTTCATTAAAGGTTAGTAACGAAGACCGATTTTCTTTTCGGACTCCTTTCCCTTTTATCTATATATCTATCATAGCATGAGTCAAAGACTTTAGTAAATGATGAAATTGAAAACAAATATCATATCACAGATAAAGCCAGTGAAAAATATCTAGTGATGTTTCGAATTCGAATCTTCGCTTGAAACTTTTCGAATTCTGCGGGAGATGAACCGATTTACCTATACTTGTTGGAGGGTAATCAAATACCAACTAGATCTCCATATTGCCATATTTTACAAGCATTTGAAAACGATGCATCATATTGTTCACCTGAAAAAACTTTACCCCAACAGAATGAAAATCAAAATTAGGAAAAGTCAAATTCCAATATCAAAATTCATAACACTACTAGAAAACAAAAGGATGGGGACAGAAGAACACAAAATTAGCGAAAACAGAATACTGTGAGGTTCATCTTCACTAACTGAGTTTTATCATGGTCGAATACATAGAATACGAGTGATATGCAAAATAACGACATGGCCCCACACACGATGGAGAACTTCCTTCTAAAGATTTCAAATGCGCGTTTAACATCGTTCCTCAAACCATTTGTTGTGTGTTAAAATACTTCTTATCCTTTCGATTGGGAACATGGCTGGTAAAATTGTGTCAGTTTTGGGTAATACATTCTTAAGAAAATACCCCTTGAGTGTAGTTATGACTATTGGTGGGGAAATTAAAATTAAGCATGAGTCCATGTTTTAGATCTTCAAACAATGGTGATTTACGCAAAACATTGACGTCATTTTTTGATCCCTGTAGTCCATAAAAAATGCCAAATCCAACAATCATATGTAGACAAAGCTTCCAAAATTATAGTTGGTTTTTGGTAATGACCCTTATGTTGACATGCCAATTCAACAAGAAACCCATGCCACACCTACTGCATGCAATCAAGACTACCTAGTATTCCTGGAAAAGCCCTTTTTGTGTATTCCTTATGAGTTCTATCAGTTTTTCGTAGCTAATATGGACCAAAATGGTTGACTACATTTTTCACAAAGAATTGAGAGATATTGCAATGCAGTTGTTTTACCCATATAAATGTAATTATCAGCAGAATCCACTGATACCCCATAAAATAATATTCGTAAGGTCGGGATGATCTTTTGCTCTGGAATAAATCCTCATATATTTCATGTATTTACTGATAATTAAATATAGGTTGTACCTGGCAGAGCTCATCAATAGTCCGTTGAAATAAGTTGTGGTCCACGCAGAATCGACGAAGAAAATCGTCATCAGAATACACAAACATGGAAAAAATAATCATGCATCAGATTCCTCGGGTATAAGTGTCGCCCTCACCGTGTCCATCCTTTTTTGAGAACTTCTTTTTGTACTAAGGGTCTAGGTATTATTACTGAATGTAATTGCAACATAATGTTTAGCATAACTGACTTTTCACTTAATTGTCGCAGAATCTCCAAATACTTTTCTTATTCTTCCTCGCCCAAACCTATATTCATATTTATTTCCCTTTCAGGAACATCAAAATCAGGATTTACGACTTGCAAAAATTAGATTGAATGAAAGTTAATTTGTGAAAAAAAGATGTGATTTAAGAGAAGAACATTATGGAAAATTTATATTGAAGAGAAAATAGTTGTTGGAATAAATCCGTTGGCTACACAAAATTGAACAGGCAACAAAGTTTCCATTGCTGGCAACTAATATTGTGACGCTCAGTAAATTTTAGTACTCCCTCCGTCCCTAAATAGATAACCTACCTCAAGTTTGCACAATTCTTAAGACAAGGAGGAGAGAGG